>NW_024884364.1:44458399-44724987 GCF_019232065.1 Centrocercus urophasianus | reverse complement strand
AGAATCACAAGAATCACAAGAATCACAAGAATCACAAGAATCACAAGGTTGGAAACGACCTATAAGATCATCCGGTCCAACCGTCTCCTCATCACCATTGCCACCACAAGCTCTAAACCACATCACGCAGCACGTCATCCAGACGCCTCTTGAACACTGCCAGGGACGGTGACTCCACCACCTCCCTGGGCAGCCATTCCAGTGCCTGACTACTCTCTGAGAGAAGAAGTTCTTCCTTATGTCCAACCTGAACCTACTCTGATACAACTTGCGGCCATTGCCCCGTGTCCTGCTCGTTGCCTGGGAGAAGAGGCCAAATCCCTCTTCACCACAGCCTCCCTTCAGGAGGTTGTAGAGTGCAATGAGGTCTCCCCTGAGCCTCCTCTTCTCCAGACTAAACAATCCCAGCTCCCTCAGCCGCTCCTCATAAGGACCTCCTCCATACCTCCTCCACACCTTTCTAGGAAGCCTATCTGCCTCTTCTGAGAAAGTTCTTTCGGCTTGGGGCTGTGATTCCTGCTTGTACATGTTCTTGCACAGAAAGCACCCCCTACTTTCAAGCTGCCCACTGTTTTCCTGAGACAGCAGGGCTCAGGTGCCTGCAGAAGAATTTAGGAGAATCAACCCAAGTTGAATGCCAGGTGATAGACAGGAAGCCCTCTTTGGTACCACACTGTAATCAACGAAGTCATACTTGTGTAATAGGAGTACCGTACGCTTTATGAGGCTTCAGACAAACAGCAGGCTAATGCAGAAACTGGACCACATCTCTGCAAATATTCCCTCAGGAGAAATAGTCTGATTGGTCAAATAACTGTTCCACAATGTCATAGGAAAACTAAGATCTGTACCTCTCCATCAGCCTCTGCAGGTAGTTGACAAATAAAGTGAGAAACTTAATTCAGCTCAGCTGCACCTGACTGCAAAAACAACAAAAAACAATTCTTATTTACAAGGAATTTCCAATTTCACAAAACACTTATTTCCAAGGATCTACTTTGGTCAAAGCCTTCCATATTATTATTATTATTGTTAAGAAACTGTCAGTAAGGAGGTTAAGAGGTAGCTAGAGTCTCTCATAAAATCACAAGTTGGCTGAGATTGGAAGGGACTTCTGAAAGCCATTTGGTTCAACCCACTGTGCAATCACAGAATGGCCAGGCTTGGAAGGGACCTCAAGGATCATGAATCTCCAACCCCCCTGCTACATGCAGGGCCAACAACCTCCACATTCAACACTAGACCAGGCTGCCCAGGACCCCATCCAGTCTGGCCTTGAGCACCTCCAGGGATGGGGCATCCACAACCTCTCTGGGCAGCCTGTTCCAGCACCTCACCACTCCCTCTGTAAAGAACTACCCCCTGATATTCAACCTAAATCTTCCCTCCTTCAACTTAAAACCATTTCCCCTCATCCTGCTGTTATCTACCCTTTCAAAGAGTTGATTCCCCTCCTGTTTATAGGCTCCCTTTAGGTACTGAAAGGCTGCAATGATGTCACCCCGCTGCCTTCTTTTCTCCAGGCTGAACAAGCCCAGCTCCCTCAGCCTGTCTTCATAGGGGAAGTGCTCCAGTCCCCTGGTCATCTTTGTGGCTCTCCTCTGGACCCTCTCCAACAGCTCTCTGTCTTTCTTGGACTGGGGGCTCCACACTTGGACACAGTACTCCAGATGGGGCCTCACAAGAGCAGAGTAGAGAGGGACAATCACCTCCCTGTCCCTTCTGGCCACCCCTCTTCTGATGGACACCAGGACACCATTTGCCTTCTGAGCCGCAAGGGCACACTGCTGGCTCACGTGAAGTTTTTCATCTATCAAGACCCCTAGGTCCTTCTCCACAGGGCTGCTCTCAAGGCTCCTTCCAGTCTGCATGGATGCCTGGATTCCTGCAGCCCAAGTGCAAAACTCTGCACTTTGCCATTTTGAACCTCATCAGGTTCACCCAGGCCCACCTTTACAGCCTCTTGAGGTCCCTCTGAATGGCATCCCTTTCTTCCATTGTGTCAACTGCACCACTCAGCTTGGTGTCATCAGCAAACTTGCTGAGGGTGCACTGGATTCCTTCATCGACATCATTGATAAAGATGTTAAAGAGCACCAGACCCAAGACAGACCCTTGGGGACGCCACTCGATACCAGCCTCCACCTGGACATAGAGCCATTGATGACCACCCTCTGTCTGCGGCCTTTCAACCAGTTTCTTATCCACTGAGTGGTCCACTCATCAAATCCACATCCCTCCAATTTGGAGATAAGGATGTGGTGGGGGACCATGTCAAAGGCCTTGCTCAAGTCCAGGTAAGCAGGGACACATAGAACAGGTCGCTCAGGATCATGCTCAGAAAGATTTTTAATATCTTCAGAGAAAGAGACTACACAACCTGTCTGGGCAGCCTGTGCTAGTGCTCCATCACCTGCTATTGTCAGACTACTGCTGATGTCCTAAATTATTGATACAAGTACAGCCCGTAAGCCTAAGCAACAGCCAAACAGTAACTCAACAGAGAATGAAAAAATACTGATTTCAGAGTCTGCTGTGCTCCAAGTATATCTTTTTAACCAGTAGTACTTAAACTCAACTTTTGTACGTTAGGTCCTCTGCTCAACAATTCATGCTTCCCACAGATGAAGAACAGATCAAGACAAGGTCACAGAAAGCACAGAAGCAGATCAGGCCCCTCAGAGTAAAACTCTTTTTTTCCTATACATCTTTAATTACATTCTCCATTTTGGAATGATAAATCCAAAGCAAACTGCTTTATTCCATTTTTATTCCTTAAAATCCAAATTCTATGGTTCACATACAAATAAAAACCTGTATGCCTTCAGTTTAGAAATGGCACACCGCTGCCTCTTGTCAGTTCAAGTAGGAGATAGATTTTTCGTGATAGGGATGTGTGTACCTCTAGAATTTAGTTTTTTTGTGTAGTAGGAAGAGGATTGACAAAGGTACTGGATATTTAAGGAGCTGTTTCCAGCTTTACTCCACACTGTTTCCCCCTCAACTTTTTGGGATAAATCACAACTTCTCCGTAATGCAGCTACACAAAACCAATTTCAATAGTTTCCTAAGACATTTAACTCCTAATATTTCATCTTGATGAACTAGGACCACATGAACCAGACAGATATGACCACAGACGTAGAAAATTCAACTAGAAATGACAAAGTGAAAAACTCCCGACACCACAGCTCATAGTGATTCTTTAAAACAACATCTTAACACTTCTGAATAACACAAATATATTTGAAAATGCATTTCAACATTACAGATAGAATAAGAAAATTCTGGTTTCAAAAACCAAGAGCCAGTATCTCTTATAGGGGAAGACATACAGTGATACCAATTCCATCAATATCTTCTATTTCTAAGGCACATATTTGCAGATCACTTTAAAACTTTAAAACGATCTCAACCAAGGGAACATATTTTTTACTTCTTTACCATTAAAAGTTATTTAGTGAAGAGAGAAATTAGTTGTGCAACTTGAGATTTCCTAAAGCAATGCAAAGTTCTCAAACTCACAGTTTTACAAAGCTGTAAAAGGGATATGGTACCTTTTATTTTTGTACAGATATTTACACAGACGCTCTGAATGGCTTAAGTTGTAAGAGACTTCTGGAGATCATCTGGTCCAACCTCTCCCATGCCTCCAAGAAGGGTCACCTAGAACACATTGCACCGGACCATGTCCAGGCAAGTTTTGAAGACCTCCAGAAAGGATAATTCCACAGCCTCTCGGGTGACTTGTTCCAGTGCTCCATCACCTTCACAGTAAATAAGTTTTTCCTCATATTCTAATGGAACTTAGTGTGTTTGTGCCCATTCCCTCTCATATTGCTGCTGGCTGTTATTGAAGAGTATAGTCCCATCCTCATGACACCCTCCACATAAGATATTTGTGTACTTTGATGAGATCCCCTCTCAGTCTCCCTCCAGGCTAAAAAGGCTCAGCTCCCTTGATGCTCCAGTTCCTTAATCATCTTTGAACCACATTGCTGGACTCCCTCCAGGAAACTCAGAACCAGACACAGCCTCACCAGGGCTGAGTGGAGGCAGAGTATAACGTTCCTCAACCTGCTAGCAATGCTCTTGTCCAGCAATCTGAATGTCTTTTTGGACAAAAGGACACATGCTGGCTCATGATTAACTTGTTTTCCACCAGGATTCCCTGGTCCACAGAACTGCTTTCCCAGCATGTCAGACCCCAACTGTACTAATACATACGGTTATTACTCATTTAACATCCACTCCCTGAGCTTACCTATGAGGATGTTATGGGAGACACTGCTGAAAATCTTGTTGTTCACTTTGACTTCAGCCAGTACTCTCTCCCCATCTACAAGGCCAGTTCTTCCTGATCTCTTTTCTTCCACATGCTTAAGGATGACATCCAGAATCAGTTGTTCCATCAGCTTCCCAGGGACAGAGGTGAAACTGACTGGCCTGTAGTTTCCTGGGTACTTCTTGCCCTTTTTGAAGACTCAAATGATGCTGGCCATCCCTGATCTTGCAAAAATGATGGAGTAGCCTAGCAATACTATCTGCCAGCATACTCAGCACTCGTAGCTGCATCCTATTGGGGTACATGGATACACATCATGTTTGCTTAAATGATCAATAACAACAGGAAACTCTCTCCAAACTTTATCTTTTGTCTCCAGAGTATGAGATTCCTGTGGGCTGCTGGCCTTAGCAGTAAAGACTGAAGCAAAGAAACCATTCAGTAATTCTACCTTCCCTGTACTCTTCATCACTAGGGCACCCATCCCATTTATGAGTGGGTCCACATTTTTCCCTAATCTTCCTTTTGCTACTGATGTAGCAGTAGCCCTCACTGCTCCTGACTCCCCTTGCCAGATTTAATTAAGTGGGCCTTAGTCTTTCCCATCACATTCCTGCATACTCTAACAATGTACAAAGTGGCCTGTCCCTTTTTCCCCCACATACTTCTTTACTCTGAGTTTACCCTGGAGCTTCTTGCTCATCCATGCAAGTCTTCTGCCCACTTCATTTGAGTTCTTACTCACAGAGGTGCACCGATCTGAAGCATAGAGAAAGTGAAGCCTGAATATTAACCATATGTCTTGGAACACCTACCTTCTAGGGCTCTAAGCCCACAGGATTCCCCCAAGCACAGGAAGGTTTGTCTCACCTGAAGTCCAGGTTTGCAATCCTACTTATTGCCCTGCTTCCTCCACACAGGATGCTGGACTTCACTCATCTCACAGTTACTGCAGCCAACCCTACCCCCAACCTTCATATTTCCAACAAATGGTTCCAATAACTAATGCTGCTAAACCTTGTACTAACCTTCTGATCACTTAAAAACACCACTTCACCAAAACCAAAGTGAAACATAAAGCTAACAATTAAAAATTTTCTTTGTAAGAAAGGGGCATTCCAGGCATTTGGGCCCACCAGTTACAGGTCCAACCTCTGTGACAGCTCCACTGTTGCCATTCAGCTCATGGGATCCAAGCTGATACAAAGTACAGCGTATGTCATTGTCTCAGTGATTCTGGCTGCTGTGCTGGCTTTGCAAGGGCAGCCTATACTTATCACACAATGGTGTAAACTTGCAATTTCTAAATGAAAACACAGTTTTGTTCTACTGGGGAATGAGCCCCGTGACAATGGAGGGATCAATGGATGCAAGAAAACAAGGGTAAACTTTAATTCATCATTACATTCAGTACTGAACTTAAATTAGTATTATGCAGCTGGATCCCAGATTACACTCCAGGTATCTGACTGGTTCTTCTACAACCTTCATGCAAGTGCACAGCTTGCATTTTAAAATATGAGCATATTTCCTTTCTCTATTATAGAATTTAAATACAAAAGCACCTTCTACTATCACTTCTGTAACTTGGTAGGTCAGAATTATGTTTGGTATAACATTTTTCAGGGAAAACAGAGAAGACAAACTCGAACTGTGGTCAAAAGGAATCACTTATAAAGTGAAGTGATATTTATACCCAACATCAATTATTACAATCACAGAGCTGAAACAGAGAAACAATTTCTTATTTGTACATACTGAGCAGCAAAAAAGTAAACTTTATATATACACACACAACAAGCTTAACAGAGAAGCAAATCTGAATCTGTTTTATCTATGAACAGTAAAGAACAACTTCCCCGTAAGTATTTTATGCATTTCTACCTCGTACAGAAGAATGAATGTATTTTTTCTTACTGTCCTAAGGTGGAAAAATTCAAATCTTCCCTTAAAGCAAAAGTAACTGTGAACTAGTGAACTAACACATATTCGCCTGAGATCACTCTGAAATATAGGAGAAGATGAAAAATGATTAATAGCTGAGTGCACAACAATTTATATCATTTTTTAAAGCAAAATATCATTTATACAGAACAGGTTTTGCTAAAGAGAATTATTGAAAACAGTGCAGGAGGAGATACTACAAGGACCTCAAACAGCTTACTCTTCCACTTTCTTCACTTTCTTGTGTTCAATATTGACTTGTTTCCAACTTTCTGTAACATAAAAAGAGAAGTGAAGGAAGAATGAAAGGAAAAAATAATGATAAAGAGCATTTTTTCTTTAACTTCTTCTTCTTCTTTAACTCAGGTTAACTCATGATTGTTAGTTTCTCTCAAGTCCAAAGCAGTTTTATGATAAGTACTATAGGTAGATGAATTTCACCCAGGTCAAACAATAAATAAATTTTTTAAAAAAACCAACTAAATATGATCTACATGCATATCCAGCTCTGATTAATGTGGAGAATCATTCCCATGGAAAAAAAAAAAAACCAAAGTGAGCCAATGCTTCTATCCTTTCTTTATATCTGGATTAGTTATTTCTTTTTAGCCTAATTATGTTGAATATACTTGGTAGCCACTAGTGACATGTTCAGAGAAAATGCGCTTGACTACTTTAAAGCATCATATAAGAACATTCATGCAAGCACTGAGAATGTCACAAGTGCAGTGGAAAACAGAATTATCACTTATAAGTTCTACTGAGAAAAGCAACATCAAAGCTAAAGGGTCTATCCTGTATTATACAATCTAAAGAAATGACGATGTTTGGAGGTAGGGAGGATGTGGGCAAGAGTGAAAAGGAACATTATGCACACTTATTTTTTGGTCATTCTAAGACACACGTCAGTATGGTATCTGTATGGATCAGATCATGGAATCACTAAACTTTCTGTTCTCCCGTCATAACATAAGATGTATTATGTATTTTTAACACGTGATAGAATCTGAGAGGGAAGAATAAAATAAAAGTCACAAAAAAAATCATGCAATTTCAAGCACCTCACACCAGTATTTTATCGGTCATGGAAATGCATCATTCATATGCAGCCTTAATCACTTGTTTAGTTATTAAGCACAGCTGCTTAGTAAATGAACCACATGAGTGGAATAAAAATCACAGGAGGCAAAGTTGTATTCTGCTTACAGAAGTGCTCTGAAATACTGAAAAATGTTAGTGTACATGGATGAGAGTACCACACCAGCCACAACTCAGGTTAATGTATCAAGAAAATTAAGATTTACACCCAGATTCTGTGTTGGTCAGGTGGCTCACAGAAAATCTGATCTCCAAATTGAAAAGGACTTTATGGCTACCATCTTTGCAAGTGAAAGAAACAACCAGACCTACAATAAACATCAGTACAGCAAACAATACTACAATTTCATAAAACTTTCGTGTATCTATCACTACACAGATTAAATCCAACTATTTATCTTGGGATATGTTTTGTTACATAACAAGGCAACAAACAAAATCACAGATGAATGTTAAGACAAAATAAAAAGTCATGTTAACACAGTGTACTCAAAATGGTCCATACCTGCAAACTGAAGTAACAAAAAAAAGAATTTCTGAGTGTACTTTCATTGTATTATCAAACACTAACACAACTCACAACTCGATTATGTACAGCATCTTACCTATAAGCTGTACTCAAAACAATTAGCAGACTTTAATAATGCAATTGCAGAGTTAAGCAGAAGAGAAGGAGAACAATTAAGTGCTGCAGGCAAGGAAGAAAACATTGAAACAGAGAAACAATTTCTTATTTGTTCTCTGATGGGATTTGAAACAAAAGGGAGAATCAAGGTAACTTTGTCTCCTGTTGCAAGTAAGGAACAAGTAAACGTCATAAAGCAGTATCAAAACAATTCATTTTACCTCAATAGCATCATCCATTTCTGTGTTCTCATACAACCATTTTAGCTTGTTTCTGATTTAGGAAACTCTTTCTCTGGAGAGCTGTCATCACTGAGGTCACTGTAGCTTTCGCTGTTAAAAGCAATACATAGTTAGAAAACATGTACAGTGATACAAGTTTGATTTCAAGCCCTCCCACACAGATGATGTACATGACACACACTTTCCTCAAATGTTTCCCATTTCCAGAAAACTATTTTAAACTAATGTTCAATTCTGGTATTTTAGAATATATTCCTCTACAGGAATGGGCTTAAGTTTGAAGTCTAGGAACTGATGAGGAACAATATTTCACCACACAAACAGGATATTCAATTCTTTTCTTTCCCCTGCTTTTTTCTTTCCCCTGCTTGGATACTGTGTGTTCATTCTACAGTTTGCTGTGGTGTCACACACATGCGATCATGATCAACAGCATGGAGAACAACAGGTATTCAGTGTTAGACTAACAGAAATTTCTCCTTTAGGATAAAGAAAATTATATTTTAACCAAGAGAAAAGTTAATACTATTTACTCAGAAATTTTCTATTTAAATTTAAATTATGATTCTCAATCTTGCATTTTCACCGAGGATCATTCTGACACTTTTTCCTTTCATTTTATCCCCTTTTGCTGTATCTTGAGAGAAGTAGATTTTTATTTTTATTTTTTTACCTTTTTGTTTTTTTAAACAGAACAAGCTGCCCATGCAAGTGATCATTTTATAAGTGGCTAGAACAAGGAAACAGTGAAGGACAGGAATCACCACAATGACTGAAAGAAAGAAGTGCCCATAAACCACATTCGTAGCCAGCTGGACAGGATCTTGTAGAATCTATTCAGTGATACCTATCAAGTCTCAGCGTTTATCTTAACTCTGCACAAAATGCACCTCTCCACAAAATACTCCAGACTTAGCTTCCCCCCACACCATGCTTCACCTCTACAGTTTGCTTTCCACATATATGACTTTCCCAAGATTAGAATTCAGCAAAGGGAGCCCAGAGAACTAATGAGTACAGTAATAGTGCTGGCCAGTTCTCTGATACTGCAGAGAGTAGCATATGGTTAACAGAATACAGGTGGAGATCTCTAACCTCATTCGTGTGGGAGCACCAGTACCAGCACTGGGTAGCACATCCATTCCAACCACTGCACAACTGCCTTGCCGCATCGTGCTCTTATCATACAATTTTCTCTCTCAGCCAGCAGGACCTCAGTCATGTAACCCCCAGCTCAGGTCGGGATCTCCTGCTGGGCCATCAAGCACATTAGCAGCCTATGACCTACCGAGACACAGCTTATCAGTTGATCTTCAGTAACTGCAGTGTTTCAAGGGGAACGATGTAATGCCATAGTTAGAGATCTTTGATGTAAACTATAATGAGGAATGGTAAAGGAACTGCACTCATTCATACTGGTACATGATGAGTACTGCTTTCTAGCCTGAAGTTCACTCTCTCCATTTTGCAAAAACACAATCAAAGATAATGTCAGCCATTTTAACAGAGTGCAACAAGAGAAATGGAACCAACTGCCATCTCATTGAATTTCTACCTCTGACTGCTTGGAAAGCCCCCACAGTTACAGCAAATCACTGTAGCAACTTTCATAAAAGACAAGGTTGGTATTCCAACTACTCAAACAAGTATTAAGACTTTACCTACAGCATTCTGCCCTTTCTTTGCAAGACATTCACATTGTTGATGTAACTCTTGTAAAGAGTGTGTCATATCAGACTAACTACAAATGCTTGATTTGATCACTCCACCAGCTGGCAAACAATTACACAGTTCAAGTGAGGAAAGTGCTGTTAACAGTATGATCAAGCATGCCAGATGCACACACACAAACACAACATCACTGACACTGTACTTACTTCTTTCTGAAAGTACCCATGGAAACACATGGAATAAAAATTCAGTATTATTAAACATGATTATATTTTCACATCAAAGCAAAATAGCAAAAATTGTCTACAGAACACAGAGTAAAATTGCTGATTGCAGAGGCATGCAGTTTCATGATAACTTTGGATTAAACCCAAAATCTTCAGAGAAGAGCTCCATTACGTTTTTCTTTTGTTGGCTCTGCTGTCTAGTGGCATAACAAAAACACGTGCCAGAGCTTCAAACATCTTTACAAGGCCCCTGGAAATCTATGGATTGTCTCCTGGAAACATCTAAAAATGTTTCAGCACCAGTAAGGTGAATAGAGAAGAGCCCAAGTTCATCCCCAGGAGAAAGATGGTACAGTAAACATTTGATTCCACAGCCCAATGAAGGGCTCTGGTCACTATGTTCTTGACTATTTTGCAGTAGCACCCCGAACTCTCTCCTAATTTAGAGCCCTGCTGGGTGCAAGTCAGTTTTATTTCTCACAGGCAGACTACAGTGGCAAGAAAGATAATGCAAATACTGAGGTAATGGTCAGCCCTTGGGTTACAGACTCAATAACTGTCATTCTCAGTTTTTGCTGTTTGAATCATTTATCTAAGCATCCACAGACAGTTGTGGCATTGTGTTAACAAGAACAATTTAGGCTCCCATAAAACCTGAACCACCTCAAGAGATGAGCTGCAAACAGGCACATGTGAATCTTGGCATATCCAGGCCTGTGAACTATATCTTCAAACCAATAATGATACATCAAGTTCAAAAGATTTACTGTGATATAAACCATATTCAGCTGATAAATAATCTGAAGAAAAACTCCAATCACTACCTCTCAAGAAGAAACATGTGCTTCTTTTCAGATTACACCAAGTTGCTACACAGATATTAAACACAAAAATCTACTACTATTATGTGTGATGTATAAACCTTACCTAAATGAGCTGGCTATGAAATGGTGAGGAGAAAAATAAATAAGCCTGGCCTCACAGGGCCTTATATTTATACTTCAGACCAGGAGAAAATCAGAACAAAACATTGAGTACACACAGCATCACTACATCTAGTCAACTACTACTGACAGAAGTTTCATCACATTTACTATGCAGTCTAATGCACGGAAGGAGACAAGATAAAAGATCCAGTATGATATGAGAGGCAGCTAAAAGTTTTTAAGGGCACAAGAGCTATCTATGGAGTGCTACAATGCTTCACCTCAGCAACCAATCTCAGCTGCAAAACGACAAGAACAAACACTCACGAGTAACTTTAAATCTGTATTTCTCAATAATCTCAATAATCATAAGCTCCAAACTGCCTGCTTTCCATGTTTTTGTCACAAAACACGGAGAACCGTAAAAATGGGTGCTCCTTGTAAGTTTTATTTGTTTCACTTGGAAAATCTTTCAAACTCCTTTGAAAACTAAGTAGTTAACACAGTTTCAGAGAAGCATTTTTCTTTTTTTTTTTTTTTTTTAATATATAATTGACCAAAACATCCTTTTCCAGGAGTGTTAGCAATTTAAACATCTGTTACAGCAATGCTATCCCAAGTAAAGGCAGGAGCTAAGTTAAGTGCATTTCTTCATCAATGCAAATCAAAGATAAATGTAATTACATTTAGTATAGGCTGTGGATGTTTGAAAGAAATAATTGTTATAAGCTTTCTAGAACCTAGTAAAAACAAATCTATCAATTATTATTATTTACCTTACACACACAAAAATCTGAATGATTAAAATCACAGCTATTAAAACTCTGTGCAATAGTTACAATTGCAGTCACCTCTATTCCTCAGTGCGTATTTTCAAGCTTTTGTCTCTATAGAACAGTACTATCCACCATCAGCATTTGATTCTATGCTTCCATAAAACACAACTCAATTAAAGAATCCCTTCATCATATACCAAGTCTCCTCACTTCCAACATGCCAGACTTCTGCACTCACATAACTGGGCCTGGGATAAGGTTTTCATTAGGACACAAAATAACGAAACCTACAACCAAGAGGCCAGAACGTATCTGGTCGGATAAAAGTTCCCACTGTCAGCTGAATCTCATGCACAGGATTCCATTCACACAGCATCAAGACATCTTCATCTAAGCTTGATATCACCAGCTTCTTACCAGCCAATGGAAACAAGTACTTCTAGGGTATAACGCCTCTAAAGCACTCAACTATTAGTATAAGCTACTTGACTATTTAACAGAGCATATTCTCTGTACAAAATGACTTGGAGTGACTAGTTCAAAACTGTCTGTGATGTTCTGTGTGAGCTTTTTTGGTGGACACTTTTTTGTTTGTTTGTGGCAGTCAACAGCATAACTACAACTCACGTAGTCAGTATAGGGTGAGGTGCGCAGAAAATCATCTCCTCAAATTTGATTCAAAGTCTTGTTATGACATGTCTTAGGTTTAATGTTCAATGACATCATTACTATTCTGAGGCCTAACAGTTTAAATTAGAAATCCTTTCCACTCAGCAGGTGGAGAGTGGTTGCGCTGTAATGAGCAATGAAATTCCCTCCTGAAAGTTCTTCCTATGCAAATGCTTCTATTTTAGCCTTAAAGTGTTTCCCTTTTCCAGTGCTCACTTTCTCTGGGCATAGCTTTCTTTTTTATTTCTGCAGCCATGAAAACATAATTGGGTAAGAATTTCATTTCATTGTAAATTAACAGAGTAGGCCAGAAACCAAAATTAACTTCACTTTGCTTTACTAAAGGTTTTTTACTTCCTTCTGGTTGTAACAGGGATCAAACCCTCAGAACCTCTGTACATGAAGAAGGGAAGGAATAAGCTGTTTACAGACACATTTACACCAGAGTTTATGCTGAGCATACACAGGAATAAATATATCAATATATGAAGAAATCATTTTTCTTTCCTGGTCTTCTGAGCTGATGGACAGAATACTCCTCCCTCCAATAACATGATTGAAACTGCAGGCAAATGAATAAGAAAGATTACCTTGGAGACAATTTACATCCACGCTGCAAGTATGCGTTAAGTGTTCCAGTTGCTGCAAGCAACAGCCCAAGGTATGGAGGTGAAGGTTTCATAGGTCTTGAGGAAAACTCTGGGTGGAATTGAACTCCCACAAAATATGGATGATCTACAAGACAGATGTCATAGAGAAAATTAAAAGATCCAAGAAGAGGATACTAGAACAACTGCTGGAATAAAAATTTCTTGAAGATACCACATAAGAGTCAAGAAATCAGATCAGCATGTGTAAATTTAAGGATGATAACTTCTTTTTTTCCATGGAAAGCAACTGACAATGGTGGCAAAAGATTAGTAAAGCAAATCAATGAAAAATCATCCCGATTCAACCTTAATGTGCCCAACAATGTAATTAAAAGCTGGATTATAAATATCTGCAGACGTACAGGAGAAAACAATGCTATGTAGGCAACCATAATTTAACCATTTCCCAAGCTTTTTTCCTACTGTTCTGGTATCCAAAATTTATATTTATGCATGCATATTCAGAACGTGCACCTACGTGCATCTAAGAGGAAAACGAAAAAGTTTGTAAAAGACTAGGCACTACAATACAGCAACTGTTTACATACTAAGAGATGAACACGGAAGCTATTTACACCGAAAATTGGGGAAAACAAGTTTCAAACAATTTGGCCTGGAAGGGAACTGCTGGATCAATAACACTGTTTCCTGCTATTGAATAAAGCTGCATCATGTAGTCTCACACACAAAGGCCAGAAGTCCTTGTAACAACCCCCAGGATTTTTTGCTCCCACAGGAAAGGTGTTAGGATAGTCTCTCCTTTTGCTTAGAAACCTCTTCCTAATTCAGAAGCCATCTTTTTTACAGACAAATTGCATCCATTTCCTAGAGTGCACTGCTTTCCCACTGTATGTTCTGTGATGAAGGATGAGAATATCATTAGCATTTAGTGTCATTTATTACTCTAATCAGTAGTCTTCTCTTCAATCTTTAGCTGCTTCTCCAGTCAAAGCAACTCATGAATACTGCTTCTGCACCCCTATCTTTCTTGGAAGGATAAGGATGGAACAATATTTTTGTGCTCTTTCATACCGTGCACCTGTTCCTTCTCTAAATATCAGTTTAAAGGAGCCTAATGTTAACCATTCCTACTACCAGGACACAAGATGAAAGTAAGTACAGATCTTTTCTGATTGGTCAATTTCCAAAACAATCCCAAACATTCAAGGAATTTCTCTGCCATATGGAATAAGTGATAACAAGAAAGTAGGGGTTTTTATTCTCTGAAGATAAACAATATAAGCAAGTATACTGCTCTTTGTTCTGTTGCTATGCCATAAAAAGAATCTGAGATCCTAAATTTATCCTAAAATTTCTCTCTCTCTGCTATGAAATTTAATTCTTTAAAGCAACAAAATAAGACAAAGCATCAAATATTTCCTGCGGGGATGTTTTCCTAAAAGCTTTGCCTCAGCTATCTAGTATGCTGTTATTTCTGTGCTTCCGCTTCAACCCACCCTCCTCTCTATGATGACTTCAGTAATCAGCCTCCTTGCAGCCCGTTGTGAAATAATTCCAGGTTTCACTGCTGCTTTCATTCTTTTTACAGTAACATGTAATTTAAAAAATCCTGCCTGATTTATCTAATGATGCTCTTTATAAAAGTTGTTTTATGCGGACAGATAAAATAGTCTCCCAAACAGTCTCAGCTTGCATAAGAAAATTAATCTGCCATGACAGTTAACAGTTAATGAATTCATATGTACTTTTTGCTCTGAGTTTACTCTCTATGTACCGTTGCTTGATATTTCAAATAGATGTCTATACTCAAACCCTGGTTCAAAATGACAAGAATGTTCTTCAGCATACTATGGAGTATAAAAAGAATTCTCAGAAACATCTTTTCAGAAATAGCACTCTGTAGAATGATAGTGTAGTTTTATGATAAGTTTCTGTGCAAGCTTATCTAAATCAACGGCATTTGAGGTCACTTAAAAAAAAGCTTGTCAAGTAGCCCTCATGGTCAGGAGTTTGATACTCACCTAGCCAATGGTGTCTTAACAGTGAGGAATTACTCAAAGATTCAAGCAAAAGCTAAGAAGCTGTCTCTATGAGCAGAACTATGTAAACATTTAACAATAAAAAAAAGCAGCATACTTTCTCATCATTTTGAGAGATCTTTTCGAAAAAGCATCTAGCCATACTTGGTGTAGTAGTCCAATCCTATCAGATTTTCACAGAATTAAGCCTTTTTATTTATATGAATTACTTCTGCGAAAGACAGGAGTTTGCTTTCTGTATGATTTTCATACTCCATTTTTTTTTCTGATTCTAAATGGGGGTAACTGAAGGAGACACACATTGAGTTTGGAAGGTACTTCAGTTTCTAGTCCTATCTCCTACTCAAAGCAGGGTCAACTTGAAAATTAAGTCAGGCTACTGACTACTTCACTTAGTCAAATTTAGAAGGTCTCTGTTTGCAAAGATGGGGATTTATACAGAGATGTTTCTTAGCTTGGTTATACTGCATGTATATAACTCAGATAAAATAAACCAGTTATTGAAACATGACTGAGAATATCTGAGGGTACTTAAGGCCAATGTAATCACAAAGCTGTTTTTCACCTTTAAAAGGCCAACATGATCAGGGGAGGTCCCTGATGGCCAGAAAAAGAATCTCATCTTCAAGAATCATTAACCTAAGGAACAGTACAGTCAACTTCAACTTGGCAAACAGCAAGATTACAAAATAAAAGCTACTCCAATCCATTTTCAGACACAAAGGATAGGAAAGGAATTAAAAATAATCAGTCTCTGAATGAGAGAAGAGCTGTAGCTTTCCTTTACCCTGACTTTAGCAAGACTTTTAACATGGTTTCCTAGCAACCAAATTGGAAGCTATGGAAGGAATGGGTAAACTACAAAATGTCTAAAAAATGGCTAGATTGCTGGGTTCAAAGAACAGTGGCAAGAAGAAGTCCAACCAGTTGCATATTTGGAGACAATGAAAAATTTGACTGGATATGGCTCTCAGCAACCTGATCAAAGGTAGCTGTTTTGAACAGAGGGTTGGAATAGACAACTTCCCAAACCATTCTGTGATTCCATGTAGCACTGAGCTAGAATTACAGTATTTTGCAGAAACTGTATGTATCTCTCTGATAACCTAATTCATGCAGAATCCCTGAGGAGAAACATAAGACAGTGGCTCTTGAAAGCCACTGAATCTTAATTTATTGTTATACACAAGTGGACTCAACAGTAACTCCTAACATGATCCTGGCTGTTTCAACAGGTAAGTACTGACTTACTTGCCATTTACTTACCTATAGCTTATGTAGTTTTAACAGATACAGAAAGTACTACAGACAAGTGAGACACTTACTCTCCAGTTCAATCATTTCCATTCTGTTTCCTTCTGTATCATGGCCAACAAATTTCAAACCTTTCTCTTCAAAGCAGTGAGTTAATTCTGGGTTCACCTGAAATATTGAAAACAGTTGTAGTTTTATTTATTTTTTGATGCAACTTTTTGATATAACTGTAATGCTTTTATTATGTATGCAAGAACAAAAATATTTGGAAAAAGAGCTGAGAATTTTTGCTTTCTTTGTTGATACTCGGGTAGTAGCTTTCAAAAAATAGGCATGCTTACATTAACATGAGATGAGTCAATAACTTAAAAACTTAACAATAAATAAAAACAAAAGATTAAAGACAGGGTCCCTTTTGCTCACTATCCTCCTGATCCTGAAGAGCATGCGTTCCTCATTTTTGAAATGGCCAACTATAGCAAGTGGAAGGCTGTTCAGTTCAACTGTCTATGGCATAAGCTGTCAAAAATCACCCAGACAGGAGCTCTAGAATGAAATGTTTCATCTCCTTGGTAATGTTCTACTTACTCCATTAATATTCAAACTGAACACCCTTACCACCATTGCACTCTTTTCCCAGCTTAAAGGAAACTTAGCATTGTTTGAACCAGATTTTACCATGCATACATCTCACAGTTTAGGCCCCTTTAGAGATACCTTCAAATGCCTTCTGAACCATTTCTGAACTAACACAGCATTCCCAACTACTGACAGTTTCCCTAGACAATAGCATTTTGAATATATAGAGATGCCTTTCCTCAGATGTTCTCACTGAAGAGGACCTATACCAGAGGCCAGTAGAATTGGGATAACTGCTTGGAAGCAAGTGATCTGGATTAGCATCTAAGTTACAGATGCCTGAAGTCTGCCTATATTTAGATTATAGCAGAATGTGGACTTTCTGAGCATAATCTAAACCCAGTCAGCCCAGGAGCAATACACTTAAAGATTATAAACCTACGCCTTTCAAATATCTCATAGGAAGTCAAGTCAGGTAGTGGTTAAAAAATAGTCTAAGAAACAACCTTGTCATTACGCTATTCCCCTTTCTTTAAAACTTGTAATAACACCTCTGCAAAACCGTGTCCAGTTTCAGGCCCCACAGCACAAGAAAGACATATTAACAAAATACTGTGAAGTCTATAGGATGTCCACTGGGACATTTAGGGGACTGAAGCACATATAATGCAGAAGAGACTGAAGGAGCTAGGTTTGTTCAACGTGGAAAAGAGAAGGTGAAGTGTGGAGGTGGTTGCTGACTTCAGCTATCTAATGGGATGGTATAAACGAGATGTAGCCAGACTTTGCTTGGAGGTGCAAAGCAGAAGAGTGAGACATTAAAGACGCAAACAAACAAGGAATTTCTGGTAAATATAAAAGGAAACATAGCTTGCAATCAATTGTTAAGCATTGGAACAAATTGTCCAAAGATATTGAGCAATCTCTCTCTCAAAAGAATTTCTCAGCAAGACAGGACAAAACCTTGAGAAGTCTGATCTAATTTCAAAGCTAGCTCAGCTCCAAGCACCTACATAGGTGAACCAAAGCATGAATGTTCCTCACAATATAAACGACTATCTAAACATTAGTAAGTCTTGTTCTATGGTTATGTAAGAAATCTCCCACTGGCTTTAATAAGAGTCATGTCTACCGAGTGAAATAGTTTGTTTAAGCTTTAAGTTTTGAGCACAAAGTCCATTAGCAGTGCTTACCTCATATCGATGCCTGTGTCGTTCCTCCACAAACATTTCATCACCATAAAGTTTCCCTGAAAATACAAAAAGAAAAACTAATACTAACACATTGCTTTAACTAATTATAAATATAGCTAATAATTTAAAACTCAGAAGTTTTTCATGTGGAAAACTTTGTAACAAGACACTTCATCTCACTCAAGCATTCTGGTTTTTTTTGGAATCATTTTAGTTTCTACCTAAGTTTGTTCAGGATTCATACTGAGTATTCCTCAACTAGAAACAGTTTATAAGCTTCAGAGTTTAAATTGTAGATGTCTAAATAATAATGAAAACAGACATTTGAGTGAAAAAGTAACATGAAATCCCTGCTGGTTTTATAACAATCATATGCAAAATGTGCAATGAAGTTCCACAGCCTTTTGCCAGCATTCCATCTTACGGATTATACTCAGCAAATGGCATGCTCCTACTGACAAACAGAACATCGCTTTTGTCTCTGGTTTCTGATCTTCTTAGCAAATGACTCTTGCAGCTCTCTTGAATCCTCTACATCACAAACCAACAAGAAACAAGTTCATGGTATGCAGTAAACCAGAATTTAATTACTTCTCTCACAGCGACAGCCCAAACTCTGCTTTATGTTAGCATCATTAGGAGTAATGCCTCATTTAAGGTGTTGGTACAAGAACAGAGCTGCCAAAAATTATCTCTAAGATTGTGAAGAGTGATAATACTGCAAATACTAAATATTAACATCAGATTTTTTCATTAAATGTACATGCATACTGCAGTGTGATCTCCTGCTGAAATAGATATAACTTCTAAAAACTCAGAAGGATAGTTCCTGTAGGTTCAATATCACTAAATACGGTAATATTGGGGCACGGCAATACAGAAAATATACTCATATTTATTTAGAAACAAGAAATTCTATTTTACATGGTTTTAGTATCACCTGTATTAATGTTGTATAATAGAGTCCCAAATGGGCTAATAACAGATCTAAACATTATTGATTATTTCAAGCAGTGTAAAGCACTGGGTTCTAATTCAGCTTTTCAATGAGACTTCAGATTTTCTCATTTCACAGAAACATGATCAGAGTGAATAACATCAAGGAAGCTGCTTGCTTCAGGTTGTAATTCTTTAATAAAATCCTTTATCACCCTATACAAAAGGCAAGTGAAAGAACACAAGCGTAACTTACTTAAAATAGAATTTCGTGTTTTGAAAACGGTCCTCCTCTTCCCTAGTCTCATTGTTCCACCCATATCTCCAGGATTGTGCTCTGGCATGTCGATGACCTTTAAAGAAAAATTGTTTAAACACTGTTAATGTCCAGCAAAGAAAAAGAACAGACCAACAATCACATAACAGGATTTGTAGATTTATAAGTAGTAACATCACTCAGTTTTCTGCCAACCTTTTCCAATTACTATTTGCCTTTAGTTTTCCTAATACTTCATTCTCTCTGTTTACTAGGCCCTTTATTGTACTTTTCCTTATACTATTCTTTATATTCAATTTTCTTTCTTATACCAAGCAGCAGAGAAAGCTGTCTTGTTAAGACAGTGGAGCTCCTTTTTTTGAGAGGAAGAGGGTACGGGGCAGCAAAGAGAAGACAGCACTCACAGCAAGGCTATATAAAACTGTAAAAGCAGAGAACTAGAACTGGTGACCCCAGCACACGTGTTGTCTCAGATGACAGACATAAGTAACTTAACAGAGGGAGAAGATTAACAAATCACCTCCTCCTAAACCACCTTCCCTCCTAAATCACCATTACCAAAGACTTGGTTTGATTTGTTTTTTGCTGGTTTTGTTTTTCCAGAGTATGCAGTAACAACACTAGAGGCAACCAGAACAAACTTTTTCCCTCTGAATGCCAGGCAGCACTTCTGTGCTTGTGCAGGTGACAGAGCATCACACAGGCTGTCCAGAGACTGCGGAGTTTCCTTCCTTGGAGATCTCCAAGAGGCGCTTGGCCATGGGCCTGGCACCCTGCTGTTCTGGGTGTCCTGCTGGGGCAGAGGCTGATGGACACAGAGGTGCGTGCCAGCCTCAGCCATCCTGTGACTGGATCATTCTGTTTCTCAGACTGCCTAAGAGTATACAGAATACTGGGCTGCCATACTATTTAACATACATACTATTTAACATTTAGAGAAGAGAGTGTACAAAGCCTGCTATTGTGGACTGAAACAGATGGATCAAATGGCTGCCTGTGGGTTAACTAACATGGTGGAATTCAGTGGCTGTGAGAAACAACAGCTTAACAGAAGTAGCGTAGTTTAGTTTTTCTCAGTTTGAAAAATCTTGACGAGTCTCATAACTGTGCTTAGAGAAATTGTGTCTCAGAGAGGTAAAATTATTCTGAATAGTACGAACACATGAACTGAAACAACCACCCACATCCCTGTATTCTCTATGTACACTTCGTGAGAAACAATTGACAAGGCGAGGTTCTAAAAATACAAATATTCACACATATGGGTAATCTGGAATTGGATTTTTATTAACCTTAACTTGCCCTCTGGGAGTAATGAAAATGTTTTCTGATGATACACTTCATAAACTGAAGTTATTCAATTTAGAAGAGATGGTGGAAAGTGCTTAGCCTTTGGCCTTGTGCCAGTGCATTTCAGCTGTGCAATTATCTCTGCATAACCTTATACCTTCAAAATGTTATTTATAAACTATACACTCATTATAAAATGTCATGAGCAGAAGTTGTGATCAAACCCCTAGGATATTACAAATCCTCTAATTGCCTCTCAAAAACATGAAGATGAGGACTGTGCAATGTGCTCAGCTTAAAAGTGTATATATATATATACACACACACATACACACACAACACCAGCTCAAAAAACACACAAAAATAATGCAGTAAACCCACATTACTTCAGAAATGGTGAAACTATCTGGTTTCCTTTCATTTACTTAGAAATAATGTTAGAACGTTTACAACAACCTGTGTATATGTCAAACACTGCCCTCCAAGATCACATACAAGTTTTCCAGGAGGTGATTCTCCCCCCACCACCACTTGCCCAGAATTTTAAAGTTGCACTCTAGACTCTTGTCAAATGGATACGAAATGGTCACAAGCAGCTAAAAATGTTTCAAGTATGTGCTTCTGTTCCAACCACAAAGGTTCCACTTCAATGTCTGTTTAATGAATATTTAAAGTTGTCAAGAAAATCATTACTAGGTTTTCCCCTGGTTTTCTCATAACAATTTAGATTTCACAATTTCCTTGCTATTTATTATTTGCTGAGCTAAGATCTTCTATGAAAACATTATGAGAGTAACACAATGAATAGAAGAAAGGATGGGGATACAGTGAGGCAGAAGGATACAACTTAAAAGACACTGTGCAACTTGAACTTAGCAGTTAAAACACTGGCTCCAAATGAAGTGGATCTGCCTATCCAGGTTACAGGAGATTTCACTAAATTACTGTGCTTAAATGTGTTTTTCAGGAAAATTCAAAATCAGCCATTATCAAATGGCATAATGCCAGGCTACAAAAGCACAGCTTTATCTGCTCTGCTGATGTCTTTTGCCAAAATTTGGATCAGAATCTAACACAGGGCTACAAGCCCAACAAAAATTCCACTAGAAGACTTCAGCATTTCTCCCAATTTGTCTTTGTCTTCTGAAAATACTGGATCCTTCTCTCAACATCTACAGTAGTGTGGTCAGCAACACATAATCAGAAAGGGATGCAGCCATTAAAGCTTGCACTATTATCTGATAAGTTTTAATTGAGGTATATTTCAAGAAACATTATAGAACAGTTCAATCTTGTTTTAACCAGCGGCAGATTTTCTGCCAATATAAAAGCTTTAATGAGTTTCAATATCAGGCAGCTTATTCTGTGCATTCAGGTTTTGTTGTAGGTATGTTGCATTATAAATCAACTCTTTCTTCCCCAAGATTTAATGCTTATGATAATATAATTCTTCAGATATTAATTTTTGTAGCCAGGTGAGAAAAGGAGTCCTATATGAACAACACAGCTACTTTGAAACAAGATCTTCCTTCCTGATACGCTCCATGGCACTGCTCAACTTCAGCAGCTACCAGCACACAAGTCTCAACATTTATACATTACATGAGTTTGCAATAACATCTGTGCAAGCAGCTTTCAAAGGAAAAGCACTACTGCTGCTCTACTACCCAAGGCAGTAATAAGAATCAGAAAACCAATTCATATTACGGAAAACTTTGCTCTATTTTACAGAATTTATTTGAACAGATAAAAGACAAATCATCAAGTGGCTGTTACTGTGAACAATTGACTAGATTCTTCAAAGAGATTGTGCTTTCCTCCATAAAATAAATCTTACCATGCATTAGCTCCTTGAAGAATAAAGAATAGCAAAGGAGGAGAGGAACCACAAAAGCATCAGCAGGGAGGATGCAATACAAGATAAGACATAAATCAGTCTTGTTTTTGTTTTTCAACCCAAGTCTCTCAAAACTGTTAATACTACAGGGATTTTGCAGGGATCACATATGACACCCCTGACAGTCAACATGAAACAAATAATGAATCACTGACACAACACACCACATCGTAAATGTAAAACAGTCCAAGGGTCTTAAACCACACAGCTGATGAACAGCAACTTTAACTATCCATGAAATACAGTTTTCTTTCAGAAATCTACCACTTGGGTTGTTTCGTTGTCATTAGAAAACATATAAAAGTTAATGAGAAAAGCCGAGATGCTCAACATACAGCAGCGAAGGCGCTGAAAATGCAACAACTTGCATCACTTTACTAATCACTTCAGGAACATTAATGCTTTGTCTCTGTTTTGTTTCAGGTCCTGCAATGTCACAATATCTCTACCTTGGCTACCCTGGGTTTTGTTTTGTTTTGTTTTCGCTAATCTCTTCCCCATCCCATTGGGAGACAGGGAGAGAGTGAGTGAAGGACTGCACGATGCTAAGCTACCTGTTCACCACGGTAAGCAAGCATTTTTTCATTCTATTTTGCTTATTTTAATAAAAGAGTATGTTTATTCAGAAAAAACTTCCCTGTGCTTATTAAGTTTTAAACAAACAGCAACAAAAAATAGACAATTTATAGAGAACCACTGCAGAAAGTTCTGAAAGCCAATGTTACACTAGCCCTAGTGCCAAAATCCTGTGACAAATTTAATTAGCTTATTAAGCACTCAGCTGAGTCCACTCTGCAGAACCATGCACACAAAAGAAAAACAGCTCAAGACAATCACTGTAACTTTAATTGAAGCAATTTGTTCTGATGATCAAGCCTGTTTTCTTTTCAGCTCTTTTATATTTAAGCTACAACTTTCCACAGGAGATAATTAAGGCTGAAGTAGTTCTTAAACTCATTTACACTACAGTTATGCTTCTTCTACAACTTCCAAGCCCTTCTACTTTTGTTTTCATCAAATGATTCAATATCTTGGCTTGAAAGGACTTCCAAGATCACCAGCACGTACAGGTCCAACTCACTGGCATGGGTAGGGCTGCCCCAAGCCCCATCAAACCTGGCCTTGAGCACCTCCAGGGACAGAGCACCCACAGCTTTTCTGGGTAGCCTGGGCCCATGCCTCACCACCCTCTGAGGAGTTATATGGAAGAGATATCTAGACCTCTGGAAAGCTCTTCTGCAATGAGTAAAGGAATTTTCTTTCCCACTTCCCATGAAGGAAACAGCACTGCAGTTTATTTCCATGAGTCGTTATCCTCCTTACGACAAATACATCATAACCTTTCTCATCTCAGCTGGAGAACTGATAGAACTCAAGCAAGTTCTGCTTATCATATAAATGTAATTAAGGCACTTACTTTAAATTTTAGGGTTTCCCAATACTGTAAACAACAGTCTAACAAAAAATTAAAAAAGATGACAGAGCTAGGAGATAATTTCAAATACAACTTTGTGAGTTAGATTATCTCACAAAGAGTACTTTGTCATTACTGTCTATCCAACAGCTGTGCACAACCCAGTTTCAGAAAACAAAAAGGACTGATATATCAATTTCATAGCAAAGATTAATTACCCTAATTAAATGTGCCAGCCACTTCAAGGATGCTTCAAGTCTCATGCTCTACATTACACTTAATTATTTCCCGATTCATCTAGGTGGCGATTATCCACCTAGATAAGCTTTAACTGGCCAAAGACCATCTTGTGTTAAAGAATCTTAATTCTAGCAGATTATTTCTGACCTGCAATCTGAATTCCTTTTATTTAAATCACAAGCCACAACGTGCAACATCCATACCATCTTCCCCCTCTGTACTGCCTTCAAAAACCTTATAAACTTCACTGTCCAAATTGTAATGTAGTTCTGCATTCCTTACATCAATTCTCTAGCCCTCAACTTAAAATGACAAGAATCTCTAGGAATTTGCTTTCCTTATTTGCACCTAAAGAAGTATCTGGGACCAAGTTCTGCATGATTTAAAAGAACTTAAAAGAATTTAAAAGTTGCTTGCCTAGCTGCATCCATACCATCCACTACAGGAGAGATAAAAGGTGACTCACTTCTATCATAAGGCGCCTGTGAGTACCACTAAGATTCCTGGATTCAACAGTGGGCCCCAACCTAGAGTTAACATGACAGCACAGATATGCTTGTGCACTTTCCGTTTGCTAGATCACTAAATCAAAGTAACTGCAAGTCCACATATTCATTTTCATACACAGATATAGCAGACATTTTTAAAATATGAAATGCATCTCCAGAAAGGGAAATATAAGAAAGCAAGAAGAAAAAGAGGAAAAAAAAGTAGATATATGGATGCACGTGGAGAAACCCTAGCAAAAAGTCTAGGGGAAAAGGAGGCTGAGGAGAGACCTTATTGCTCTCTTCCAATATCTGAAAGGTGCTTGTAGCGAGATCAGAGTTGGTCTCTTCTCACAGGTGACAGGATGAGGGGAAATGGCCTCAAGCTGTGCCAGGGTAAGTTCAGGTTGGATATCAGGAAAAATTTCCTTACAGAATGGGTTGTGAAGCAGTGGAATAGGCTCCCCACGGAGGTGGTTGAGTCACCATCCCTGGATGTGTTTAAAAACCATTTGGATGTGGCGCTCAGGGACATGATTTAGCAGAGGGTTGTTAGAGATAGGGTAGTATGCTTAGGTCATGGTTGGACTCTTATCTTTAAGGTCTTTTCCAACCTGAGCAATTCTACGATTCCAAAAAAGCAAGTGAGGACAAATAGGTCTAAAGATCATTATTTACTAACAAGCTTGTACAAGCTTACAGGAAATATTTTACCTACTAGTTCCAAAGAAAGTAACTTCTATAGAGTACTATCACCTCTATACTACGCAAATCAAGTAGGTATTTAATTAGTATGACATCAAGTGAACACACCCAAAATAATTCAGACATCCTCTGTGAAAAGTGTGGGTGGCAGGAGAGAGATCACTTCAGCAGATAATGCAACAACCCCTCAAATGCTACGCACAGATGTTCACTGAGCAACCAGCAGAAGCATGCCAATATTGCCACACCACAGAAGTTCTAGGCTGTCACCAGCTGGCACAGCATCATACACAACATACAGCCAGCACAGCAGGAATTCTCCTACAAAGCATCACAGAGCCCATTACAATTTCTCAAAAGTAAGTGGTGCCCATACAAGAAATTTTTATCCTCCCTCCCACACTTCTAATAGGCTAGGTCTCCAAGGGCAAAATGAAGTTAGATAAAATATAAAAAGTTTTTTTTAAAAAAAAAAAAAAAAAAAAAAAGAACTGCACAGTTCCTTCTCAATTATTCAGTACCTTACTTTGCATTAAAGTCAAAGATGGGAGGCAAATATAGAATTAAGCTTTCACTTCTGGGTGACCTTTACATTTTCCTTCTACCTCTCTGTCAGCAGACACTTTTTTTTTTTTTAAATGTGTTGTCGGGGGCAGGTATTTATTTAAAAAAAAAAAAAAAAAAGAAAAAAAACATCAGCTGATAGTCTATTCGTTATTCATTAAAATGACACAGTTACAAACAGAACTCATATCTCATTAAATACATCCTCCCACACAACTAGGCAACTGTTCTGACTCCCTCACTTTTCCTTCTTACACTCTGAGGCAGGTGTTTGATTCCAGTTCTCACTCCTGGATGTCTGTGATGTTATTATGAACATAATGGAAGTCCTCAGCTGTTGCATAAAATCTCTTCTTTACAGGTACGAAACAAGCATGTTTCACCACCTCTATTCGGTATATGAGAAAACAACCAATAGAAAACTAGTAGAAACAGAAACCAGGACTTCTGTGACACCAAACCTTGCTCCTTCATTTTAGAAACAAGGCTGCACTGGCTCTTTAATGTCACCCAAAGCAAAGAGATGATTAAATATCCTGTCACTTAAGCTCCAGTCAAAGAGAGGCAGATGTGTCAGAAGAAGGTACTAATACAAATACATTCAATACATGACAGGGCCAATATTACTGAATTTCAATAGCAACAATTCATTTGTGTTAGGGAATTCATACTGTCCTGTAAGTGATGGTAACAAACAAGAACGCAAAACTTGCAAGGAATCTGGTTATCTCTACTTAAAATGCACTGTGTTGAGAAAGTTTAGAATACCTTCCTAAGACAAGGAAAAAAATATTCACAAAGTCAAGCAGTGCAAGAAAGCAATGGTTGCTGACCAATGTTGTTTGCAGAAAAAGCATGTCTACTGCCATTTATCAAAACTTATTTTTCAGTTTACAGATTAAGCAATAGTGAGGTTTTGTCATTTTTGCCAGGTTCCTGGACAACTGTTAGGCTTCCTTCTCCTCAGACCACAGTTAATAGCTTCATGGAAAATTAATCTGACCCCTACATGGGCTCCCTGTAATTAGTCAGGCCAAATGATAATCCCAATGAGAAGCCACAACTAAATAAAAACATTATCTTTTAGCCACCATATAATAATCACCAGGTGTTTATATATTTAAAATGCATAACTCCACACTCTTTATACGCTGATTTTAGGACTTTTTAATCAGAGGAAGTGATGGATAAGAAAAGGTGAAGGTGCAGACATGGTGGGAAAAATTCATTTTAGTAACATCTCAGAGGAAAACCAACATTTTTCTTTTTTTTTTTTTTTTTGATGCTTTGCCAGTTCTGACATACAAAGGCCTCATAGCATGCACAGGTATCCTTGGTTCCAAACTGGTATTAACCTTAAGGCATAGTCCCACATGGCACTTGGTGCATACCTTCACAAGCTAAAGGCAGTTAAAACTTCCTTATAAAACCTTCCCCATTCTTGGTTCCAAATCCAAGGAGTTAATTTTAAGAAGCAGCTACTTAAAGCTGTAGTTTGTTTCAGGAAAGAGGTGAACTTCGCTGTACTTCTACTTCTGGTGTGACAAAAAAAGCCTGTGTTGAAGATAAGACTCATCACCAATCTAAATTAAACTGGCTCTGTGGTTGAACCTTACTTTCAAGGTAATTGAATCCAAATCTGTTTATTTGAAGTCCTGTTTTACAATTCACAAAAACTGAAAATTTCCAAACTATTACTGATGTTATTTATTGAAGTTATGATCATCTGACCTTGATTTAATGTTAATTAGAAACACAAAATTAGGCCAGATACATAAGCATTATGGCTTCTGACTATAGTTTTCATTAAGTAGCAATATATTCCTGCCAGTAGGCTGTAATTACAAATAAGACATTTAGACAACTGCTCAATATTCTTAGTGCTAGCTAGTTTTCTCATCAGCCTGTCTATATTTCCTTGACTTAATCTTAGTTCTTAATCACATCCCAGGGTAACACTTGACTTCATCAAAAGGGAGAGGGCAAAATAAATTTAAAAAGGATTCTCTATCAGTCTTTTGCTTCCAAATTGCCCTATCAGGAATGACTGAAACAATTATCCATGGCAATTTTATGAGCTTTCAGACAGTGCCTCTTTGGAAGCAAACCACTAAGTATCTACAATATTTACAAATCACTTCACTGTAGCACTAACAAATAGGGGATTTGTATGCCACAGGTAAAACAATTGCCTTACAACATATTTTTGTTATATTTCACATAGGTAAAGAAAACATCAAACATCTCAAAATAAAACCAATAAGCTCTCTGTATGTGGCATTTCACACGTACAGACTTCTGTCTGAGAAGCAGCAATTAGTGCTCTTTCTCTGAAAGTGAGCTCTAAAGCTCTTACCACTAACCACATACAACACCTGTTTATTTGTCTCTGCATTTTGTACTGCTGAGTGACTAGAGCAGCAAGGCTGATCTGGCTGCTGTAGCAACAGTACTGAAGAGATTTAGAGGTGCCTACTAAGGAAGCCTTAAGAACAGCCTTCATTTCTGTCTCCCTAAGAACACCTCTCATGGTTGCTGATGTTTCCCAAACTCATCAGATCCTGGAGAAAAGTAAGAGCTTCTTTCCTAGAACATAGAACCTGTGGTGCCTCATCCCTGGAGGCGCTCAAGGCCAGGTTGGATGGAGTCCTGGGCAGCGTGAGCTGGTGGTGGGCAGCCCTGCCCATAGCAGGGGTTGGGGCTGGGTGGGCTTTGAAACCCATTGCAACCCAAATCATTCTAGGATTCTAACATGCACCTTTACTCAAGTATTGTGGCACTGTCTCAGAAACTCCCTTCTACTTCAGTAGCAAGGCCAGAATGGCTGCAGCAGGGTCACAGTGGTCCAAGGGCTGCTCATAGCACAGTCCTGATAAAAGTCTTCAGTGTCTGAAATCCTGGGCATTGAGTATTTTAATGGCTCTGAGTGTCCATTGTCCCCAGCCAGTGTACCTTCAGGCCTCCCATTCAACAATACACACTGCTACATGTGGCAAAAAGTACATAATTCTCACTCTCCCAACTCCTGATGTTTAAAACAAAATGCAAAATAGTTTTAGAAACAGAAGCCAGAACACATTTCCCATCTTTCCCACATGCAAAGAGAAGAGTAATCAATCATGTCAATATAGAAAATGCCATCTTCAGCTATTGTCTTGTTTTTAAAGAAAGGTCCTCTAATTCATATAACATCAGGTCTCTTTTCATTAAAGATTAATCACCTCAGATAAACTGCAAGTGTACATTTTTTTATTAGGTCTTTCCAGGATTGAAATGATCAGACATGCAGTTTCTGATTTCCCCTTGGATCATGCTGGATCATCATCATACAAAGACATCCTGGACTTGCATGAAAGCAGAATGTATCTCTAGACAAGACTGAGGTTGGACAAAGCAGCTTCTTACTAATATTTTCAGGCTTTGGGATTTAGACATCTCACTTCCGAGTAATTCCTACATTATGTGACCACGCTCTTTAATAATGTGCACATCTAGGCTTCTTTTGAATAGCCTGTCACCTTTCGCATCACTGAGGACAACAATGCTTTGAAAAAAAACTACTGAATCCAATCTTCACATTGCCTCATCAGCCTCATGTTCTCGAAGAGGAAGGGCTCTGAGCCATGACTGAGACATCTAGAGAGCTCAAGCATCTCCAAGACCAGAGGTGACTGAAAGAAGACCAACTCGTTGGGGAGATAAAGAACTTTCTAATGCCATTAGTACAGCATTTGTTTTCTTATACTTGGTCTACTTGAAACTCAACAATATTTTACTCCTCAGTAAATACATGTGTCATGCTGAAATGAAGGTTTCTACACTTTTTGAGCACTCTTAGGAATTAAAAAAAAACTTCATGAAGGAACAAAAAAGTAAGCAATTACATTAACTGTAAGTTTCAGCTGCAGCATACTTATGTACTACAATCTTAATGCACTGCTGCATGTGTCAAGGCTCAGAAGGCAGAAGGATAAAACCTCTAAACCTCTTCTTGAAGCATGTTCTCCCTCAGAGCTGTCTCACATAGCATGGAATATCTATATCACAGCAATATAGCAATATAGCAATATCATTGTTTGTCTGCCAGATGTGTATAAGTGACATGATAAGCTGACACATATAGCTACAATGAACAACACATCACCAATTTAAAGCTGACTAAAAACAATGCATCATATTAAATCATTCATCTCTTAAGCAGCCGCACCCAGCACTGTTTAAAGGAGACACCTTCAACATGTATGAAGTATAGTTACAGTATAACAAGGATAACCTATAGTTCAGGTTTGTGAGATGAGACAACCCTTTTACACGTCACCACTAAAAGCTTGACAACAACGGTGGTTTTAACGCAAGGAATGCATCACTCCTGACACATAAAAGATTTTACAACCTGTCTTCAAATTCTAACAGTTTCACACCTCTGAGCGATGTCAGGTTCACCAGAATGGCTGCAGTGCAGCTCTCTGAACTTCTCACACAATATTATTTATTTTCAGAAAATCTGTTAAGTGGATTTGTTTTGTTTTGTTTTTTTTCTCTCTCCCACAGCCTACCCTTTGTCTTCTCCTACTGTGTTGGCAAGAACACATGGCATTAGCAACATTTAGGAAGCTCTACTTACTTCTATTTAACTTCAGATGACAACATGAGGGATTGATGTTTCACAACAGGCATAGATAAATGCGCATTGTTTATACTACCATTGATTCCATACAAATATTACTCTGCTGCTTTATTTGCTAAGAAATCTAACTTATTTGAGTCTTGTGTAAGACTTATTCATAAAGCAAGTAAGGAACTGAGACCAGCTTGTTAAATTATTCCATCATCTTTCTCCACTCCAGGAAGTAACCCAGTTTAACAGAGGGCTTTCATCTAATGACTGATGCCTGGAAGCTAGGGATGATGCACAAGCAGTACAAAAGCAGAAATAACTGAATACTAAGCACAATAGTGCCCACTCTCTCTTCTCACATACACAACATCCACAAATATACGCTCCCAGTTATAGCCAACTTCACCGGAGCAGACATTTCTATGCTGCTGACAGGCTGCAACATAAGCCTCAGATACACCTCAAATGACTTTAAACTTGTCAGGGTTCATATGCAAATAACAGTGGTGACAGTACTACAAAATAGACCAAGGAAGCTGGAAAAATACCGGAGGGTTAGGGTGTTAACCCATCAGCAGAGGATTAAACAGGATGACTGAGATAGTTGCTGCCCCCAGGTGACAGCCCCACCTCTGTAACATAGGTTGTCTCTTCCAGCAGTGGCAGTGGCATGGAAATCTACTGATAGACAAACCCAGTTTATAGTCCAACATGTTACAATTGACAAGTTGGAAAGATTCACCTGCCATACAGCCACCAATGGTGGCAAAAAACGTGATAAGGACAAAAAAACAACAGCATCTGAGTAACCATCCCACTTACACCATCATTAAACATGCTTCAAGATCTTGTGATCACGATGCCATAAGTTCCACCACTCCTACCACTGGCAGTGGTACTCAAACTTCAGCCATCTCTGCAACTAGTATTGTCTCACACTCCAGCAAGATGAAATTGCTTGCATCAAGCATGTCCATACATCAGTTTACTAGGGCAATATACAGCAATAGCCAGTGGAGAGAGAATTCTGAGTCTGCAGACACCATCACGGAAAGTGAAATACATTCATCACAGGGACACATGATGTGTGTCCCTAAGCAGATTGACAGCACATGATCAGCTCAATTCTCTTTTTTTTTTTTTTTTTTTGTTAATGGTCTGCTATCTAACCTACAGTAAAAACATCAGTTCCAAAAGGATATAGTACTTGCTAGTGTGACTTTTCAAGCCCAGGGCAAACCGAACTGAATTATGCCATGAATCATAGGAACAATATAGACCCATGTGCCCAAGAAAACACAGGAAAATGTGTAACCAAATCTGAAATGCTGTTTCTGGACTAAATGTCAGCTTACAAAAATGTAAGTCAAGACTTGATACCAAATACTTACTGTTCTTCAGCATGGATAAATGCTGCTGCCTGCTAGCTGCACATCACCTGATTGAGGCAACAGTAATGTATTCAGACTTCTGTTCTAATTCTGGCACAGTGATCGCAATTTGTTACCACTGGAAACATTCTGCCATTGCTGGGTTGAGATGGATAAACTTTTGACCTGTATTGGAGTAATAGTTGTGTCCTGCAAAGCAATCTTGGATAAAGAGAATGAACTGCTCATGCCTGTCAAACTAAGTTCCCTTGTCAATTCTGATAGAGAGCTCAGATGTGTCACACAAGTCATTGGAGGTCACTGTGGTCTAAGTGAGAGAGAAGGACAAAATAACTTTGGGAGATCAAACTACAAGTCCCAAAACTGACACTGTCATTCAGATAGGCCCCTACAGACTACAATAACTTGTGAACAAAGCTGATCTGAAGAACATGGACTCACCCCAAATACAGCATGTAACTCTTGTGTAACTTCTGAGCAGGTCACCTGAATTTCCAGACATCAGTTTCTCACTGCCGTGGGAAGATGTTTCAGTAAAACTCGTTATGCTATTTTGCAATCTGTTGTCCTCTTTAATGAACCTCTAGCAAGTTAACAAGGCTGATGTACTGAATTCCTAAAGTTGTGAACGCTCAAAATATAAATTATGCTTTTATTCTAATAAATATGCAGTAGTAAAATGCTTAAGGCTGGTGATGTGCCTGCGGTACAAGTAAAGACAAGTCATTTGACACTTAATCAAGAGTCCTGCAAATACAGGAATGTCAACAACACCTATCAGGCACATCAGGCTCCAGACACTGCTTCTAGAAGGGAAGAAGTGTTTTAAGGCTACTACATTCAAAAGCTACAGGCAAGAAAAATGAGCAGATGGGGGAAAGGCAACATTAACAGATCACCCGGTAATTCATCATTACTAAAGTTTCATCATACACCAAAGGTGGAAAACAAGATGAAAGGAGAAGAACACAGGACATCCTTCACTCTGCTCATGGAAAGAAAAGAAAAAGAAACAAGGATTCCTAGTTACCTTGTCATGAACAACCAAGGCACTCGGGCATTAACAAAACTGTCTAATAATAAACAACAGATCTGATAAGGAGGCTGTGGAGTCCCCATTATGTAAGTCACTTAATAATAGGTTAACCAGATACCCAGCATAAGCAGCAGTGACCCCAATTAGAGGAAAGGAAAAAACAAATTAGATGATTTCTAGAAGACTCTCCCAGTCCTATTCTAGGAAGTGAGAACAAACACATGAAAGTGGGTTGTTAATGCAAATGAATAGACAATTCATTCAGCAAAGTTCACCAAAGGGAGTCTTCCCAGGAAACCACAAAACTTACCTGAAATGTATCTTAGACCCATGCATCTACAGTTCCAAACAATCAATCCATTTCCCAAAGACCCACAAACCTCTTGGTTCACCAGTGCTGGTAAACCTTCTCAGTAAGTGACACAGAAAGCGAAAGATCTAGTAAGTGGGCCTGCAGCTAAACGCCAAAAAAGAGAACTGAAGACATCAGGTAGATTAGAAACTACAGCCAGAGGCAGCAATTCATCACACTATGCAAAAACAGCAGCAGTATTTCATTCTGTGATGGGTTGTGAAGAATCAGCCTGGGCAGAATATCACTCAAATATGCCTCACAGACCATCATCAATTAAACACTGCAAAACCTGCTGAATACAATATTCAGTTATGCTCATTTTTCAGAATCTTAGATTCATCTTTCCCATTTAGCACGGCTCCTTCTTTCTTCATTCCTATCATGGGGTGCTTTGATTTTTAATTTTGGCAACCAAAATTCGATCCCAGAGCATTTTTCTCCTATGCTAGGAAACAGCACCAAATTTGGGAAACTTTGGCGGGGTAATTATCAATTCACACAAAGGGCATGTGATTCCTTCCTATTTTGCATACATTAAAAAAAAAAAAAAAGAAAACTACGTTTATCATTTTCCACTTCGAAGAAATAGTATACGTATCTACACATAACCCCAAAGCAGCATTTTTAGGCTACTGGGGGTGTGGGTATACCTTCAAGTAAAAGATACACAAACTGAAGACAGAAAACCTCTCCAAGATAGCCTATAAAGGCAAAGGAAACCTACTCCAAGTACGATAGATGCTGACAGTGACCAATTTCAGAGATTCAAAAAATATATATATATTACTCATTTACACTGGTAATGTATCCTATTCACATGACTACTGAAAACACAATAGGAGCAGTACACTGACTTAATGACAAATGCTGGTTTCATAATCAGGGTGGAGCATGAAAGCCACTATAAAGGCAGTTCCAATCTGAGACTCTCACTTGTGCTGGATACATTTGAAGGCTCTGTATTTTGAGTGAGGTAAGCACGAACTAAATATATTGAGTGTTTCCATTATCTTCATTTGATTTTCTAATTCCTACAAGAATTGTGAGTTTACAGAAAAGGTCTTTTCATCTAGTTTAAGTATCGATGATATGCTTGTGAACCAATGGACAGCGTCAGCTGTATTTCAAAAAACATTCGGTGCATGAGATGATTATTGCCTGCTTTGTTTCCAGTCATTCTTCGAGACAACACCCAAGAAACATGGAACATTTACTCAATGACAACCTTCTGAAATATTTTACTCAATATGCTTTAATGGAGGGTAGCACTAGTGCACTGTCCATTGGTGGGCTGAAAAATCTGCTCCAGAATCAATTTTCACAGTACTTGAAGGTAAGTTTCAATTGTTTTATTCACTGTGCTTCCTATAAAACAGATACAAAAAAGGGGATACAGGCAGTGATACTGCAAGGCAGATTCTGTGCTCAAATGGTTTTACCAGCTCCATAAAAAATCCTTATTAAGGATTAGTTTATGAAACTTTACTTGCATTAATGAACATTAGGGAGATAAAATAACTAAGTGGGAAGTTTATAACTAAGTCCTACAAATTTAAAAGCTAAAATCTAATAAATTATTTATGGCATTCAAATTTCACCTAGAATATTGCACCTGAGTTTTATAAAATAATTTTATTTCAATCAAAACAATGCATTTTCAATCTAGAATATATATAAAACACCTATAAATAAAGTAAATCAGTACAGCAAGTTTAAAAGTAAGAGGCATAGGCCAGTTTCTATGCAATCTAGTTCTCTGCCACTGAAAATAAGAGAAGATTCATCACTTCTGAAAGACTCCAAGAAGAAAAAAAAGATATCAAACTAGAGAGAAATATCTACTTCCTGAGGCTGAGGGGGGAAAAAAATTCCAACTTCTCTACCTAAGATCTTTCCTAAACTAGATTAGAACTCAATTTAAATTCTTTTGATAGGCAAATCCTTAAATACTGGTTTTTGGATTGCAAGACAAGACACGGGCACTTTTTGCTGGAGATCTGAAAGAATTGTATCTCAATGGAAAATTCAGTAGTTTAAGAACTACAGGAATACAGTTTAGTTTTTTATAAGAAAAAAAGAAAAAAGTCATCTAATAGAACGCAAGTTGTCTTCCCTTGGAAAGCCACCTATCAGAAATCAATTACTAAAACTTTTAGGAAATGTGATAGTAAATTCAGAACGATATTGCTTTTTACATTAGCTGTAGGCAGTTTAGGTGGCAAGGACCCATTTCCAGAGATTTATGGAAATAGAAGTGCTCAAAAAAATACAGATGTTTTGCATCTGGATATCAGACATTGTCAACCACCCACTCTGTATGCAGAAATATATGGCACCATAATAAATCAACAAAATAGCAGAACACGACAGTACAAAACAGGCAAAAAGTACTAAGAAAGCATTTTAAAGACCTAATTTATATTTAGAACTATCTTCATACTAACTAGCCTGATCTGTGACGTTAGCAGAATACTTACTGCATTAAGATGTCACATGAATTAAAGAAGCTTATAGCATAAACCAGATTTATTCTACTAACAAGAATTTTCTAACACAGTATTCCTAGTAAAGAGAAGAAAAGGGGAAGGAAAGGGACCCTCAGGCCCAAGTCCACAGCCTACTGAAACATGTTTTCAATAGTGTTTTGTTGGTCCTGGATCTAATAAAGCAGCAGGTGGAATACATATTGAGAACTACATACACAATGAAGCTGCTGCACTTGCTGCATTACCTGTGTTTCATAATGTAATCCAAACAAAACTTAGAAGACTGAAGTAACCTGAGTAATACTTGTAGTTGGGTGGTGGCAGATTCATTGGCTTTTTCACACGTTGTATGCAAACGTCTTCATAGTACAAAACACATCCAAGTATTCAGGTTATTTCACATATTGAAGCTTCAAATTAAAAGCAAACAGCAGCTCATAGTTCTCAAATAGTTATTGTAGCTTTGTTAACATTTTTGAGAGGCATTAGCAGGCACAGTAGTTCTAGTTTAACCAGTAAAACTGGTTAACACATCACCAGTAGCATCTTCAAGGAACACTCTTACCGACTGCAACAATTCTTGGTAATAATCCTCACTAGAAAACAGTTGTGGCAATTCACTTCATTCTTTTTTCCCCTTCTCCTTCCCCCTCTCCCCCAACAAAAACAGGATTCATTCTCACTGGACAACGTAATTAAGTTGTTGGACAAAAATAATGATGGAAGCATCAGCTTCGACGAGTTTGTGATGCTAATAAAAAAGATCACAGGACAATAAAGCATCTGCCAGAATGAGCATCGTTCCTTTGAGGGAGAAGACATGGCATCCACGGACACTATGTGCACCTAAACCCACAGATTTCCTTGTTGTAATTTCAAAGAAATACACAATAAAGATTTATATGACATAAGCTTTGTATTGTGTTTCCTGTCGACTAGGCACAATTCCCAACAAAAGTGCCTCAAAATTAGTTCAGAGCTACTTGTCTTTATTTTATGCTACTAAAATGCTATTTGAGAAAATGTCATCACATAATGTGACATTTTGAAATGCTAAGTTCAATTTTTCTTAAATAAAAAAAAAAGGCATTTATTTTAAATAACAATATAAAATTACTATGGTAAGCATGATGACTACAATATTCCACCTCAGTTTCAGGTTGTAGGTAAATAAGTACATATTTCCTGTGTTAGAATTTTATAAATGAGAACACACACACATATGTAAGAGCTGAGTGCTTGCTGCTGCAAATTAAAACATCCATTACAACTTTTTTTTCAGTGTGGTTTTAATTTCTCCATTTCACAGTTCCCTTGTCACGCTTGCATTTGTCTGAGTAATTCATGGGGATTATCATTTACTTTAATAAAGGAAATGAATGAAGAAGAAAAAGGAAGTAACTTCAATACAAAATAATCTAAAGGATGAGGCATTAATCATTCTATAGAACTCTCAATTTTGGACAGAATTTTATTATCAACATCCTCCATTATGCTGATAGAGCAATTAGGTCCAGATCTCAAGAGTTACTTAAGGACTTAGGAAGCAACTTAGTGATAAAGCAAATCAAGTGCATTAGAGACCACATACAAGTGATCCCTATACTTGGATTTCTTCCCTAACAGTGGAATCCAGTGCTGTACCACAGTTGCATGCACAGCAGCCTCAAAAATTACAATATTTAAACAATAGGAATGTTCTATTGGGCTCTTGGGCCATGCTTTTACACAAACACTTCAGCTGTTAAACTGTGTCACAAGTTCTGGAAGGCGAGAAGGAAATCATAGTACTTGGTACTTTTTTTCTGGTTTATTAAAAAATCATTGTCCTAAGTTACCAATATACTTTGATGTCAAAACAAAATGTGGCATATTCTCATTTGTGTGCTAAGCAACACTAGCTACTTCACACAAATAATATCACAGAATTATAAGATGTTTCTTTACATAACACATAGGACACACATTCCTTTTCATTTGTTAGGAAACATTTCGTGTTTTAGAATTTAATCTGGTTATGGGCATCCTGTACAAGAAAAGCAGGCATCAATTCACAAACGTGTTATAAGAGTGTCACCTACTGGCAAAGTCTACTTCTAGGCAATTTCTTGCAAAACACAGATGCCATGCAACACTTCAAGCTTCACAATGCTGCAAGAGATGCTAGCACAGTTCTTTATGACCTGTCACAACAAGACTTAACTTAAAACAAATACATAAGAATCCTTGCTGGAACAGTTTCATTATGCTGCTGTTCTGTTTGCTTGCTTGCTAGAAATAGTACTAAACAGCTGAAATAAAGTTTCAGCTTTTCATTTTGTTCTTTACCAAAAAAGAAAATCTAAGCTTAACACTAGAGGAAGTGAACGAAAAAGACAAGGGAGATGGACACAAAAAAATATCTGTTTTTCCACCCAGGGAATCAACCTCATTAGCAGTTCAGACTGTACAGATTCTTCTTAAAGGAGATTTTAAAATTGTCATTTGCAATAGAAAACTCATACTAAGCACTACTCTCAATGCATTATTTTTTTCTGAACAGTTATCTTCCCAGCAGAGAGCTGCAATTTACCTACTGTTATTAACCAAAGGGCTGAAAAACAGAGCATATAATATATAATGGGAACATAACCTGAAAATAACGAGTCAAGATGATGATAAGGAACATCAGGGACTGATCAATGATGATATATCTGTCTCATTTGCCTCAGGAAAATCAAACATACTTAAAACTAAAAAAAAAAACCAAAAACCTTAACACGTTATTCAACACAAAAGGCATGGTTGGGTAAAAAAAGGTAAAAACTGCTCTAAAGATCATTATCTTTTTTTACTTCAGACTACACATCTTTAGCTTAAGACTAAATGAAAATACTGAACAAATAACTTCAAATCTTTCAAACAGAATTTATAACCCACAGTCTACTAATGTTTTCAAATTCTAGGTAGCAACTCCTCTAAGTCTTCACTACATCTCATACTTTATTCTTTTTCCTACTGGATTTTAAAAGAATATTTGGGGTATGTTTCACATTATAAAGCCATTAGTTTCCTCTTTTTGTTTTATATGCAGAGATTATCATTTTTTTCCTCATCATTTGAAATCTAAAATAATACATCTAGCCATTTACATGCTCAGACTATTAATAAGAATTCCTCCCAAAACAGGCAATACAGGGTTTCCCTCCTGTATCAGGTTTCACTTGGGTGATTTTGCAAAACCTAGGTCAAGTAATACTGTCATAATGAGTGAATAGAGCAAGAAGACAAGCAGCTGAATGAAGCAGATATTCAGCATTTCATGCAACACTGCATTTGCACTTTCAGTTCTGTGTTCATTATTTGTCAAAGAAGCACAAGTCACAGTTGCCTCATCACACTGAAACTTCTTACAACACTGTTGTTTTTTTTCCCTAATACAGTGTTCTTCTGTAGTACAACTTGTGCCACTGTTATTGAGAGACATTAACAATAGTAATCTCTCACAATTTCAGTCACTTGTATTTCTTCTGGAAGCTTAACTCCCAGTTATTCAACAATCTCAATTTTTATTTTTTTTATTGAAAAAGAAAAGTTCATTTCCACAAACTTAAAGAAAAGCGTGAAAGAGAACAACCTGCAGGGACTAAAAAGGCTAATAATAAAGCAAAGTATCCCTTCATTTTTTTATATACGTGCTTCAGAAGAGACTATTTTGGTATGTACTGTTCTGAGTACTTGAATGCTTAACAAATTAACAAGGAATGCAAGAAGATGTATATTTTATGGTTGCCCCAGAATTCTCCTGATAAACACTGTAGAACATGTTTCCTTTTAAAAACAGAAGAAAACAGAACTGATGCCTCATTAGTGCTTCTCCTCTCTCCTTTCAGCTTCCAAAAGAACAGGAATAAAATATATATATATATACTGCTGCGGTTCTCAGTCAGGACTCAGCTGAATCACGCAGTGGCATCACAAGATATTATCAGTGCCGACACTGTTTCCAATTAATTTTTATGGATAATGAAACATCTGCATCAGTCCAGTAGTTCACAAGCTTCACTAATCTGCTGCTTCTCCAGTCTTTTTTATTGATTTGTTATTACACAGAACACCTAAAGTTTTCAGCACAAGCTAAATAATCTGTTTTAGCAAAGTCTTAGCATTAACAGATATTGACAGTATAAATTTATTTCTTGGAACAATTTACAGCCGTTTCTCACCCAGAACTGAGATGTCAAAGATCAGATTAAGGTGCTGACCAGCATTAACCAATTTCACAGCCTTAGTGCAGCTTAGAAGAAAAGAATCTGTTATACATACTGAAAGCATATTGCTTCCACTGTAAATACTGTATTAATCTTCTATGACACATACATTCGCTCTATTACTTTCTTCAATGAATGCCAACACAATTTTCTTTATAAAACATATACTTTGCTTGACTTTGATTGCTAACTGCAAATCACTCCGTTAATTACTTGTGGAATAAAAACTTTGTCTGATATACATTATAATACACACTACCATTTCAGTAATGAAAGAAACAGCCAGTACCACTGCAGACAAGCTTCTATATTCCAGACTTCAGTTAACTGTTGATCTCTGCATATGAACTAGCAAACAATCCTCAGAATAATGGAGGCAGATGGGCAGTTCCACCTCTTCCTCAAGCAGGCTTCATGACCTGACCGCACTCCAAAAAGGTATCTGAGCTGACCAGATGAAACGTAGTCATATGAAGCTATATAAGATGTATTCCATATTACTTGACTTTAGGTCCCTGAAAATTATGAGTCTCTTTGCACCAGGCAGAAGGATCTCGCATCACCTACACTCCTAATTTAAACCACCAGCTCTCTGCCGCAGTCTTAGGCAGCACTAACCCCCCAAAAAACTGATTGTTGCTACAATGCAATAGCAGAAACTTTCTGCATATAGAAAAAAAATCACAATAATGTAAAGAATAATGAACTCAAATTGCCAGTGTTGAAATCCAAATGACGCTCAAATCTTTTTAAAGCAGTGGATGGTGATTCAAACCACAGAAAGCAAGGTATATCAGTTGTTCAAAAGACTAAAAAAAAAAAAATAGGCGTTGATAGCATTATAACCCTTTGCCAACTGAGCTTGAATTACCAGAAAAATAAGATAACTTTGAAAAACCACAAACATCACTTTCGGTTTAAGTTAAAAGTCTTAAGGTGCCAAAAGAAGAAACTGTGCCCCATTCTACCCAACAACAGTAAAATATCCTGCATACCTAGAATTGTCACTAAAAAACCCTAAAAGCAAAGTCATCACAGAATCAGCCTCCTGTATTATCACTCTTGCTTCCCAAAACAATTATAGTAAGCTTTCAACAACTTCCACATTTTACAACACATTGCTATTTATGGAATGGATCCCTTCAGTGAAGAAGTATGTCTTCTCATACTTTCAGGAAGGCAGAAAATCTCACAATTAATGAAATGGTTGCCGTCTCAAGTTAAGTTCAAAAGCTCAGACTGGATTACCTCTTCTACATATGTAAACAATGACAAACAGGTAAAACACTTCTAAAAACTCCCATTGGCATGTTGCAGATGAAGCAGATGTGAAAAAGTATTTTACTTTAAAATCCCAATAAAGCTCTTCTGAAGGAAGCTTATAAGCTATGTTTCTGTATCACAAGCAATGCACTTAAGTCATCACTAAAGGATCTTACACAAAGGTACTACTTCATTTTCCACATGTTCGCATCTGTCCTATTTCACTTTTACAAACCCATCCCTACTGACCCATTTTAAGTTTTATTGTTATGGATAATGTGATAGTACATTCTCCCAATCTAGAACATACACCCAGAGGAGCTCCATCCCAAAATGCTACCATTGGCATCCCATACTGAGAGCCCTGGCTTACCTACAGCACTGAAATTTTTCTGAAAAGAACCTTGAGATGAATGTACATTGGGGGTGGGGTCAGCAGGAAAGAGTGCCTACTTTCCACTACCCAGATAAAGAAAAAAATTTTTCAACAGCTTTGTTTTTAACTCTTCCTGTGTAAGTTTATATTTTAATGGCTTTGCTCTACACTTTCCAGCTTCTCTTTAAATTTTATTCTCCAGTAAAACTAGTGTTATTGTCTACTACCAGCATTTGTTACAGCTAAGGAAACTATTAAAAACTTAATAATAAAATACTGTCGTGGCAAATTACAGAAGTGAGCAGGTGAGGGCAAGGAACTATCCAAAAATAAAATGCCTATATAAGTAAACGTGAATAAAGACAATGGACATCACTTCAGGTAACAGATCAACTGTAACTTCCACAGAGTTCACTTATTTCTAACACAAAACACACACAGGAGAAATATCAGTACTTACAACAGGGTTTTTTGTGTCTGGGTCAAATTCTGTAGAATTTGCATCTAAAAAAAAAAGTTCAAAACCATACATCACCGTTGTTCTAAAAGCACTACAGACTCATAAGAGCAGTTCTGTGACATTTTTCTACTTGTCTGCATCTCCACTTCAGCCTTGCCTGTTGAAAGACATACTGTACCACCTTGGAAGCACTCTCCTGTGACCTCAGTCACACACACTACATTTCCCAATTCCCAAACTTTCTTCATCTCCATTTTTAGTGGTAGCAGTTCACTGGTGAGGTAAACCTCTTCAAATTACTGCTGCAATGGGTATTAATTTAGCAACTCCAACAAAGTATGCAAAAGCAAGCGAGGCTTAATTTCACATTTTAACTCTTGACCACACCTGTACACTCCAGCAAGAATGTTCACAAAGGTGAACAAGAAGAGTATTGCAGAAAATGTGCTTAAGTCAGGAAGCAAGTTACAGGCAATCTGCATAACAGGAGTTCCTGCTCCTTTGTACGCAGGGTGCTTAGCTCTCGCAACATAACCATTTTGAAGGATAATCCTAGGATCTACCTAAAAATAGATAAATATTTCATGTATAGAATAAAACTCCATCTAAACAAACCACATCCACACCAGCATTCTGAGCTCACCTTTCCAATTTAAACAGTTTCTTGCAAATTCCACAACTGCTAATTGCATTCCCAGGCAAACTCCTAAAAGACAGAACAACAACAACAACCACCAAAATTTAACAGCACAAAGAACAGGGCAGATAAAGTACTTACTATTCCATCTTAATAAGACTGTTCAGAAACCTTGTGTATACACTTACCAGAAACAAAAATGGCAAACTCTTCAGACTAGCAGTACTGTGAATACGTGTGAAACAATCACGCTGTAAACTCTCTCAAAAACTGTTCATTTTTTTTTCCTCCCATCTTCTCAAATAATTATTGCAAAGAAACAAAAGCTGAAAGCGTCCAAAATCTAATTTTATTTTAGCAAATAGCCAAATAGCCACTGTTACTTATAGAATTGTACCAAATCTAGAGTGAGGGCCAAAGCTCCAGGGATTCACACACAGAGCATGTAGCTGACAGGCCATATGGAACTTTCAAGAATTGTTATAATAAGATATCAGACAAATAATAAAAATTAATACTGCGCATCTCCAAAGACACTTGTTTTCTGCACACTGATTAGTAAGTACGATACTGATTTCACACTCAGGGGACTGGAGCATCTCCCCTATGAAAACAGGCTGAGGGAGCTGGGCTTGTTCAGCCTGGAGGAAAGAAGGCTGCAGAGCGACCTCATTGCAGCCTTTCAGTACCTAAAGGGAGCCTATAAACAGGAGGGGAATCAAGTCTTTGAAAGGGTAGATAACTGCAGGACAAGGGGAAATGGTTTTAAGTTGAGTGAGGGAAGATTTAGGCTGCATGTCAGGGGGAAGTTCTTTACAGAGAGAGTGGTGAGGTGCTGGAACAGGCTGCCCAGAGAGGTTGTGGGTGCCCCATCCCTGGAGGTGCTCAAGGCCAGACTGGATGGGGTCCTGGGCAGCCTGGTCTAGTGTTGAATATGGAGGTTGGTGGCCCTGCATGTGGCAGGGGGGTTGGAGCTTCATGATCCTTGAGACCCCTTCCAAGCCTGGCCATTCTGTGATTTTGTGACTTTGAGGTACACAGAACCTCCATGCAAAATGTGAATAAAGCAAATAAAGCCTTTGGAATGCAAAAGGTAGGAAAGGCCTTTTTCTTCCTTCCTCACATAGCAGCTGGAGTACATAACTATGACCCTAGGCACAATTTATAAGGCATATGATGCAAACAGCATACATACAATCAGTCCTAAGACAGAATCCTTTATTAGTATTCAATTGACAGTATTCTTTTTACTTACTAACAACACAGTAGATGTCCACGCGCCTGTTCTAGCAGGTTGGGAAGACTACTTTTTTTAAATATCAAATTAGCCTTCTCTACACCTCCAAAACACAATTACTGACACTAATGATCTTACCGAGGAAAGGTTTTTTCTTTGTTCTTGCCCAGGAGATAGCTTGGAGTTTGCCTTCTGTTCCCCTAATTCCAAACCCTCCTGGGACGAGAATGCCACTGTAATGACAGCATATATAAAGCATCTAACAAATACAATCAAGTCACCAAAATAAGTCTCTCAGATTGTATGGACTTTTCATTACAAAAGAACAAAAACAGTGCACAAAAGATGTGTCCTACTACCATGCAGAATTTAAATGTGGGAATTTGTCTTATCTATCCATGTGAATTCTCATCTGACTCTTTACTACACAGTGAAGTTCTCACTGCTTTCTACAGCTATTAGCAGTGTACTCACTAAGTGAATATGTTTATTCACCACTGCAGAATCTTAAGACCAAAACTCAATGACTACTGAATAAAACTGAAAAAATAAACGCATCTAAACAACAAGTTACACGTCCTTACAAATAAAATTGAAAGCCCAACAACAATTCATATCAAAAAGGTTTTCAGAGTGGCACAAGCATTTACTAAGCTTTTCTCTACCTTTCACTGTGATCCATGTCCACTGACTAAAGTCACTGACAAACAGACCTGTTCTTTAAGGAAACTATTTTGACTAGCTATCCAAAGCAACTAACAACTGCAATATGTCTAAAGAGATTAAAACAGAGTTTGAGGATGCAGGGCAATTCCACAATTTGTTATGTTTCACTGTCTTGGCACCAGTCATGCAAGGCTGTCCCATTCCGTAAGAAACAAAAGTTTGGATACACTGAGAAGTGATTCATTGAAGTAGTTTTCACCACATTAAGTAAATACCACATTCAAGATTCAAAACACTTACTCTGCTTTGCACAGCTTGTGCCATGCCTGATGGTATTTCACTGAGTTCTCCGTTTCTGTAGAACGTTCAAGTTCTGTTGAGTCTATATACTAAGGAGAAAAAAAAAAACATAATACAATAGTATTTTCTTCCACAGAGAAAGCAGCACATACTATATAAGCAACTTCTACATGACAGAACTACTAAGAGCTTCAGGTGAATTTCTCAGTAGAATACAGCAACTACAGTGAAGACTCAATGTTTGCTCTACTTGCTGCACCCCATGCTCCTTTCTTTGCACATCAGCTCCAGAGCTCTGCTCGCCTCCAGTCCTTGCTTTCCTGCCCTCCAGGTACACAGACTTGCTACAGTGCTCAACAGCCACGTACCCAGCTTTAGTTTCTATGGAAATCTGGGCACCAATTGAGGGCTGGGGATGACCTTGAACTGACATCCAAATGAGATGTAACTAGGATGCTCATTTTACTAGCTTTTGGGTGCCATTGCTTATCTAATCTTTAAGACTGGATAAGCTTGCATTGTCTAGCCTGTCAGAAAGACACTCATGTGAGTTGACTTGAAAGCATGAACTGTAGAGAGCAAGGCAGGCGCACTGTTTATGTCTTACCAGAGATCTTGCATTAGAATCAATACTGCCATTAGTAAGCATGGCTCCTGAGGCATCACTAGAGTAAATGACTGGGGCAGTTATATACTGCATTAGAGTCACAAAATATCAGAGTTTGATTCACGGTTTTAACAGTCTTTCTGAAAATAGCATAGTTAGTAGCATCCTGCTGTAGTGGCCACACACTAAGAATTAGATTATCTGAAGTGACAGTATTCATTTGTTTGTAAAGAAATTAAACAGATATAAAGATTGGCCTATGATTTTCCAGATAGAGTTGCCTCCTAGCTAATATTTCTCCTTTTTCCATTCTTCAAAAAGCATCAAAAACACAACAAAAAAATAATTACTACAGGCCTTGCTATTTTACACTGGTACAAGACAACAAACTGAAAGGATGCTTTAACACACTGGGAAACTGAGGAAAAAACTAATTACAGCTAAAGTTAATTGTAGTTTCCCTGCCAAGCATAGAGAAGCAGCACGTTCAAGCAGCATCAACATTTCATCATTCACATATGTCAGATATTATGTTGCGTGCAGGATCCCACATACAACATTCAGAAGTTCCTTTGGAACACAGGTTTATATAGAGAACCTTCTGATGAGGAAAAAAAAGTTGATGTATGCAGATAAATACAGCAGGAATCCTTGTCAGCTAGCACACTTCAGCACCAAGCTGGAATGAGTTTTAACAATCAGTTATTCCCTTGCTTGTTAACGGAAAAGCTCCACTGAACTCAGCTTAAGAGGCAAGTAAGCCTTGTTAACCATGTACCTGCAAAACTAGGCACACTTCACTGAAAAAAAAAAAAAAAAAAAAAAAAAAAAAGTTTTACACATCATAAAAATTTCCAATTATGCAACTGCCAGCATAAAACACTACTAAGAGTGACAGAATCACACAGATTGGAAGGGCCTTTGGAAGACTCTAGACAAGATCCCTATTTAAAGCAGGTCGAATTGAAGCAGGTTGTTCAGGCCATTTCCAGTCAGGATGTAAAATTCTCCAGGGATGGAGACCTCACAACCACTTTGGGCACACTGTTTCAGGGTTTGACTGCTTTCACAATGAATTTTCTTTTTTTTCTTTTTTTCTTTTTTTCTTTTTTTTTTTTTTTTTTTTTTTAATTAAGTCAACACTTGTTACATTCTCTCAACCTTCTACTGCACACTTCTGGAATGAGCCTGACTTCATCTTCTCTTCACTCTCTTGGATACAGACAGCAATAAGATTTCCCCCAAGCTTTCTTTTCTTCAGATTGAAGAAACTTACTCTGCTCTCTTCATACATGTGCACTTCAGCCCTCTGATCCTTGTTGCCCTACTTCAGACTCAATCATCATGTCAGTACATAGCCTGTACTGGGAAGAAGAAAACTGAATACCACCCCTCATACACAGTCTTAAAAGTGCTGAACAGAGGGGGAACAGTGATTACCCTCAGCTACCCTCATCATGTGATGCCACTTACTACCACAGTGTTGTGCAGGATGTTGGAGGCCTTCTTCAAAGCAATGGCACATTGTTGGCTCACACTCAACTCGTCATCTACTTGCAACTCCAAATACCTCTCTACAAGCTACTTGTTAGTCAGTCATGCTGCATCCTGCACTACTAATGAAGTTACTCAATGTCAGATGCAGGACTAGCATTTTCCCCTTTCAATTTCACAACACAATTTAGCAGAGTGTTGTCAGAACTAGTGTAGTAAGGTTATGCAACCTAACCATCAAGTCTGACAATCTTTAAGGTCTTTTCCAACCTGAGCAATTCTATGATTCTAACATCAGCTCCTGTCAGCCCATTCCCATAGCCTGTTAAGGTCCCTCAGAGTAACAGCCACCATACAAAGAGCTCCCCTTAATTTAGTATCATCCTCAGACTTGCTCAGGTGCACTCCATCTCATCTTTCATATAATTAACAAAGGCATTAAACAATTTGTTTTTCTGAGTTTCTTCTGTTGGTAAGAAATATCTCTTTCTGCCTCTCTAGGAAATACATTAACACACTCCATTCTTTGAAATTTTTTTCTGTAGGGCTTCTTCAACTGCCCACTTTGATTAATCTACCTACTACCTCTTCCTGAAATCACACTAAACCAGAACTTTGATGCTGATACTTTGTGACTGTTACTTTGCTATTGCAAGTTGCCAAAGTATCCTCTGCACCCATTCATAATGACCAATATACACTTCCACACAGCTTCTCTGCCCCAGACCTTCCCACCCCATCAAAGCCCTAGAATAGAAATGGATAGTTAACAGCAGTAACAAAGCCAATAGCAATTTCTCTGTGTCATTCAACTTTCTATTCTTATTTTAAGAAGACAAATTCAATCCTTATACAAGGATCCTCACAGCAAATTTTAATAAGAAAATAAATTGCTTTTTAATTTGTCTATTATCTTGTCTTTCTTAAGCTAATCTCAATAACACAATAAGCAGTCCCATAACAAATGAAACCTAACCTTGAAAGTAAATCAAATAATCAGATCCATTGTGTGGATCAGATCCCCAGTGTGGGATTATCAATAATATTTTCAGGTAAGTTTAGTTCCTAATAAAACAATTACATTTCTAAATGCTTCATTAAAAAAAAAAAAACTGTTTAGCCAATCTGTATTTATTCATGATTCATTTTCTAATTTTCATCTGAATAAAAGCTGCTTGACATGATGGCAGTTCGTAATGTATATTCAAAATATTCCTGAAAGCAAAATCCAGAGATCCTCACCATTAAATCCAGTTTGTGATTAATCGCCAGTGCAGAGTGTTCCAGAGCCTTGAAAACAGATGCATAGCAATCACTTAGTTTTGTGTACTTGCCAACGAGAGCTATGGAACACACCTTCAGCAACCTTTCATATCTGACAAAAAAAGTTTTTGGATTATTATATCCATTTTCACGTTTCATTTTTCTTAAACTTTATAAAGCATCTTTTAAAATCCCTAAAATGTCAATGTTTCTAAACCCAGAGTTTCCACAGGTGTTGCAGTAGCAACACGCTACTGACCCCAGCACAGTTTGGTGGTTTCAAGTCAGGTAAAACCTAACCTGAATTCAAACACCTCCCAAAAGAGCAGCAGGAGTCAGCATACCTGTCAGCCATTTTCTTCCATTTCATTAAAAGATCACTTGGCTGGTCATCAATGGGTAAATTCAACCTCTGTTTAAAATACTTCATGATGCCTTGCTCCTCCAACAGAATTGGTACTCGGTAAGTAGAAGAAACATCATGGATAAATATCACCTGAAGAAAAAAAGAAAAGCACAATATACATACTTACCTAAATATTTCTCATAGTAAATACACATTCTATTTTTGCATACTATGTGCATTCCATATTCTGCATACATTCTACTTTTTAAATAAGTTTCTTTTGAGTGAGCAGAGCAGTTGTTGAACTTCAACTCCAACAGGCAGCTAAGTGCCACACAGTCACTCACTCACTCACCCCTGCAGGATGGACAGAGAGAATCAGAAAAATGAAACTGAAAAAACTCCTGAGTTAAGATAAAGTTTAATGGGTATGACAAAATACATGCACAAGCAACTTCTTCCACTACTTCCTATAAGTAGGCAGATGTTTATCTATTTCCAGGAAAGCAGGATTTCATCTCACATACTTGTTAGCTGAGAAGTCAGATGCCAAAACTATGACCTTCTCCCCCTTTCCATCCCTTAGCTTTAACTACAATCAAAGAATCTCAGAATAGCTTCGATTGGAAGGGACATTAAATATCACCTTGTTTCAAACCCCCTGGCATGAGCAGAAATACCTTCCAGAAGACCAGGTTGCCCAAAGACCCAACGTGGCTTTGAACACCTCCAGAGATGGGGCATCCACAGCCTCTCTGGGCAACCTGTTCCAGCACTTCCTTCTAATAAGCAACCCAAATCTCCCTTATTTTAGTTTAAAAACATTCCCCCTTGTCCTATCACCACACTACCCAATAAAGAGTCCCTCCCCATTTTTTTTTTAAGCCCCTTTTAGGTACTGTAAGGCCGTTATAAGGTTCCCCCAAGCATTCTTTTCTCTAGGCTGAACAACCCCAACTCTCTCAGCCTGCCTCCATATTCAAGCAGCTGTGATGATCTCTGGACATGAAAAAATCCCTAGCTTTAGGGCTGGCTTTGTTTATCCATTATTCAAAGCATTTTAGATGATTTACGGACAATAATCAACCATAGTTACTGCACCAGTTATTGCATGAGACTGCAGAGTTTTCATGACAACATATAGTAAAAGAACTATATATTCAAAATCTACTCCTTTTATTAACTTTTTTTTTTCCCCACAGGCTATTCAGTAATTATTCCAAATATAACATGCATTAAAATTGTTAATGACTGTTCAATATATGAAAAGTAGCATATAAACTTTTGATGTTCTTAAGTGGTGAAGTGTACATAAAAGCAAGAAAAAGTCAGGAAAACAACTATAATGTAATGAAATAATCTGAAGTGAAAGCTGAAAGGCATGGATGTTTTTATATGCTTTCCCACATACATAACTAACAATAACTGAAATACTGACCTGTTCAGGCTCCACATGGCAGAACATGGAGATCTTTTCCTTCACTGCCATTTCTATAGGTTTTGCACTTCTGCAGACAATCTGTCATAGCAAAGAAAAAATATCTTAAATCTTTCCCCAGAAAAGAAACAATAGAAGACTCTCAGTACTGTTCATGAAGAAGATCACTTCCTTTGGAAGCACAGCACAAGCAAATGCACTTTATCATTCTGCACTCTTTTGGAGTTGTACAAAATATCACAGCTCACAAACATCTTCTAGCAAGTATTCAGTTAACCTGCCCATACTGACCCATTTTTATTAATCTTTGTCACCTTCTGAATGTATTTTGTTTTCTTCTTGCTTTTAACTATTTGTAATATTCCTTAGATAAAGTGAAGCAGGTCTGTAAGTATAAATAACACACAGAAATATTCCTACCAGCTAAGTTCATAGCAAGAATACTTGGTCTACATGCGTGTTTTCTATCATTTCAGTATCTTTTTTGTAGTTCTTAATTTGTACATAACAGTAAAAAGAAGGCTGAAAAATAGAAAACTGTTTCATAACATTGTGGGTTGTTTGTTTGTTGTTTTGTCTTGTTTGGGTTTGTTTTTTTTTCCCCTTCAGCTGCTATTATTATGCTGAAACATATCAAACTCTGGGATTTTGGAAAATACTGATTTTTTTTTTTTCCAACAAAGAAAATAAATGGGCGTTTTGGTATTTGTTGGAAGAGATGTTTTATTTTCATTATTGAACATCAGGCAATTAAAGTGTACAACTGCTCTCTGAATGTTCCTATTGATAACTTAACCTACCTCGAATTATTTTGAATCCTTGAAGTATAACCAAGCACAACGATACTGTTAAAAGTTTAATTCCCCATCTTTCTTGTATACACAACTACTTAACCCATCAACCTCTTCTTCTGTTCAGAAACTAGATGTTCTTCAATCCCATTGCTGAAATGCAGTTTAGCTACACTGATATTGATGAAGTCTTAAATAATTTCCCTTACCCTTGCAAAAACTTCTAGAATAAGGAAAATAAAGGGCAAATTTAAGGGAAAATGTTTGCTTAGTCTTATAAAAATTTAAAATCAAAATGAATGCAACAATTTGTACATTCTCAACTAAGTATAGCTTATATTGAAAAATTTAATTCTGTTTGAAAACTTTACTCATAAATCTTGATAGCACAAGTGCACGATTAAATCCTCTTGGGAATCTGACTTCCTTCCTGAGACAAACTTCAATGCTCAAGTCACAGAAATTTTTAAAAAAATGTCAGAAACAGCATGAAAACAAAACTGCAATAACAGTGGCTGAGATGCGTCTCAAAGTAACAATAATACAAAGAAGACAACGGGTACAATTCAATCAAATAGGACAGCATGGACAAACATACCATCAGTTTTCAAGACACAGCAACATGAAAACTGCAGTCACAGTGTGTTCATTAAGCTCTTGGTACTCCCCAAGGAGAACAGAAAGGCTCCTTTATGCAGACAGCTGAAACCAGCACAGCATGCCACCTCAGGGAAGCTGCTGTTACCTGCAGCTAACACAAGGCAGCCTGGCCGTATAGCTTATGAAGGAAGCCCTCCTGACTGCCACTTTTCAAGGATCACCAAGAAAAAGAGAGCAGCTATACATGTTTTCTTCTGACAGCTTACTGACACAGCCAATAGGCAGTGGCTGTGCTTCAATCCTCAACCAGAGCAACAAGGCAAAAAACGAAACAAATGCACTGTGCTGCTGGCAGCCCCTGTACTGCTCCAGACAAGGAGGTATGTAGAAGTGACTCAACTAACCTACTTCCCTTTGATTTCACACATACATAACAAGTTTTTAAAATTAATTTGGGAAACAAAAAAAAATTTGCAAAAAATAAAAGGAGGCACTGGCAGTCACCATAAAGGCCTATTAAAAAAATCACACCCAACTTTCCATATTACAAGTACGCATACGTATACAGAGGTATTTTGAACTTCAGCCCTCAAAGCTCAGAATGTTGAGCAGTGCTGCGCATCATTCCCTCTACAAACATACTAGTTACCCTGTGAGAGGTGTTTTAAGCTACCTAACACAGCCTTCAAACATCTTATTTATAAAAAACAATTGAATGCGTAGTTAAAAACATATTTGCTGATAAAATGCTAAGTCTTCTCATACAATAAAACATGAAAATGAATGTAAATAAGTCCACACTCTCTCCTATCCAATACAAATACAGCTATCTGAAAACAGTGCCTATATTACAAACACAATTACAGCTAATAATGTAAAGATTATCAGTGGCCTCATGAATTGCTGTTCACATGACAAGTATCAAAATATTCTCACGATGAAGACAGGTTACCTGTTCCAACTGAATAAATACTTCATATTTATCTTCCAACAGTAAGAATGCTGGTTGGCACTTCTTGAAATTTTGAGGGAAGACAAAGTAAGCGTGTAACTTTGTAACTTAATGGGAAAACAACATTATCAACATGAAGCTGCCCTGCATCAGAACTTAATACCAGATATTGATACAGAACTTTTTTTCCCTTGTAATTAGAAAACTACAAGTGTAAAACAGTGCTTTTATTAAAAAAAAAAAAAAAAAAAAAAAAAAAAAAAAAAAAAAAGCTGAGGCTAGTGTGGGGCAGATTCACTGTTCTTATTCACAGTGTTGTATTAGCAAATGAATTAATATCTGGGCCAAGCATTACATGAGACCAACTGAACTCAACTGCCCATACTGTTTAATCATTAGCTTGCCTATTTGTTTCTGCTTTGGATACTTCAAGCAGCTATTTGCAAAACAACCTGTTCAGCAAGGGCCAGTCCTGAAGAAAACTCTACATTTCAAAAAATTGTGAAAAGGGGTAGAAAAAAGAAACTTATACACCTCTTTTTTTTCCCCCCCACTCAATGTGGCAAATTGTGCCTCTTAGGTTTTTTTTTTTTTTTTTTTTTTTTTTTTTTTTTAAATGACATCTATTCCCACTATACCTCTGTCACTAATTCATGTGGTTGCACTCTTCCATGGAAAGTACCAACAAGATGAGGCCCTTAAAATGTTCAGACACTAAAAAAGGACATATGCCAAAATAAATTCTTGCAAAAGAGTTTATCACAGAAATCATAGAAAGAAACATAATACACAAACATAACTGATTTGTGCAACTATCCTTTCAAAAATCACTTCTTTGTGAGTATACAAATATACTGAATCAGTGACTAGTCTCGCTACTCTTTCATTTCTGAGACAGGCCAGGTAGGAAGCCTTTTCTCCCAGCGGATTTCATGAGAAAAGTGCTCAGTGACTTTGAGAATCAAGTACAGAAAATATTCTTTGACTTAGGCAGCCTCACATAAAAGAACAGAATCTCTTCTGTTCTGAAGAACTAGAAATGCATTGCCTTCAGCTGTCTCAGAAAACTAAGAAGTCTAAGTTTGCACTGGGGCTGTACTGGCATTTGAAGGTGCACTGCCCTGCAACACCTCATTGCAAGCAACACTTGTACAAGCAGATTAACATCCCTCAGTGGAAGACAGGAATTGCCACAGGAAGCTGTAATTAACTTACATCCCTTCTCTGCTCCTTAGTTAAAGTGCCAGTGAGACAAACACTGTAAATCTGGGCATTAAGCACATACTCAATACTAGAGAACTTAGGGGAGAGAATGGAAGTTAACATTTATCATCAGCTACCAACTCACATGAGGTGGAAATTGCTGGCTTTGCCTTGTCTACAATATGTGATATTAGTTCAACAAAAGAAAGTAATTGAGCAACCTTACTTTGAAGGCTTACCAATTTCCAAACAGCAACATTTCTAAATGGTGGACTTGACAGGTAGGATTGCTTTCCCATAATCTTGTATAAAAATAAATTTGTGAAAGAATGGTAGAAGGTTTTAGTATTCTAGGTCTTTCCATAAAATGAGCTGATACATCTGAACTTTAGATTATTTTTAAGCATTGCAGAACAGTTTTGCTGCAATGATCCCTTTGGACAAAGAACACTGCTAGAAGCCCCCACATTTGCTAAGAGTTACTGGATTGTGTTATCTTCGAGCAAATCCAAGCAATTTAATTTAGTGAAGTAGTACAGTCAGTATGTTGCTTTTCTTCTAAAATCCTCATCTCACATAGGAGACTAAGGCTCATTTTTTACCACTTGTTGCATACAGATACTTCTAAGGCAACGTGTAAATATAAATCTGTATTTATTGACTTCTGAACTCACCAAATCTGGAGACAAGCCTAAGCCTCTCAGCGCTCGAACACTGTTCTGCGTTGGTTTTGTCTTCTGTTCACCAGTGGCATTAGGCTAGAAGGACACAGTTTGAAAGCTCAAATAGCATTTAAACTATATTAACATAGAAGCTGTCAGGTAAAAGAGAAAATTAATTGCAGGTAATAATACTTGCAGGAAGTAAGCATATTGAAACAGAGCTATGACAAGACAGAAACAGAAACTGCACCATAGTTATTACACACATCAAAAATTCTGGGAAGAAACACATGACCAAGTCAGGTTTACTTTGTCTTGTTCTTTCAAAGGAAAAGTTTCAACATAATTGACTTGGATAAGAAAAGAATCTGTCTTGGGTTTTGCTAATAAATGGAAAACATCCAACAGCATAAACCCGTAAGTCTTCAGAAATAATCAGATGTAGTAGGAAGTTTAATTCTGTGTACTATTTGAGTATTAGCTGCAGTGGTTAGTATCTCTTTAACTATACAAAGCACAATCACATCAACATTATCAACCTTTCATTACCAAAAATTCCTCAGTGAAATTGCTGAAGAAAACCTTCTGAAGTAAAATTTAGTCTGAATGTAAAATACTTTCAGCTCTGTACTACAAGTTGTAGTGGTCCTGACTGGAATATCACCGCATACCAAAAAGTTGGTGCTCCATACAGTAGTTAACCTGAGCAGATTCAGGACTGTTCTATGCAGCACATCCAGCCTGGCCTTGAGGCTGTTCCATTCCACTGAAATCTCCTGGGCACAGGATATACTTAGCCACAGCATAAACTCAGCTCATGGCACCAGATGAGCCTGCAGGCAGCTATCACGTGGTACCAGGGATAGCATCACCGGCACACTCTTCCCTGTATCTAGGAATGCAGTAACAAGTTCGATAAGAACATTATTTCTGCTTAACAGCAGAAACAACAGTTGTTTTCTTTTAAGAAAATCACATAATAGGTCAAATGACTAAAAGGGATCAGCCCAGTATGGTTCAATGCCTCATCACCTGGGGTTTCCATCACCTTACAACATTAGTTCTAACAAACAGAATCCTAAATAATATCCTACAGAGGCTGGATGCCTTTCTTAACAGGATCATAATGTATGAGCACTTTCCAGAGCAAAACACAACCGTATTTATGCTTCTAGACAAATCAGCATTGATAAAGTTTTTGTTGATAACTTAACTGCCTTATTGATGTGAGAATGTGTTTCAGTGTTCTAACAAGGATTTTATTTATCCCAGTGAGGCTGGCCTTCTGTGATTAAGAAGCTACGTTTTGGCCTTTATCACTCAACCTCTAATCCTTTCCAAAAACTCTTCTTAACCGGAGAAATAAATACAAAGCTCTATTCAGAGTAAAGATTACCTAATAATTAAAAACATATAATTTTAAAAATTCACCTGTGGTACTAGACTAACATGGATATTACAGAAGTTCTCTCGTTTTGCTTTGAACTGGAATTGTCTAAATGCTTCCACAAATGGCATTCCTTCAATGTCTCCAATAGTTCCACCGAGCTGAAAAAGAAAGCTTGAATCGGTCAGTGGCAGAAGATAAATGAAAATACTTTTTAAAGAGTTTCTCCCTTACATATTCAACAAGTTATCTGAATTTTGTTTTAAAAAGAATACAAAGGTGAATGAAATTTGCAGGCATACTCAGCAAAGAATTCTCATGTATCGTGTGTTTTCTTCCCAGTGAAAACCACCTAACAGTTTTCCAGTTCCATTATACTCACTTTACACCAAGCATGTATGGGAGATAGGGAGATATGTAGCCCTACAGAATAATACATGCTTTACTATTTTCAAAGTGGTGATCAATAGTTAATAAATAGCTAAGTTGACAGAATCTGTTTAGAGAAATCACATTTTCCTAACCCCCAGATTAATAAGCAGTCACAAACAATAAGATACCAATATCTAACAATAATTATGTTAGCACAATTCAATTGTTCAATTAGAACAGCTTTCCAATACTGATAAATCCTACATGGACAATGAAAATTATATTTTAAATTGAAAACAGTTTGAATACTTACTACCAAACCAAAGTCCAACACTAATTCCATGATAAACCTAATTCAAAGATACAAGTTAGATATCTTTTAAAGACCCAAAGAACTGTAGTAAATATTCAGTGAAGCAGTTTAGCCCAGTTCTGTGAAATAGCTTTATTTCAGAACGATCCTTCTGTGCCACCATGTGGCTTTCTACAGAGTTGCATATTTTTGTTCACACAGTACCAGAAAATGTTTCTACATTTGTTCTTGATACATATATTCAGCCTAGTGCTTTAAGACTTTTGCAGTGGCAAAAATACAAACCTTTATCCTTACAGTATTAAAGAAAAATATCTCATGAGGCTGGCACTATAGTGCAAAAACTTTTACACAGAGGAAACAAAACTATGTCCAAAGTTTGACAGTTCAAAGACTGACAAGGTCACTGCTGATTAACATGCTTGTGCAAATTCCGTATTTACTGGTTTTATGTTTGCATTAAAAGTTTTATTCACTGTGCAGATCATTAAAAAAAATACAGCTACATGAATGAGTGTATTTGGATTAAGAAAAATTGTTCTGTGTAAGAAACGCTGAGCAACTTGGTCTTGGGTCATAAAGTTTATCACATTGCTGATTATTGTGGTGGCTTCTGGCATTAAATCTACAACATGTTCTTCTGTCAGATTATAAGGTATAAATTTTTCCTGTATTTTTAACCCTAACAGTAATACCCAGCAATTACTGACCGCACTTCTCCAGGTTGTCATCATGCACTATTAAGTGTAAGTGAAACTCGTTAGATTCATTATGCAGAACATCACGGTTAAGTGATTAACAAAGTTGCTCACAGAGATCTTCAAAATGAAATTAGAAAGTAGGAAGCTACATAATGTTGAAATATATTCCTGCAAATATGACCATGAGCAGCAAGATGGAGCATTTGAAGCCACACGGATAGCACCAATTGTGTAAGTTCTCCTAGGGACCATAAGGTATTTCAGATAATACACAAGTTTCCTTAATACCATTTATCGGACATAGCTTCAGTCAAACATCTGCGCCTCTGAATAGATAATCCACATTACAAAATTAAGGTAGCCATTTATTGTCAACTAGTCAACTCTTAAGCGGCTCAGTTCCAGCAGGATTTAGTCAAGATAACAAAACCTGTGGAGATACCACAGCCACACCTATCGTTCTCAAAACAAATCATCAAGAATACACAAGAATACAGAATGTATTTGTATTACTGCTCTTTGTAAAGCTTCAGCCTTTTTTTTTTTTTTTTTTAAGCAGTAAATAGCAAAGAGAGAACAAGCTAGCTCTTTGTGTTCACCTGAGAGGTTTTATACTTGCCTCGATTACACAGATTTGTGGCTCTTTTTTGTCATCATCCACAGGAACTTTTGCCTGATTCATTACCCATTCCTGAACCGCATCAGTGATGTGTGGAACAACTACAAGACAAAGCAGGAGGAGTAAGGCAAGCACATCCAACTTTAGACTCACATACTCTTTTTTTTTGTGCAGAAAAAGTGGGAAAAAAGAAGCAGAAAGTCAAATGGAATCAACAAGCATTTTCTTTAATATATTCCTCCTTTCCTTGAACCCAGAAGTCTTACATTACACAAATATGCCTGTATTTCCTAGATTGGAGAAAGGAGCGAGCTGATATAGCAAGCAGCAGCTTGTTCTAGCCACTCCTTTAGGAAGAGTGGATGGACTAGCATGCCACAGAACTGAAAATATCACCTTGAACAGTCTTTCCCAGGTAATCACCATGCCTTTCTTTATTGATAACATGCTGATATATCTTTCCAGTGGTGATATTGTTATCTTTATAGAGATTGATGTCCAAGAATCTCTCATAATTTCCCAAATCTAAGTCAACTTCTCCACCATCATTCAGTACAAAAACTTCTCCTGGAAAAAAAAAGTGAAAATGTTAAAAATAACATAAGGAAAACTGAGGATGAAAACCATGACAGACAGCAAAGTAATAAAATAGCTAAAATCTGCTAAGTACAAATCAGATCAAGAGAACCAAAAATGTATCTTCAAACCAAACTTTTTTTTTTTAAATGGACATATTGAAAAGATACAAAGATTAAAACCACATGCTGCAACTTGATTTGTGGTGTCATTGTGTGACTTCATATTAAGTCATCACTTTTACCCTGAATGTCTATCCGACAAATATTTTTGAACACAGATTTAAATAATATGGTTAAAATATTAAGAGACTTAAAAACCATTCAACAGGTATTTCAATAGCCCGATACAATCCTCAATCAGGAGAAAGTAACTTCTAGGAATCAAAAATGTTAATAATAAATTTTATTGAATAAGGCTTGCACCAGAAGTAAAGTTATGATAAGCATAAAATGCTTTTTCAAACATGCTCACTATTTATTATTAAGTTGTTTCATCTCATGTATTTGGTTCACTACGCATAAAGCAATAGTTATTTCTGATCCTGAAAAAAGTGTAATGTAAATATTCTTCAGGGCTCATATTTTCCTTAAATCTCTGAAGAGTCGCTAGCTTCTGAATCCAATTTCTGAAGAAATCTTTACTGCTGGATCCTGACGTAAAGGTAGAAAGGAAAAGGTAAAAAGCTCTGCACAAGAGACAGAAAGAAGGAATTCTCCCTGAAGACATGATGTAGACTATGAAAATATATATCCCATCCAGATACAACATTCCAGTGAACAGTTTAACAAAAACAAACACCCTCAACAAAAAAAATATATCCTCAAAGTCTGAAGTCATTACAGGAGTCCTACAATCAAAAGTAAAGGCAGAATATCCTTAGAAAATTGCCTCAGTAGCACTCTGAAAGTGCAGGAGTACTGGGTTAGATCAATTTGGCTTTGAGTGTGGTTTGGTGTACTGCTTTCAGTTCACTTCCAAAAATGTTGATTTAGACTAAAACTAAGCAGGCAAAACTTGACTACTGAAATAAATCAGAAATCCATCTTGTCTGAAGGCACTTAGGAACTTTGAAAACCACTATTTTCAACAGACATACTAACACTATGCGGCACAGATGAATGTTCAGCATTATAAATGCCTATCAGACTGCTTTGCAGCTCATCAGTGTAGTCAAAACAAGCCAACCAAACTAACATCTATTTATAAATAATAAGACCAGTCAGCTTTCTAAGTTCCACTGATGGTTTTGACCATTTAGTGCTAGGGGTGGCAATGGTGATGAGGAGACAGTTGGACTAGATGATCTTACAGGTCGTTTCCAACCTTGTGATTCTATGATTCTATGACTTGACCATCAACTAAAACAAGAGTGTAAACTAACTCCCATGAAAACATTCACATTAGAGACACTGATACCCAGGTAGCAGCATTCACAGCTAATTGCCCAGCAGTACAGCTTCAAAAAAATTCTGCTGTACTATTCCAATTTTTTTTTTTGTTGAACAGAAGACAGCATACACTGAACAAGGCCCACAGCTAGAATTTTTCTCAACAAAGCAGAATTTCACAGAAAGTAAGCCTCTACTAACAGAGGTTTCTCCCAACAGCTCCTCTCTTTACTCACAGCAGACAACACCCTTGAAAATATAAAGGGAACAAGATTGCATTGCCAAATAGATGATAAAATGACTAATAACTATTGTACTACTGCTTTTTGTTTGGCTGGTTGCCTTTAAAACATGTGATTAAATATGCAAATATTTACTACAAAATGAACAGTGCTGTTCTTCATACCATGTTCATATGGTGAAAATGTTCCAGCATCTATGTTTATGTAAGGATCAATTTTGATTGCAGTGACACGCAGACCACATGATTTCAATATGGTGCCAATGCTGCTTGCAATGATCCCTTTGCCAATGCCTGAGATGACTCCACCAGTTACAAGGATGTACTTCATTGGAAAAAAAATCAAATCAAGCACACAGATTTTGAGCTGGAAATCTAAAATGACAAAGAGAGACATTTGATTAATGCAAATTCATCCCATGGAATAACATAGTCTCCCTATGCAAAGAATTAAAATGACCTTCAGGAACAACAAAATCACCACTTTAGAATATCCCCCACTTATATGCTGGTATTTAAGCTTGATGTCTAAATCCTCTCCACAATCAGTGAGAAAACATAGATACTAATTAGATTCATAGCCCTGCGGAGATACCAGGGTAGGTATAACTCATCTGACTTCTCTAACATGAGAGGAACAGCCAACCACCTTTTAGAAGTTAAGCAAGACTAATCTCACCCTAGATTCTTCCTAAATTAAAGAAATGAATCGTTTCATTTGTGTTTTGAGAAGTTAGCTCTAAGACTGTTCCTTGCTACATTAGCCACAACAATCACATTCTCTCCTCAGTAGATCTACCTTCAAAACCTTCAGCACATAGCTACCAGTATCTTTGTATCACCCACTAGACTTTTCAGATTTCTCCTCCCTAGCTCACAGCATATCAAATATTTCAATGGTCTTACCGTATCCTACACACCAATGGAATATAAGAGCAAAAAAGAAAAACTGAATCAAAACATCCACATTTACATGACAGCATATTAACCATGAGCCTCAAAGTCTTGCTTCACATATCCACCCATTCTCCAACAAATTACAGAGAGAAAAAAAATCTAAAAAGAAAAATCTAGCTTCAATAGACTGTGAGATAAAGTTGATACTGTACTAGAAGAAAGCAATGTTATGCCAGTTTTAAGTTTCAGATTTAGAGAACCATTCAAAGTTATGACACACAAAGTCAGAACTACAACTTCAGATAGCACAGAGCTGTGTCATATGGCCTTCAGTATGGCCAACTTCCCCAGGTCTTAGCTTCCTAGACTACAAAGAGAAATAAATGACCCTTTAAAAGGGGTAACTGCAATTATGAATAGTGTTAAAAACTACTATCTGAACAGAAAGCATGACAGTTTAGCTAGCAGGTTGATGGAAGTGATTCTCTTCCTCTACTCTGGCCTCACAAGCCTCCACCTGGAGTACTGCATTCAGCTCTGGGGCCCTAACAAAGAGGTAGATTTCTTAGAAGAACAGGTCCAAAGAGGTATAGAGGGCTGGAGCACTTCTCTGTAGGAAGAAAGGCTGAGAAAGTTGAAATTGTCCGGCCTGAAGAAGGCTCCGGAAAGACTTGATACTAGCCTTCCAGGAACTAAATGGGGATACAGGAAAGATGAAGAGGGCCTCTTCATCAGGAATTGTAGTGGCAGATGATTTTAAATGAAAGGAGACGTTTAGGTTAGATGGAAATTAGGTGTAGGTGGAAATTATTTACTCAGAATGTGATAAGGACTGAGCACAGGCTGCCCAGAAAAGCTGTGGGTGCCCCATCCCTGGAAATATCCAATGTCAGGCTGGATGGGGATTTGGACAACCTGACCTTGTGGAAGATACCCGTCCCTGTGGCAGGGGGTTGAAACTAGATGATCTTTAAGGCCCCTTATACCCCAAGTCATTCTATGATTCTGCAATTGCTTGTGTACACTACGTTGCCAAAGCTTCGATAAGAGGATGCAACACCACATTTCACAAGGCTACGCCATAATTCTTGCATACAGAACAACAGCTATTCATACACAGAAACTGTCTCCAAAAAAAAAAAAAAAAACTGACTGTTACGAAAAGCTTAGATAATTAAAATTGAAAAAAAAAAAATCCACTATGAACTAACAGATTCAAATACCATACCAGGGCAATCATATGATTTTGGATGGGAAAAAAAAAACAGTTAAGATACTATTTTTTCCACACACCTATGCCATCTTGCATAGATGCAAGATTTACCTCTTATTTCCTTGTCTTGGTTATTCCTTTCATCTTGTACCACTTAATTGTCTGGGAAGGTACCAGTGAGTTTTTTTCACCTTACAACCTCCAAAAAGTACCAACAATATTTATTTAAATAAAAAATAACTAATTTTATAATTTTATTTCTTCACTTCAGCTTTCACGTATGAACAGATACCTCCAAACATTCTAAGTCACAGCTGATTACATACATTATGTGTGAAAATCTATAGCATAAGTCTGCAGCCCTCCTGAAATTAGTGAATGAAGAATGCAACTCACCTGTAACTGCATTTAGATTACATTCAGGCAGATCTGGGGGCTAACCCTTGGAGCAATTCTAAAACAATGATAGCACAGCATGTCACAGAGCAAAAGGCCTGGGGTCAAGAACAACCTTTCCTTACCTAAATATGCATTTTGTTCAAAACAACAGGCAATAGCATGTGATCTGAAAGCGTTTAAGAAGAATCAAGTTGGGACAGTTCTCTAAACACTGGTAGCAAGCAGCACAGAGTGAATAACTGCTCTTCTGATATTATTAGTTAACATAAATAAGGCCTAGAGCTTCAGCTGGCAGAGGTCAAGAAGGTAACAGTGCTTATTTTGAATGCTTTTACAATGGATAGCAGGAAATTAAGAAAGTATTACTTCCTTACCAACACACACGAAAGGGAGACAAAAATCGAAGTATTTAATCCAGAAGAAAAGAACCCTTGGAATTTACTGTGAGCTGGTAACAGGTAGGCATGTAGCAAACACTCATGGAAGAAAAAAGAAAACAAGAAGGAAGCTTCCTTCCATTCCCCTTCACAACCTGCAAATACGCTAGTGACAGAACTTCAGAGTAACATAAAACAAGAAACCGATGAATGAAGAAATGGAAGATCTTCAACACGTGCCACTTCGAGACTCACAGACCCCACAGTTCCCTGACAGGAACCAGAACGAGAGCTGCTACCTTCAGAAGCCCAGATTTCCCCATTTCCCTGCAGCTCTGGAAGCCCACTGCTTGCTCACAGCAGAAACAACGAATGGCAGGTGCGTTGGGGAACCACAGGAGCTGCTGGAAATGGCAGCCGGCTCCTTTTCCCTCCCTAAGAACTGAAGCCACGAAGTTCCCCCTTCTCCTCCAGAGCTCCACGAGCTGAGGCGCGTCCTGCAGACAGCTTTAACTTCGTGCTTGTAACGCGTAGCTCTGCTTACAGAAACTACCGTAAGCACCGAAGCACCACAGTACTCCCCAAAAAAGGCTTTCACCCCGTACCAGAAGCTGCGAGCGCCCCACACGGGACGGGGGCGGATCCGCGACGCACCGGTGAGCTTCGCACAGCCCCAAGGGAAGAAACGCCCCCTCCTCCGGAGCCGAGGGACGCGGAGCGGGCGGCGGGGCGTCACCTTCCGCGCGGAATGGGGAACGGACGGACGCGCAGGTACCCGCGCGCGCACTACACTCTTCCCACCTCGCGGCCCCGCCTGGCCACGCCCCCTTCTCAGACAGAGGCCCGCCCCCTGCGGCCGGAAGTGACGTATGCGGAAGGAGCGGGCCGTCCGGGAGTCCGTGCGGGGAGTTGGTTCTGCCCGCTGGAGCGGCTGTTAACAGCCGCCTGCGCGGCCGCTTCCGCGCCATGTTGCGCGGCTTAGGCAGCTGGCTGGGACTGGAGCGGGTAGGTGAGGAGAAATTGCTGGTGGCTGAGGAGGGGAGCAGCCCCGCGGAGGAGCCAGAGGAGCCAGGCGCGGAGCCGGCCACGCAGAGCCAAGAGCGGGCGGAGCTGCAGGAGGATACGGACGCGCTCCTTAGCCAGGCCAAGGGATTTGGCAGTGAGTGTCCTGGCCTGCCTGGGTCAGGCCTGGGGATGTCCCACGCATGGCGAGCTGCGGGGGGCTTCGTGCCAAGGAAAGGTTGAAGTGAAAGAACAGCTTTTTTTCTTGCCTGATGTGCTGACGTGTTCCGGGAGCGCAGCGATGTGTCTGCTTAGAAACAGTAATAATGTAGCCTTAAAGCACTGAATCTCCCATGGTGTAGTGAGAGTAAGGCAGACTGGCTATAGGAGTGAAGGCAGATCAGTTCGGTGCATAGTTAGATGTAAATCCTCTGGCGCTTCTCGTTGGCACTGAGCTTTAACTGAACTAAACAATTGCATGCTTTAGGTTAAATGCTGTTTGCAGCTCTGCACACTTAAAGAGCTGTCTTCTTTGTAGATAGTTACACCCCCAGTGTAGCTTGCTTAGTGATGCAAAGTAAAAACAATGTGACCAGAATATTTGAAAAGTAAGCAAATAGCAAAACAAGCCCTAAAACATATCTTTCCAGATGTGAATGATAATTTGGGTCAGGTCAGTTAATGTAGGAAATTATCTCAGTTACTTTCACATATCTTCCTTTATTTTGTGTTTTCTCATATCATTGTTTTGCATCTCTCACATTTGTTAATGGCTGTATATGTATGCATCACCTAGATGTATTTCCCAAGATTTGACAAGATGGAATTTTCTAAACATCTTGTCCAGTCTTCCATAGTTCTTAAGCAGTCCTATGTAAACTGATAAAGCCAGAAGTTTGAAATTGAGCTACTCCTCCAACATTGTCTCCACTATTTGTTTGCTTGGTTTGTTTGTTTCTCACAGATTCTTTTTAATTAACAATTACTGGTAATGAGATAGAGTTGCTATCTGTTCTATGCCCTGTTAAATGATGCTTTCTCACTAGGTGTCAAAAGCCATTGTATAAAATACGTTGGATATTCAAAATATGAACCAAGCAAATGGTTTCAGGTGTTCCTTTTGAGTATCTCTTACTAAATGAACAGCATTTCTTTACCTGTTCTATTGTCAGTATGACAGAAGCAATGCATACGTATGAATCACATGCGTTGTGAGGTAGTGTGGATGTTTCTTTGATAGTTTATAGGAATGCAGTGTCTGTTTGATTATTTTGTTACTCATCTGTAGAAGTAGGGCTGTAGTTGGCTGTATGTAATAACTGTGCATTACTAGTGTAGATTCTTAGGTAAAGTGCTAAGGTTCAGTACTGTACTGAAGGTGTTCCCTAAAATTCTGGCTCAGTGTCTTCTGAGACATCAGTCTGAGGTGTTTCTGAAGTGTACATATCTTGAGCTTTCTGAAATGCAGCAAATTGTCTGTGTGGATTGGTCAGGTATCTGATTGCTCTTGTAAGCACGTCCTAATCTACTCCGATAGTCCAGGAGGATACTTTGAAGTTTCAGAAAAAAAATATAGGATGCTAGTGATAAAAATATTTATCCTGTAATTTGCTGTCATAGTGAGAATTTGGTACAGTGATGTGTGGACTCATCGCCTGTGACATCAAAGAGGGTTGGGATGGGAAGGTTTTTTCTGCATGGATTTGGAGGCTGCTCTTGTAATAGACGACTCTAAAGGTCTGACAGCCAAAGTAGCTGTGAGTGAGACTTTCGTAGCACATTACAAATTCTGCTGGTGAAACTGAAGCCTTACGTGCATTCTTTCTGCTTGTTATTATGTCATTACAAAGGCTTAGAAAACTTTGTCGATATGAATCAGTGATAGAAATATTGTTGGATAGATTTTCTTACATAGGCTTCTAAGATGAAGTGTTCTTGGTCAATTGGATGTGGAAGCTTTGTTTTTCCATTACTAATACTATTCTTCTGAGGCTAAGTTGCTCCTCTTACTGAGGTATGTTGAGTACCTTAGCATAAGAATGTTCAGTCCTTAATAGAAAAAGTGTTTTGCCCTTTAGGGCCTGAACTACTTTGCTCAGTGGTACCAAAGTATTGCTGGGCAGCAAATGCTTCAAACTTTTCCACCTAAAGCGCTTAAATATTAGAATAATAGAATGGTTTGGGTTTGAAGAGACCTTTCAGATCATGTAGTTCCAACCTCTGTTATAGGCAGGGACACCTCCCTCTAGACCAGGTTGCTCAAAGCCCCATCCAGCTTGGCCTTGAATAATTCCAGGGAAGGGGGATTAAAAAGATTCCAGGGATACATAAAAGAACCAATGAAAGCTTGTGGGGAGGAAAGAGTCTAGTAGACTGTTATCTCTGTTATTCTAAAGGGTGGTGCTATATTTTTCTGTGCAAGAGGTAGAGAATAGACTTTTTTATTTTTTTTAAATACAGTAGAAAGCATGTGATGGATGTAAAGCCTGATAAACAGATGAGAACGATGCTAGCCAGTGCTAGGAGGAAGTTTAGTTTTAGTTGCCACAAATCTGTGATAGGAATAAGTTACAAATTAAAAATAAAAAAAAAACTTGGCTTGCTGAAGGACTTGGCTACACCTTTGCATTTGTCAGTGTTGATTTGGTGATAACATTAAGAATGAATACATGGTTCAAAGAACAAGTCAGCTTTCCAGAAGGTGGCGTGAATGTTGCAAAGTACCTCATTCTACCAGTGGTGAACAGCGATGTGTCAGAACAGTGCAACTACTTCTAACATCTTGAAGTTGTTGTTGTTGTTATAATTATTATTATTTACATTTCTAGCCTATAGGGAACTCGAATTTTTGTGCAGTTTAGATCTACCATTACTTCTTCACTTCTAACCCTAGAATTTTATTATTTACTCTGGCACTTATACTGTAACAGTGATATTACAGGAATAATACATCTGATTAAAGTGCTTATGACATCATGTAATGATCTGAGAAGTAAACAGTGTGAGTGGTGTTTTAAGATCCTCTGTCATTGAAGTGGTATTTAATATTTCTAAAGGCTCCTGGCAGAGGTCTTGCTGCTTACCTTCTCACGTTTTTCTAACTCCTTTAATTAAGAACTTTGCAGTAGAGGTAATTGCCTTTGCTACTTAGCCCTGAACCTGTTCAGAGGAATAAACAGTGTTACGTTGTTTGTAATGGAGCTCTAAAGAGGACACTGAGTAGGGAAGAGCAAGCTTCTATCTTAAGAATTGTCAAGGAATCTGAAGTGTTCCTTTCCAGAACTTTCATGCATTTGTTGTCTGACTTCATGAGACAGTATTGTGCACGTTGATTTTCTACAAAATAGAACTGTTTTAATACTGTTGCTGTAGTTACTTTATTACTTAAAGTCTCAGAAATAAGTGAAATTGTGAAAGATGCATTGTTAAGAAAATGTAAAGGAAAGCAGTGTATTGAGCTATTATGAATGTTTGATTTAGTAATCAATGTTCAAGTATAATGATCTGATGTACAGAAAACTTTGATCCAACTTGCAGCTTGATTATCACTAAAGAGTTTGTGAACCAGAAAAGGATAAATAGGATTTTAGCAGTTCTTTGTAGGTTGGAAGCTGGGTTAAATCATTCAGAAGGAAGACTTCAGTAGGTGTCAAGTAGGTAATGTTTCAAAAGAAAGGAAAATCTAGTACCAGTCTTGGGTGAAGGGAGGTCTTTTTTCAGCTGTTTTTCTTTTTGCCTATATTGAAGGTTACCTCTTCAATTTCGCCACTGCTGCTACTAAAAAGATATCTGAATCCGTTGCCGAAACAGCACAGACCATTAAGAAGTCTGTAGAAGAAGGGAAAATTGACAGTATCATTGATAAGGTATTTTATTTCTCAATTTGTGATCTGAAATATTTGCTTGCTTACTGTTGTGTTGTATATCTGGCATGTAATAGAATTTCTTTAATCTGGCTTTAGGAATTGTGTGTTTCAATAGCACATTTCTCCTGCCATGATAAATGACATGACCAAAATGTTCCTTGAGGGTAGAAGAGCAATGGTTAACTGTGCTTTGCTCAGTGCTGCACCAGTGCTCATTTCCTTCAGGATGTGGATGTACTGGAGAAAGACAATAAGAAATGGCATGTGGATGAGGTTTTACAATATGTGGTTTAGTAGCTTGCAGTAGTAATGCTGATAGGAGAATGGTTGGACTAGATGATCCTGTAGTCCTTTGCAACCTTGTGATTCTATGTGAAAACAATGCATCTCTGAAGCAAGATTCAGAATTAGGTCAGTTTTGTGGATATTGTAGAGCAAGGGCCTAGAGCTACGTGTGTATGTTTTTGTAAGATCAGGGAGTAAATGAAAAAGCATACTATGATCCTGCTCTTCTCCCCTGCTCTGGCAATGATCTTTTGCTCTCACAGCTCTTCTCTGCTGGATCCAGTTGTATAACTTGTGCACCAAGTGTTCTAACAGTGCTTCAGTCATGAACTTGGCAGGGGAAGGTAGAACAATCAGAAGAACACCTTGTAGTGTTCGGTTTGTGAGCAGAAGTAGCTCAGAAGGGGAAGGGAAGTGACCAAAAGCAACGCAGGTGTGGTGAGTCTGTGCATCCGCAAGTGTCAGAATGCAAGATGCAGCCTGCTCCCTCCTCCTGCAGCTCTGTTTCATACACCCTTTTTGGGGAACTAAAGCATTGCCTTATTTGTTGATTTAAAATACAGTGAGTATTAAGTTCAGTTTCTTGGTATAATCAGTGTTCATGTCATCTGCCAAATTAATAATTAAATGACACTTTTAAAATTCTGTTGTGATTGAATTTTATCTCCAAATTTCATTGATTTTTTTAGGGACAACTGTCTATATTTGATAACAGACTTATGTTTCCTACAACAATATATTAAAGTCTATCTAGCACAAATCCATACACTGGGAGAAAAAGAGGGAAAATAGGCAAGAAGGTTGTTTGATAATTTATTACAGGGGCTGTAATGTTTATAACTGTAAGTACCTAAGTACTGTAGGTACTTAGTACAGTTTCTCATGCCTAAACTTCAGGTTTTCTTCTTCTAGTAATGTGAATTCCCTGTTTTGACTAAAATGTGTGTGAATGGAGAAATAGAGTTATAGCTTCTATAGCATCCTAATGCTTTTCTCTTATACCAAATAACATTTTTATTCTGTAAATAGTAAAAATTCAATAACTTGGAACTGGAGGGAACCTCAACAATGTATTGTTATCATAGGCACTACAGTAGTTCTCTCACAGATGCTAACCTAAAGCCAGAATGCTGGATCACTGAATGAAATGTTCTTACAGTATCTCAAAGTAGGTTTAAATATTCACTTCTAATTTCCAGTGTCATTCCTGTTTGTTTTTTTTTCCTTCCTGTGCTTTCAACTACAAAACAGTATTTGCATTGTTACCTGGATTATGGCATTCCTGCCTCAGAAATCCCTAAATATTTCACTGTAAAATGTACAGTGCTGTTTTACATCAAGCACATGACTCTTCTGTGACCCTTTCCAATTTTTTCAATGCTGATTTCTGTATGGGATACTTCTGAACATAATCTCGTGCCGTACATTTGTCAGCACTCAGCTAAGCACACATTCTGAAAGTCATACTTAGCAATTTGATAGGTCTGATTTATTGTGATGGGTGTATTTCATAGCCAAGTCTTCAATCTTACTACAAGGCCAAGGGTATCTTGAAGTGTTGGTGAAAGCAGGTGGTAGTTTTTGTCTCTATTTCATACGTAAAATGTATGTAAATGTATGAACAGTATAAGTCTGTAAGCTGGGATTTGCCTTTGTGTTTTCATCTGCTGAACTTGATAAAACTATAAATATTACTTTGAAAGAGTGTGTGTGTCTATAATGTTTTACTTATTGAGGTTTTTTGATTTTTATTTTAGACAATTATTGGAGATTTTCAGAAGGAACAAAAGAAGTTTGTCCAAGAGCAGCAAACAAAAAAATCAGGTAATGTATGCTATCTTGAGCAATGCATGACGTAACAAACTAAAATCTTACAGGTAGCTGGATATTTGAGCTGTATCTAAGTACAATCCATTGGATTTCTGTGTAAGGAAACATTTGTATGGCCAAACTTATTATATCCTGTGGGATAGGAAGATGATTTTTTTAAGCAATGTCATCGTTACACTATCTAGTAAGATGATATTTTTTTAACCAAACTCAGCTTTTTAAAATGAACTAAAACATCAGTGTGCTGGCAAAGCTGATCTCTTACACTTGTTTTGAATTTTAAGTCTGTATTTACTGAAAATTATCATGCTGATTAACTTTCCTGTAAGCTTTAGCAATCGTATCATGCTTTCATAATGAAATAGAAAATGTGAGTTAGAAAGTGCATTATAGTGTCTGATCAGTTGCTGTAGGAATAGTGGTGCTGCTTATACTGAAGGCATAATTGCTCTTCTGCTTTCCCATAAGTCATTTGCTTTATAATGATCTGTGATCTGTGTACTATTGAGATCTGTGAACCTATTTGAAACTTTAAAATAAGCATTTCTTTCTACATTTGGCTTTATCACTGCATTAATCCTTTTTGATGTGTAATTGAATACAATGATGTGTTACAGTTTGAATAATTATTGTTATTCTGGAAAATAGCTTTATTGTTAATCTAGAAAATACACTGATTTTAAATGGATCATGATGAATTTTTTCATATTGTCTGTAGGTAGTATGTGTGTCTTGGTTTTCTCTTGCAATGCCACTTATGTGATCATGCTGTCTGTATGTTGTATTTTCTGTATCTTATCAGTAAACCTTGACATCTTCTAAAACATTTCTACAAGTTTCATGAAAATAGCTAGCTTTATTGATAGTAAAGGGGAGACAGATGGTCTAATGGAAAGAAGCATTGGCATGAGAATCCATGTGGATGGAAGAGCTTGCTTATGTCAGTTGTACAGGCAAAAAAGCATATTAAATTCACAATAATTATTTATTAACTGGTTTGGCTGAGCTATACTGTCTCTGCAGGCTGAATTTACATTGAAAATGAAGAGCTTTCTATACATGTAGAATAATTTTTGTATTTGTACAAAAAAGAAATAGTGTGTAAGTATCTGTAAATGTACAAAGCAGGTCAACTGCAGTATGTTTATTCCATGTATAGTCCATTGCAATCTATAACAAATTTTTAAATTACTTTTCTTCTTCTCCTGTTTCTTTCTTCTAAAGAATTTGTGTCCTCTGAGTGCTGGAAAATTAATATACTAGTACATTATTTTGAAAACTTAAATTAGGCGAAGTTTGCACATTTATAATGACTAGAAATTTCTCTTGGCAGTCAGGTTACCCAGTGACGCAGCTTTTACCGCAGTAACTAAACTAAGAGACAGTTAAGTTCTGGCTGAACACATAGGGAACAAACCTCCATGTTTTGTTTTATAATGACATAAATCAGCAACTATTTAAAGTATTGTTTACCTCTGATAAATCAGGATCCATGATAAATCAGGATCAGCCTAGAGTGACCTTATGGAGATCTTATGGCTTGAGCTTACTTTAGGAAAAAGGAGCAATGAACTAACTTAGTGATGCAAGTCTGCTTATTTTTGTGACTTTTTATTTTCCTAAGTTGCACAAGCACAAATAATTTTTCCTCCTTTCCGTAACAGAAGCAGCAGTTCCTCCTTGGGTTGACAGCAATGAGGAAGAGACAATTCAACAACAAATACTGGCCTTATCTGCAGTAAGTATTCAGTTTACTGTAAGATCGACAATATGATTTTTCATTTTTATAGAAGGATTTACAGTTTTATGGTATGATAGAATTATGTGAGAAGTGGGATTATTTTGCTGGTCTTGTTTGTGAAAAGTGATATCCTTTTTCTGGTATCAGTTAATGACTGTAATATGTTCTTCAAAGGATAAACGAAATTTTCTGCGGGATCCTCCAGCAGGTGTTCAGTTTAATTTTGACTTTGATCAAATGTACCCTGTTGCAATGGTGATGTTACAAGAAGATCAGCTTCTCAACAGGATGAGGTTTGATCTCGTTCCTAAACAGTAAGTAACTTTTTGATGGTTGTTATTGCATTTTCAGTGTGTCTGCAAATATGTGCATATTATTCATTTTTCCTACTTCCTTCAATTCTTTTGGTAACTACTTTCTCTGTATTTTATATCTACCCATTTCAAATACATCACATACTGCACCACTTCGATACCAAAAAAAAAAAAAAAAAATCAAACCAACAAACCTGCTGCTGCATTTATCTTTGTTTTGGAAATAAATTTGCAATTTAGCACAGCGGATCTATTAAAAATTAAGACCTCTCCCATACTGAAATCAGGGTCCTTAGTAGTTCTGAATTCTGAAATTCTGTAAAACAATAAAAACAAAAAACAAAACAAAAAAAACCCCACAGTATTATTGTAAGCAAGAGGAACAATGAGAAATGCTCCTTGTTGTTACCACCTTGCAGCAGATCCCAACTAAAATATCCCTAAGTGTCCCAGAACTTAAAGTCTGTTGCAGTATGGCTTCTTGATCCCAGTTTTATTCCAGTTCTGTTCTCCTTTGTTGTCCAATTCAAGGTTCTCTCTCTAAGCTTGTTTCACAAGTCAGCATTCTTGTTATCTAAGAGTTCCCAATATTAGTCTCCATGTCTGAAGATGGAAACAGGAGGAAAAAATACTTTTTGTGAGCTTTTCTGTCTTTAGTCTCCTTTTATAAAGCTTCCCTTCTCCTCATTCTTTCTCCCCCTTCCCTGCTCTTCTGTTTCTGTTCTGTCAGCTCTCTGGCATGTTGTAGGTCTTTGTCAGATCTGTCTCTGATGCTCTTGTCTTCAACCTTTGGTCCTGCTGTCCTTGCCTGCCCTGCCTCATTTCTCAATTAGCTGGTTTTGATATTTTTCAGTTGTTTTGTTTGCCTGACTTTGGGTGGTTGTTTCCCAAATGGCACTTTCTAATTACGAAAGGTCCCACAGGCATGCTGAAAGATAATGGAATATTTCTACTGCAATCTTGGACTCGCTTCTACTTGTAAATCAAAGATTACAGTTGTGTCTGAGGTCTAAGGAACATATAGATAAAGATAGTTCAAAAGTAAAAGAATATTGTGTTTTTAGAGAAAGGGATGAAAATGTTAACAAACTCAGATGAATATAACAGCATGATGTTTTACCAAATTGTGTATTACTGCATGATGTTAGGTTTTTTTGTTTGTTTGTTTTTAAGAAATAATACCTGATTGTATATTAAGCCCAATGTAACTGTTGTAGAAGAGATCAAGATTTGTATAATTGTAGATTTTTTTAAATTGATTAAATCACACATGTCAAAGTGACAGCTCTGCTTACTCCTTCCCTCTGTATGTTTCCTTTTAGTTCATTGCTAGATGGTAAGAGGAGCCATATTTCCATATGTAGTAATTAGTGTCTGTTCGTTCTCTCTAGCGTAAAGGAGGAAGTGTTCTGGAGAAATTATTTCTACAGAGTATCCCTAATTAAACAGTCTGCGCAACTCACGGCACTTGCTGCTCAACAGCAAGCAGTAGGAAAAGAAGAGAACAAAGGCAGAGAAGAGGATAGTCAACTGACAGGTATGGAAAGGATTTCTATTGTCACAGCTCGTTAATTTGTTTACTGACTGTATGTATCAGGTGCCAGAATTTTTATCCTGGATTTTATGTGAAATCAAGACTTCTCTCCCCATGCTCAGCCTGTTTGTCCAGGTGGGGAAGGGAGTTCTGAGTGCTTTTTAACCAGTTTTCCTATTTCAGCTAACTTTGCCATAATGGTGCAAGTCCCAAGAGATGAGATGCTGTACTTGATTTATTACAGGTTTCAGCCACTAGTGGTCTCTGGTGCACTATTTTGACCTGTCAGAAGCCAGGGGTAGCTTTGGTTCACCTGTAAGACATCAGGCACTAGCCAACCCAGCCAGCTGGCATGCACTTTGCTCTCCTTTCTTTCCTTTTTTTTTTTTTTTTTTTTTTTTTTCCCCCCATAAGCCTCAGACCAGATGGAAATAAGTTAGTGATATGGGAGTATAATTACTGTGGTGGTGGAGGCAGATGTGTGTAGGACATGGAAAGGCATGCAATGTATTAAAGAATTGGAGTAAGATGGGTACATAGGCTACTTGAGATTCAGCCTGGACATGAACAAGCTAACTTAACATAGGCTTTCTCAGTTATGCTGATCAGTGTATATCAGTGTATCATTACTGATCCTCTTTTGAGTCATTGGGCATCTTTACTTGCACACGGACAAATTCTGAAAGCAGGAATAAAAGCTGCTTTAGGGAGTAAAGCAGTTTCTGGCTAAGACACAGTGATAGCTTATAAAATCATAGTCTAATGAGTGCATTCACCATCCCTGAGGAATCTGCAGGTTGGGTAGGCATTGGGCAGGAGGAGGAGGTCTTTGCTGTACCTTAGAACAGATTTATATATCCTCCCAGCATCAAAAAAACAAGTTATCAGATCCACCAGTGCTGGTGTTCTAATTACAGCCAGCTTGACTGACAATCAACTGATCAATGTCAAGCTGACTTCCTTTTCCCTCTTTCAGATACTATATCTTTCCATATTTTTATTTTTCCTCTTGAGTCCTGCACTGCTATTGATTCCATCTTTGTAAGCCTCCTTCAGTCTGTAAATTCACCTTTCTTATCTTCATATGTACTTGTTCACAGCCCTTTTGCACAATTTTGCTAATTTTCTGTGCGCTTTGAGCCAAGTTTACTCAGCTGGGCCTTGGTTCCTTGGATACAGGCAGATGAACCTTGGGATAAAGGGAGATTCATCAAGGGGTAACAGAGCTAGGGTGGCATGTTGCATAGAATATACTTGTGTCAAAAAAGAATTGTAGTTTCCTCAAGCTTTTTTCTTTTTTTTTTTTTTAATGATTGCCTATGTTGTCATTTTATCTCATTCTGTTTCTTTTGAGTTCTGTCATAGTTCATGCTTGTTAGCACAGGCAAGGTCCCCATTTAGAATGAACAAAACAGAATGGAGTCAATGGCGTCTTCGTTGCATAGTTGTATTCTCACTGATATTTTGACACTGTTAAAGGTGCTGCCTTTGTTTCCACTTTCCCTGCCTTTGTGGCAGCTGTTTCAGCAGATAATCTGCCCCATTTATGTTATGCTGTTTGATTTTGTTTATTCGTTGAATCCTTTTGTCTTATTCCACTCTCATTCTTTTTCTTCACACCTGTTTAAGTAATGTCCAAGTTGAACTTCTTTTCATTAGTGATGTTAGTAAAATCTACCCTCTGATTTTCATGTATCGTGTAGCTCTTCATTGTCCTGTAAATTTAGCATCTTGTCATAGGTATCTTATCAAGTTACATTTTGCTTGCCCAAAATCATAATTTTCCTTTTTTTTGTTTTTCTTTTGACCATACTTAATTACATTATTTGGAAATCAAACACCAACAATATTACTATACATCTTAACTGATATTTAGTATTTCTGATATTTTTGTCATAATATTTTTCACGTATTCATTCAGGTCTAACTCTTTTGCTTTTAAAATGTGGACCAGGAAGCCATGAAGGGGTCAACAATTATAAAGGATAGATTAAGAAAAGTGAATAATTCAAGAAATCGATCTTGAAGACGCTAATTCTTTACAAATTTCATATAATTTGATGTCTGAGTACAGGAGGACAAAAATGGTTGAAATGAAAGGAAGATGTCAACATCCAATCACTTCTTAGCAGGTGTAACTAGGAATAATCTTGCAGGGCTCAAGTTTTATGGAGGCTGCAGCTTGAAATTTTTTCCTCTTGTAAAAGAACTAGTCTTTAATGCCCTGCACTAACTTTTTATCAAAGCAGGCATTTTCTGTCTTTACCTTTTGGAGCAGGCTGTAATTAGGTTTGTTTCCTAATTGTTCATGTCATAGTACTTTCACAATCTCACCATATTCATCTCCCATTTTTGTCACTTTCTGAGCAACTTTTATTCACTGTTGCTCTGGACAGGAGCCATCCAACTCAGGAAATGACTGGGATTCTCACTAACTGCACCTGTCAGGCATCTAAGTACGTTTACATGGCTTTGTTTCTTTTTTGATTTTCCTTGTTCTGATAAGAGGTTGGGGTGATGGTTTTGGCTTGTTTCTATTTATTTATTTTTAATTTTGTTTCTTTTGGATTTTTCATTACTCCAACTGACAGGACTGTATTGTAGAGTGGTGACTGTCATCTCTGTTTTTTGTAGTCCCTTACAGTAGATCTTTATGGATTGGATCTTTTCGCTTACTGCTGTCTTTATATAGTGGAAAAGATTGCATTTGGAAAGATCAGAAAACATGAAGCCTCACAAAAGAGATTTTATTCACTATTATTTGTAAGCATGTTGCTTGAGAAGTCTGGTTGCTATTAGTATGTTTCTCCTTACCACTGATATCTTTATTTGATTTCTGTTTCTGCATGTCATTGCTTCAGTAGACCAATTTTAGAGACAAGAAAGCCACTACTCTTGTGGCTGACGGTCTAGTCACATAGACAGGGTTTTTGTCATTAACTACAGTGCAGAAGGTTTCCCTTTTGCAAGTTAAATATGTGCTTAAATTGACAGTCTTGAACTATGAGTTCCTAGAGCTGTGCTTTTTAAACAGTACAGTACTCAAATTTGCCAAGCCACAGCTGTTTTAATGGAAGTGTCTCGACTCTACAGGAGAGACGGAGCACCTGAACTTATTGAGCAACAGAACTGTTACCTCTGAGTCATCCAAACACTTGGAAATTTCCAGTCAAAGTTGCTGGGTTATAACCAAAGAGCTCTTCTAGTAGAACTTACCATTATGACTGAAAATGAAACATTTTCATTCAGAGAAAAAAATGCATCACCTTTTGACCTGTAAAGCATCTCATGTGATACAGAACACCAATATAAAATATGCAAATAGATTTACTGCCCCAGTAACTATATTTTATCTAATGGCAAATATATATTTACCAGTCTTTAGTAAATAGGTTTTTTTTAATTTCAACACTGTATAGGTTTGAAGAGCTTTGAATTGTTATATGTTATATGACTTTTTGAAGGTTGAATTCACTAATTGGAGGCTAAAAGTAGAAGTAATTGCCTGTTGGTAACTTCTCATAATGTTCAGTGTCTTCCCAAAGCTGACTCATGTCTACGAAATAGAATTAATTGCCTTCCATTTAATCTTATCTGTCTCCTCCTTGCATGCTGTTTTCAAAGGGATTCAGGTCAGTCATGATAGTTAAGTGTGAATAAAAGGAAAGCATTCCATATTCTGACCTAGAAGCCACATGTATATATGCTCTGCAAAAAAAAATAAAAAATAAAAAAAAAAGCTAAGTTCTGCTCGCTCTTTTGGTAGAACTATTTACTATTGGGAATGAAGTTATCTTAGCAGCAGTGGAGGAGATGATGCCAAGCTAGAAGATCCAGAGCAGTGCTAATGGTCTGTTATTGACGTTGGACTGGTGCTTGGCTCAGCACAGAACTGCTGTGCTGCGTCTGCATGAGAGAAGGCATGGGGCCTGAGGCTCCTCTCTTTCCCAGTGCTGTGGGACTCTGTTGAAGAGCAACATTTTGTGCCATGTTCTACAGCCTGCCTGAGTCAGGAGTAGTTTTGGATGCAGTATTGGGTACAATAACAGATCCTATGAAGATTAGGGAGGGAAAGGAGGAAAGAGGGTATGACAGAGCAGTGGCCATTGAGTAGATGAGCTTTACAAGCAGCGACAGCTACCAATTAGAAAATTATTATAATTAGAGCTGATCTTGGAAATTAAACCTGAAAAAAGTCCCTCTTCAAAAATCACTGCGTAAGCAGAAAAGATCCACCTGCAGTAAACACAGCTGCAAGTTCACAACTGCTTTGCATGTTTAAACAAAGTGCTAAGCAAGCACTTCATCACTACTGCAACTTGCCCTGTACATTAATTGTTCTTCAAGCCACTTGGCTCATTAATGTGACTCTTCTACCTCACTAGCCATGTGGGAGAAAAGCTAGAGTGTTCTTTTCCTGAGAAAAAGATCTTTCCTCCTTTGTAGGCAGCCACTGTCTCCTTTATACTATGCTACTAAATTAAGAACATACAATGAGTTTTATCAGAAAATTTGGAATAGCTTCTAGGGTTTGTTTTTCAGTGACTTCTGCCTGTGTGAAATAAGGTAAGGCTTTGGAGCGCTTTTCTTGCCTGGTTCACAGTGTGTACACAGATGCAGCCTGCTGTACCTAAGAGCTGTCTAATACCTGTGTCAGTAAAAGCACACAGGCAAGGGAGCTTTAAGTTTTACGGTAGGTGGTAACTGGATTTCTTGAGGAATTCTACACCTTTGTAACTTCAAAGGTCTTGCAGCATTTAATGCTATTGTGAGCATTTTATAGAAGGCATTCTTCCCCATTTCCAGCTATTCCTATTTATGTAGTTCTTTGGATTGTTTAGTGGGGCAGGAGGGTTCCTGGAATTTAACTTTGGATTCATAATAAGAAAATAATTTGCTGAATTTGCTTTACTTAATTAAAGACAGAAATTTGTGTTTCTGTTTTTGCTTTTGTTGCAAATGCTTCACCTATAACTGGATTCAGCCTTTGACCACCAGATTTCCCTTAAATTTAAAGTAAAATGTTTCCTTCTATACTTGGTAGCTATTTAGAATAAATGAGATCTTTAATATTAAAATGTAATTATCTTTTTTCCTTCTTGCTAGAAACAATACGGCCAAAAACACCACCTGTAACAATAAAACCTCAGATAAAATCTCAAGAGGTAAAAACGCTTTTATTTTATTTGCTATTTGTTATGTGAAACTGTCATTCAGTAGGATGGATGATTACTTAAATAAGTTGTGATATGAAACTATAACAGTACCTAAGAGTCCGATGTTAACATACTGCTGTTCTGTTGCGATACTCATTTTCAGTAGTAGAAACAGCAATGTATCTGAAGTATGCTTTCATTAATATCCTGCATGTTATAATAATAAAGATATTTTGGTTTTTTCATCTGAAGAAACATTTCTAAAATGTTGAGAGTAGAAGGTTTCTATTACACTTAATCACAAGGGATGCCTTCATAAAAATATGTGCTTATACTATGTTTTGTCCAGTGTAAAGTACAGGAAATCTAAATCATACATTGCCATAGCAATACTACCTTCTTGCAACTGCAGGAGTAGCTTTGATAGTACAAAACCTTTAACTTAGACACCTAATGACCCTTGTTCATTTCTGGGTCATAAAATCAGTGCCAGAGAATACTGTTGGCAAAAGCAGAGCTGTGTAATATATTTGGTTTTATTTTGGTTTGTTTTTTTTTTTTTGGTCTATAACTAAAAGGCAGTCAGCTGCATGAGTAAAAGTTTATATTGGGGCCATTCAGTGTCTGACTTTAAGGATAAGCTTATATAAAACTGTCTTATTACAGGATGAGGAAGAGATTTCCACAAGTCCAGGTGTATCAGAATTCGTGAGCGATGCTTTTGATGCCTGTAATTTGAATCAGGAGGACCTAAGAAAAGAAATGGAGCAATTGGTGCTAGAAAAAAAGAGAGAAAAGACTTCAGTAGTAGAAGGTAAAACTGCTAGTACTTTCTGTCTTAAATACAATAATTCTAAAATAGGTTGACTTAAATCTATGTATGTACCGTAATTACATTTAGGAAAGTAGGTTTGTGACCCTTCTTCAAAAATGAATGAAATTAGTGATAATTCTTTCCACAATCAGTGTCGTGTGCAGAACGTTATTTGTGACAGGTTCCAGTCCAAATAACAGTTTGTAGATGGCTCTTTCATAAAAGTGTCTACCTTCCTCCTCCTTTTCCTCTTTCCTAGATTCTTATCTGCATGTAATTTTTCTTTAATTGTGGGTAAAATACATTATTTGGAAATCAGGCTTTTGTTAAACCAAGTATTTGCACCAGTTGTGAGTTTGCCCAGTGCCTTTGTTGTAAAAGGCTTACATGCGTGCATTTGCAACGGTTAAAAATTAACAAATTGCTTTGAGTAAGATGAGGGGAAAAATGGGGCTTATTCTAAAACAGCGATCCAGAAGAACTGACGTTGGTGTCAAATGGATGAGAACAGTCTATAATGATGTGACTTTGGCCATACACATTGAACTATTTGTAATGAAGACACTTCTATCAGTAAATAATTATATTTTTCAAACTTGCTTTCCAGTGTTTTGGACATTGCAAAATCTTTGTTTTCTGAAATTGTTGATTTTTTTTTTTTTTTTTTTTCTTTTTTCAGTAAATAGCCACGCTGGAGGAAATTGGTTTCTCACATCTAGGTTTTTAGATGGAAGTGTTTCAATAAGAGTAATTTGTTCAGATAAATCTCAGCTGTCCTTACTGACTTGGACTGTGGAATTACCCACCTTCGTATCTAGGCTTAAGTTCTAACCAATACGTAACACATCAAAAACCCACCTCCTCCCCCATGATCTTTCATATCACAGGCAAAGTTAATTAAACAGATTAACAACACAGGGAGTGCCTTCTGACTCATTTTCTTTTTGCCCTGAGGTATGAAATATGGTTACCTTTAACCTGGATTAAATGGGTTTGCCTAGCTACAAATGTCAGTGAGGAGAATACCAGCTATATTTAAAACTATCCACAGTATTTGATCCTGATTTTCTTCTTAACAGTATATTCAACAAACTTATGTTCATTTTTTTTCCAAGTAGCACAGCTTCCCACACCAAGATTTAAAGGCTCAAAGTGAGATTGAGTTGATATTAAATTGCAAGTCTATAGGAAATTAGTTAGCAAAGGGACACATGATAAAACTGTTTTTCTCTTATCTGTGGGCAGTCAGAAGATGAAGATGGAATTTCCCATCTTGAAGTTTCTTTAGCTTTGAAGAATTATTCATAAAGTTCAGGAGAGAAAAGACAGACTCAATGCAAATTAATCAAGTTTCTAGTTTTATATAAATAATGTGTGACAATCAATTTTGATAGTATAAGATGTTGCTTATTTCTTGCAGAAGAGACTGCTGATTGGGAAAAGGAATTACAACAAGAGCTTCAAGAGTATGAAGTGGTGACAGAATCAGAAAAACGCGATGAAAACTGGGATAAAGAAATAGAAGAAATGCTGCAAGAAGAAAATTAAGCATTTTCACAAAATCACTGTAACCCCAAACTTTTCCTGAAAACGGATATGGATTTCCTCTTTCCTATTTAGTTTCCTAAAGACCTTCGAAAGACAAGAAAATATACAATTGTATAATTCCATATTGGGATACAACCAGTATTTCTGTTCTTTATATGAGCAATATCTGAACTTTATTCTTTTAAATGAAAGAAAGGAGACAGACACTGCAGGTTATATCTAACAAGTAAAAATGATAACATGAAGCAACAGTTTAGTTTGAGGTATTAGGTGATCAAGAAGCTCTGCAAGAGTTACAAGTCTAAGAATCTCAAGTTAAATTTGTCTACAACCTGTTTGGGATGTAGAAATGGATGTTGTACATAACATTGTCCCTGAAAATAACTTTCTTTGCTTTTACACTCTGATTCCTGTATAATCTGTAAATGTGTACTATTTTCAGTTTCTTGTAGCTAGTAGCTTTCATGTGTATTTAACTTCTCCTTAACATACGTAGCCAAAGAATGTATAGAAGACCCCAAAAATAATTTCTGATGTTTAAAAAAAAAAAAAAAAAAAAATTCGGGCTTGAAAAGAATTGCTCGTTTATTATTGATCAGATATGATTAGTAGGCGAACATTCAAGCATTTAAATAAGAACCAAGTTCCTACCTGCTTGAAAAACCTGATGTTTTTATTAAATTGTCATATTGCCTTTCTCCACAGAGAGAATTGGCTTTAATACTTCCTTTGTTCAATGACTGTTTTGTTTCAATTTAATTTTGCTGAGGAAGAGCAAATTGAATGTTTCTCTTTACTTTAAGTGGTGAAACAATTATGTAGAACTTTGGCTGGTTTGGACATCTTTATTAAATATTGTAGATATGTATAAAATCGGCTCATTTATTTGGAAGGAGGGCATATTGAGGGGAAGACATTTCAGACTTATGCACATCTCAGAAGTATCCTTTCACACAGTGTGTAAGACATGGAATTTAAATAAAAATAGTTTTCTTTAAGGGCTTTTTCAATTTGTGTTAGACGTGGATATTTCCTGTAGTTTTATCATTAAGTCAATTTCTTTGGATGTATAAATTAAAATTTATCGTTCTATTTGCCATCTGTATCATAAGCTGCGTAAAGGAAAATGGGTAAAATGCAGTAGGATCCATTAACCACAATTGAATTATAGGCATGTTACTTACAGAAAGTAATTCAGTAATTCTGCACAACTTTTTTGTGAAGAGATTGAGAAAGTTTATAGCTGTAATTATTCAGGCCATGTACATCCTGAAAGGAGCCAAGTAGTTTGAACTGCTGTTTAACTAAGAAAGTACTAGTCAAAATTGTCTCAATTACCAACTTGGACAGAAAGCCCTCCTATAATTTCCATCATGGAAGACTTTTTCAAACATGCAAATGTTTGGTTTCTCAAATTGTTTTCATTAGTTCTATACATTTTCCCAACTATAAATCATCTTAAGCAAAGTTTTTTACAGTGTTCTTCACTTCTAAGGTCCGCTTTCCCTTCTAGTTAATAGATATGAAGTAAGTCATGTGGTATTGTGGTAATAAAGAGGTGGTGTAGGATGTCATATCAGGAATTAAAGAACCACAGATGGTGTGACTCTGTTATGCTCACTAATATTTAGACTATTCAATGTTTAATGCTTACTCTTAAATTTTGGCAAATGCTTACAGGCTTAAGCTGGAGGCATTAGGATATCTGCTTCACCTTAGGTTGGATATTAGGAAACACTTCTTTACAGAAACGGTTGTGAAGCAGTGGAATAGGCTCCCAACCAGGGAGGTGGTTGAGTCACCATTCCTGGGTGTGTTCAAAAACCGTTTGGATGTGGTGCTCAGGGACATGATTTAGCGGAGGGTTGTTAGTTAGGGTAGGATGGTTAGGGTGTGATTGGACTTGATGATCTTTAAGGTCTTTTCCAACCTGAGCAATTCTACAATTCTATGATTTGACACAACACCTACCACAACTTACAAAACCCTGCTATTTTTGTTCTTTCAGTGGCAGATTTTCAATGGATGATTCAGAGCTCAGTATCACTGCTCTAACTTTGCGATTTCTTGAAAACCAGTCTGATTGTTCCTGATGTTTTCAAATGAATCACCTTTTTATTTGCACAGGGTTCGTACATCATGTATTATCTCCCTTTTCATGTAAGCACAGCCTATATAATGGTTATAGATGTAAAACACAATCTTTCAGAAAAGATCATTCCTACATACACGTGCAATGAAAAGCCAGTAGCTAAGTAGCTCTGTGTTTGAGAAGGCAATCATGTAGCAGGGCTTGATCTGATTGAGCTCTGCCACAAAAAGTCTTATCAAAAAGCATCTTAATAATCTCAAATCTGTATATCTGATTTTAACCCGGGAAGCTATAATAATTTTTTGTAGTCCTGCATAGTTTTCAGCACTGTTTTAGCTTTACAAATATTTAGCAGCTTTAATTGCACTTTACCAGAAAGTGTCTGTTCCACTTCTGTAGTAACAAGGTGAACATAAGTTGATCTGGACTGGAGTCGTGTGGATGGTAAAATACAGCAAAAGAACAGCAGTGAGAAACCAAAGGGAGGTGGGAGGTTGTGGAGCTAACTAATAGAATATTAAACTGTAGAGATGATGTAACAAAAAAATTTAGTCATTTAAAACATTGAGGAAAAACAAGCAAACTTTTTAAATCATTTTCTTCAGAAGAAATTAAGGTGGGAGATTTTGGAATTAACCTTTGTGAAACAAAGAGAAGACTGCTTGGGAGCAATTCAGGTTAGCATGAAATAAAAGGCGTAGCTTTATTAAGCCATTTGTAGTCATTAAAAAAAAAAACCACAAACCCTTTCAATTTCCAGAGTTAAGTAAAAATTTTTTATTACTTTATCTGTTCATTTGGATCATTGAAGTATTTTTCTCTGCTGTTTGACCATCTTCCCATTAAGTTGATGGGGTTGTGCCTGTAGTACAGCACAGTATGCCAATTTTTACCTCACGTATTTACAAAAATAACCCTGTGTGCAGGAGTGTATCACCTGATTGTGAGATGCATCCTTGAACTGCTGGACACTCCAATACTATTGACTTTTTGACTTTGCAACAGCTGTTACTTAAAGGAAGATGAAGTGCATCTGGTTAGTTACCAACGCCCTGAGAAGCAATAGCAGCCACGCTGTAGAACATGCAAATACAAATGTAGGTATTACTGTACCTAAACATATTCAGGGACTCATACGGTACTTTGAAGCTGTTGCTTTTAACTAAACAGCACTGCAAGAGGAGGAGTAACCCAAATAATTATCATTAGTTTGTCACTGTCATTTTTAACAAGACAGCACTCTGCAGAACTTCACTTGAAGAATGAATCACGCTTCATTTTGTAAAAGCGTGCTTTTCATTATGGCACAGACTGTGAATAGTTTTCCTTTGCCAACTCAGGGATTCATGAGGCTATGACAAACCTTTCCAGATGTTCTTAAGACATGTGCTTTATCCAAAACCACACGGGTAGAAAAATTACTTTTTCTCAATGTTTGTGATCTTGTCAAAGCAGGGAAAGCCAGAAGAGAAATGCAATTAGTTAAGGGGCATATATAAAATTGGGTAAAGATTTCATACCTGTTTTGATATGTGATGCTATAAATAAGACAAAGATAATTCAAAGAGTGTGCACTCTTTGAATTGTAAGCATGCACCAAACCTTAATGCTGCAATTGCTTCTCTTTATTTATTATCTGAAGTGCTGGATTCCATACTCTAACGTGGAGGCTCAGAGCTAGATAAAGTTACTGTTTCTCTATGTTTTCTGTCCCATTGAGGAGAAATGACCCAATTTAACAGCTAGAATTAGTGAATACATCGATTACATCTAGCTGCTTCTCCTGCTGATTTCAGAAATGTTAGTGCTGGCTGTGCACTCTTTTGTAATGTCGATGCCTGCAATTTAAACATCAAAGTTTTGCTTTTGCTGTATCATCACCAACTTGCATCTTGTATCACGTATAACAGGACTTTCAAGCCCATCATGTGTTGGGTGGATGAAAAATGCTACTCTGAGAGCATTACATGGGCAGAGAGAAGCCCTGGCATACATTTAGTGTGGATATGGAAACAGTGAACTGTCTTGGTGGGAAGCAGCCTCAAGCAGTGGGAATGTGAATGAAAGACCTGGCACTGTTCCCTAAGCAGGCAAAAATACTGGAGCATAGGATCAGTAAGGTGAAGGAACTGGCAGAGCAAGCACGCTGTGTCTGTGTCAGCTGAGTGGTGACTGAGCTCCTGCTGGCCCTGAATGCCTGCAGGGAAAATTCATGAAGATGTCTGTCCTGAGACAACTAGCCATTTTTGCGTTGGTTCCTGGCCACTGAGTTATTACCAGTGGAGGTGGCTGAGCTGCCCATCTTTGGAGACTGAAAAGCTAGGGTGTGATGGGGAATCTGCTTTGGCTATGTGAGCTTCAGTGCTGGCAGGTGTGAAAAACAACATGAGGGTCAGGCAGAGCAGGGTTAACTGGATTCCCAGACCGGTCATCCACTCAGGCATGACTGAAGACTTGCCTTTGAGTGCCCATGAATGACATCTGTATTCTCCTTCAGAAAACATTTGCAATAGCCTGTAACTGGCAATAATTCTTACCAGTACAAATATCCAGCTCTTTTTTCCAGCTCTTGTCCCTGAGCTCTGGAGCCCTCACTCAGGAATGGAGGTGCGACATCAGCAAGTAGCACGCAGGAGAACACACCACTCAGATGACACATGCAGCTTCTATTTTTCTGTTCTTCTCCTCATCCCATTCTTTATGCATCCTGGCATCTTGCTTGTTTTTTTAATTACAGCTGAGCATTAAGCCAGTAGATGTTTACAGGACTGTTTAGGTAAGGCCCTAGGATAATTTCTCTGTCATCATTTAATTTTAGGACCTTGTGAAGTAAAGGAGTGGTGACTTGTTTGGTTGCTTTTTTTCCTTCTGTCTCCCTCCTCCTTGTTCTTTTTTGATTATTCATTTTGTGAAAAGTAACAGCGGAAGAAGTTCAGTTTCTATTTGGAACCAGAAAGAAAGTATTCCAAAGAAGAGCCTGGTTAGTCTAAAGCTTCTTGAAGAGGTCAGTGGAAGCTGAAAAGGACAGAATCAAATTTACTTCTGCATTTCAACAGTTTCCTCCCAGCCTTAAACGTAGTAAGAACGCTGTAAGAAAAGAATTAATGCCTTTATGTCACAGTTTTACCATCGGTAAGTTTTTAAAACGTTTTGTTTTAGTTATGATCAAGGTGTTGTCACTGATGAGTTCAAACAACTTTTGGGTGGTGCTGTGCGGAGCCAGGGGTTGGCCTCCGTGATCCTTTGCGGATCCCTTCCAACTCGGGATATTCCATGAATGAAACACTCGGAAGGAGTCGAATGGATTGTTTACGTGTGCCCAGTTCGGAAAGCAGTATTATTCTAAAACGTGCTAACAACCACGCAGTTTGGCTGCAGTTACGGGCTGTGCTCGCAGCGCCGGTGCCGGCTGCCCGCCTTGCGCAACGCGGCACCTGACAGACAACCGGGTCAGCCCGCGGCGCCGCTCGGCCGTCCCTTCAAAGCGGTGACGAAGGCGCCTCAGAGCGTTAATCGGCACCGGGAGGCGGAGCAGAGCCGGGAGCAGGGAGGGAGCTGCTCTCCCGTCGCCACCAGCCCGCGATAAAGCTCTTCGCCCCGCAACCGCGCTGCGAGCTTCAGCGGCCTCCCGCCGTCCCGCGAGGGGCTTCGGTGCACCGCTCAGACTGCGTCTCCCAGAGTTCCCCACGGCGGACCCGACGGCCGCTCCGGGTATGCCGTGCTCGGCCCCGGGCGAGGAGCACGCCGGGAAGCGCAGTCCGCTCGCTTCGGGGAGCCCCATCGCTGCCGGGGGAGAGAGCCGCGCTCGGGCCGGGGGGAGCAGGGAGGGCGCGAACCTCCCACGTGTGGCTGAGAGCGGCGCGGCGATTGGCTGTCGGCGGAAAAGGGGCGGGCGTCCGGGAGAGCTTCCGGTGCGCTCGGCCGGGCAGCTTGTTTGGATGCTGCCGTCACATCATGGCGACGCGCGGAGCGGAGGCAGCGCGGGGAGGAGGCAGCAGCGGCGGCGGCGGCGCAGCGGGACGGAACCGGCGCCACAGTCAGGGTCGGGGAGGCGAGGAGGCGGTGGCGGGCGCCAGCGGCAGCCCGGAGGTGAGAGCGGCGCGGCGGGGAGCGCTCCGTTCTGCCCCCGCAGGCTCGCGGCGCCTCGCTCTCCGGCCCCACGCGGCCTCCGCGCTCCGCGGCGCTCTGGCTGTGGGGGCGGTGCCGCTCTCGGGAGGCCGCGCTTCCCCGGGGGGCGCCGCGCCGGGCTCGCGGGGCGGGGTTTCTCGGCGCCCCCCCGGCGGTTCCGCGGACGGAGGCGGGGCGCCGCCTACCCGCGCGCGGGGGCCGCTGGCAGCACGTGGTGGAGCCGGTACCGGTCGGAGGCTGTGCCCCCCGCCCCTTCCCCAGAGATCTTTGCTCTGAAGGGATGCGTGGCTTTGGTCTGCGAGGAGGCAGGTGGCTTGTTTAGCCCTGCCCTCGTTATCGGAAATCGCAGCATCGCTTAATTCGCACGGCGGTACGGAGTAGAACTCAACCCCCTTGAAACATAGCAGGGAGTATTGGGTAATTTCTACTTCGAGTATCTTTCAAGAACTAAAAGTCGTCTGACAGTCTCTTGCAGGTGTATTCCCCCTGTTGGAGTGTCTTTCTTTGTAGATTCCTTGTGCCGTGCTTTCTTGGGACTTAAGAGCTTGTCCACCAGCTTTCTGCAGAAGTGCAGATGACAGAAAAACAATTTAGAGTAAGAAGGAAGTGAAGCATCTCTGTGGGAAGTGATTCATGCTGCATTTATTAAATATTTTTTAAATTAACACCTGTCTTAGGTGCTTGCATTAAAAAGCACTGGTGACATGTGCAGCAGCATGCTCTGTACGATTTCCATATAGGCCTTGGGTTCCAGCAGTGAGAATTTTGCTAGAGCTACAGGAAGTGATTTCTCATGTCGGTTTTTGTTGTTGTTGTATGTTTTTTTTTAACCAAAATAGTGCTTTCAGAGCACCGGAAGAAAGGATACAAATCCACTCTTGTGGTAAATCAATATTGAGGCCCTGGAGTGTGTCCAGAGAAGGGCAACAAAGATATGGGGGTCTGGAGCAAAAGTTTTATGGGAAGCAGCTGAGGGAACTGGCATTGTTCAGTCTGGAGGAGGCTCAGGGGAGACCTTATCACTCTCTACAACTGCCTGAAAGGAGGTTGTGGTGAGGTGGGGGTTGGCCTCTTCTCCCAGGTAACATCAATAGGGTGAGAGGGAATGACTTCAAGCTGTGCCAGGAGACTCAGGTTGGATATAAGGGAAAATTTCTTCTCAGAAAGAGTGGAGAAGCACAGGCTGCCCAGGGTGGTGGTGGAGTCACCGTTCCTGGAGGTGCTCAGGAAACGTGTAGATGTGATGCTGAGGGACATGGTCAGTGGGCATGGTGTGATGGTTTGATTGTTGAGCTAGGTGAACTTAGACGTCTTTTTCCAACCTTAGTGATTCTATGAAATAAAAAAGCTATTTTTGAAAGCAGGAGTTCTGTGTGTCAAGGCCACTGAGAGAGAATGCAGGAAGAATGGAAAGGGCACCAAAACAAAGACCTTGAGCAGAGGTATGAGAAAATCTAAGTGCCTGAGCCAATATTAAAGGCTTAAATGTAAGGCCAACAGCACTAGTAACATAGTACTTCTAATATTTATGAAGAGAAATAACACAGTACTTCTAATATTTATGAAGAGAAAATATTGTCGTTCAAGAATTTGTTTCTTAACGTTCCTCCTGCTGTGCTGGGACACCTCACCTTGCAGTGATGATGAGTAACACTGAGGTGGAGGCCTCAGTCCAATGTTCTGAAGGCAGATAAATGAGTGCTGAGAGCATCACTCTCAGTGTAATGACAGGGCAGGGTGAAGTACTTGTTGGAAATGACTTTATTGACCTCACAGCTGAGATCCCTGTTCAGAGGGGAAGCCGCCTCAGAGGCCATCATTTTTCTCAGAAAGTTGTAATTAAACTGCGTGGCTATTTACGTTAGTGAACATAGCATACAGAAATATGACGTGGAGAAGCAAACTTAATAAACTAGTCTCGTGGTCACAAGAGCACTCGGATGCTAGACCAGTGGATGCTGGAAGGTGCACCTGCTGTAAAACTCAAGCTACAATTTTGTGGCATACCAAAAAGCTAGTTTTTCTGGGAGGGAAAAAAAAAAAAAATTACCACCAAAAGTGACTTTAAACTGATTTTTAGCACAGTCCAGTTATGTTAAGTGAAGTTGTCTTGAGAATCTATGGTGAGCAGAAATCTATTATATGTGTTTTCAAATTGAGTTTTGGTGTGTTAGCAAGTAAAAGTGAAATGCTGGGATGGTAGAAGCCTAAAGCTTGTTCTGCTCTGTAAACCCTTAGGATAAAGTGCTATACTTCTTGGCACAAGATTTTAGTGTAATTGGTTGGTTATGTGCATATGTTCTTGAAGCTTCTGGGATGTTTTTGAAAAGCATTAACAGCTCTGAAGGCAGAGGTTGTAAAGGCCTTCTTACAGTATGGACCATCCATTGCTGTGGGGAATGTAGGAAATGCTTTGGTTGTTTGTTTTTTTTCGGGTGCTTTGCTAACGTTTAGGAGAAACAGGAAGTTATGACAGCTGCTAATTAGGATCTGTTATTAAGAGGTACAGAGATGCAAAGTATAGGTAGGTTAGTACCCAACCATATGCACAGAGTATTTTTAGATAGAACAACATGGTACTTCATAGGTACTGGAACAGAAAAGGATCTGCCCGCATTATGTTTGCCCATGGTAGGATAGGCTCAGTGTAGGCCTTCTCGTGTAGGGAATGTTACTGCAGTGGCAACATAGAATTTGACATAGAATAACACTGGCTTAATGCCTTGTGATCATAGGCAGTTTCATAAGCAGGGTGCCTGTCTTTGTGCTCTCACCTTTTAGCTGCAAAGCAAGGTAGAGTCTTTCTGATACGCACCTGCTTGATCAAGGCATGAGTTGAGAGAACAGAGCAGGCTGCTGACCTGAAACTCTGGGGTTTTTCAACAGGAGTGCTGTTATGAATATTATTCCTGCAGGCATCCTCCAGCTGCCTGGCCCTATCTTAGATGGCTTAAAGATGGTTGTGCTTATTCTGAAATATCAGTGTCTTGTAATAGCTGGATTCACAGCTACATATGTAGCAAGTATTTTACTTGTAACGGAGGAGTTTTAAATTTTGCTAAATACTTTTGAAATATTGCAGTATAAAGTCCTGCATCTGTTGTGCAGGATGTTCTTTTCTTACTGAAAGTCTTTAGGTACGTTACAGTCTTACTCAGGTCTTTCAAATTATAATCCGTGTGTCATTAAATCTGCTTGGAAGCTGGCTGTAACCTGAGTGACCGTGGTAGCAGCTAAAAACGCAGTAGTAATTTCAGTAGCTGGGTTTTGGTGGGGTGGCTTTGTTTTGTTTTTATGCAGTCAGTACTGAATCAGCACTATTATACAATGCACTGTTGGAAGTGCTCTGTTCTGGCTGGAATGTTAAACTGAGAAGTTCACTCGTCTGATTAGCATGAATTTTGGAGGGAAAAAGGTAATGGTTTGGGTTGTTCTGTCCATTCCTTCAGTAAGAGGGACAATTTTAGTAATACTTATACAGTGTAGACCATAACATTCTCAACGTGGCAGTTGTTACTTATATACTTCAACCAAATCTGAAATTATATGTACTTTGTGTCTGAAGAGCAAAGTGTAAAAAGGCTGCTGCAGATCTAAAGCATGCATGTCCAACCCCCAAGTCTTATGTTTTCGTTGTTTTTTTATTTTTTTTGTTTTTAATTTAAAAATATTAGAAGTCTTTTTAACTTACATGCATGAGCTATGTAATGTATTTTATATGTGGCCCAACATGATTCCTCTTCTCTCAGCATGGCCCAGGAAAGCCAAAATGTTGGGTATCTACTCTCTGAAGTGACAGCTTGCAACGCTGAAGTGAAAATGTTGTTAATCATTATCAGGAGGTCATCTAGCTGTTAGCATTTGTGGCACCTGTCAGGCAGTAATAGACTCCTCGGTGCTTAAAATGAAAAATAAACACTTTCTAATTTAGGTTAAGCGCATTAGAGTTTGTCTGTGTTGCCCCATTGCTGTCAGTCCTACTAGGATTTATAAATGACAATTTGATGGGATTTGAACTTGTTTTTTACTTAGTCTTGTATGTAATCAATCAAGTTGTTGGTATTGCTGCCTTTCTGTAACCCTTTCTCTAACCTATTCTAGCCCATCATCACCAGTTCCTAATTATATTTAAGCCAAGAAAATTGAATATTAATACCAAAATGGTCTCCTGCCATGCTGTGCTTCAGCTTTGGATGAAGCAGGCTTGCTTGTCAGTAAGATTCAATTTGTTCCACGTTCATTGGAAAACCAAGAAAAGCTTGAAAAGCTCAATAGTTGCTTTCTTTCATTATTGGAAATGTCATGCTATTATTTTGAAGTCTATTTGAAATGTACAGGGCACATGCACACCAATCTTGATCCTCAGCTTTCTGGAGGTGACTGCTACCTTCTCTGCTAGACTTGGGAGAATGAATCTGATGGCCTCATGGCTTTTTTTTTCCTTTGTCCAAGAATAGAGAAGCTCCCGGAATTGAAGGATTATTATTGTCAGTAAAGAATTGGGCTGACACCTAATTTGACTTCTAGAAAAAGCTCTGCTGAATTAATGAGGTGATGGTGTTCACTCAGCAAAGCTGCCAGGTGCTTGGGAACATGCGTATAAACGCCAGCTCAGAAATGAGGGATATGTAAGGTACTGAGGCAGTGTGCTAGCACTAGTTTTTAGTGGGTGTTTTTCAGTCCCTGGCCACATTTGTGCCCCTGCCAGTAGCTTTTCACTTTTCCTCAGTAGAAGAAGGAGTTTTCATGGATGAAAATAGCTTCTTGTGGACGCCTTCTTGCTGACGGTGCTCTAGAACTGCAGGAGTCCATGCTACCTGCGCTTCTGTGGTTAGGATGAGGTATTTTTGGCTCAGTTCCTCACACACCGGCTGTGATCAGGCCGACCTTTTTTTAGCGTCTCTCGCGTCTTGGCTGATTTCCAGCCATCGCGAGCTCTTCTGTGCGGTTGGCAGAATGGCCTATTGCTGTGCAGTGAACTGGGCCGAGGGACTGATGTGGCTATAAGCTTTGTTAGAACAAGTTGCACAAACGCTGCTCTCAGCACAACAGGGAGGTGGTCTGAAAGAGGGGAATGAGGAGTGATTGCAAGAGCGCTGCCTGGGCGCTGCTGCTGCTGCTCGCTGTGTGCCAGCCAGGCCTACCTGCTGCCTGTTGGAGCGCGGGGCGCTTCTGTGCTCCACTTTCTAAAAGAAATTCCCGAGTCTCTTCATGAATTTCAGAAAGCCTGAAAATGCTGCCTCTGCCCAGAAACTCTTGAGGTTGGGGCAGGCTTCTCCTACTGCTTGCCAGGCTTCTGAGGGTCAGGAACCTGAGCTAGAAGCTGACATCACGCATAATGGGGAAAAACAGCACATTTCAGCTGTTGTTGGTACTGCAGTTCTGCCTCAGTTTCATGCTCTGAACTTTCCTGCTTTGCCAGTGTAACGTGAGCCCTGTAGTACTCTGTATTCGGCTTCTGGACAAATTGTGTTTCTTAAAGAAGCCCCGTGCTCTGTTTTTAACCATTTGTACAAAATTAATTTCACAAAGTTTGAATGAGCTGTACGTGTTTTATATCTCGTACTGTTTTTAGGAAGAAGCTCTCGTTTGCTGAACTTGGAGTAGTGAGCCTTTCCCATGCAAAGGAGGTCTCATGGCTTAAGACAATCTGAGGAAAGAGCGTGTTTTAGAGCTCTAAGAAAAACCTTGGGATTGATCATTGATTACAGCAATTCTGTCCATGTATTTATTACCTTTGGAAGCTTTCATCAAGCACATTGTCTGGCATGACTGGAAGAAGATAAAGCTGCAGTGTGTTTTTCCATAGTGCTTTCTACACTTCCAGAGAGCAGTGCAAAGTGAAAATCTTTGATAAGTCAGAAGTTGCTGCTTAATGTCTGTACAGATTATTTACATTTGCAAAACTTATTGGCCTTCCTGAAATGTGTAGCTTTAATTCCATCTTCACAAGAATGAATTTACCTTGAGATAAGGTCTAATGTAGGGGACTTGCTTTGATTGTAGCGAACAACTAAGCTGTCATGCATGTGTTTTTTTACAATATGTAAAATATATATGCATACAATATGTATGCATGTTTGTTTAATGATTTTAAATTACTTGAAGCCTACTAAAGAAAATGGGATTTGAACTGTATCTTGAAGTATATTATTAGTGTTGGCTGTGTTCCTTTGATGTTGGCTACTTGCTTTTGAACAGGAAGATGGTCCATCCATGCAGAATGTGCAACCCAGTGCCAATTCCTGGTGTTAGGCATTAACATTATTTTTAACAGTAAAACATAATCTGAAATTCATTTGTGCTTAAACAGCGTCACTCTGCACATAAACAAGACCTGGTTCTGTAACTACTTGTGCTGTAACTTTTAAAGCTTTTGGGGATGATTCAATGGGGGTGAATTTCAATATTTTGAAAATGAATGTGCTCCTAGTCCTGTTTATCGTTCTTGTTAGACGGGTTCTCTCCAATCATAAGTTGTCAGTCACGTCTGATTCAAGTAGGTTAAGCTCTTATCCTTGAGGAAATGTGTTTCTATGAATTCCTTGACCTTTCTTTTGGTACAGCTCTTGAATGATTTTAAAACTGCTATCTTTCAGTTCTCTGAGCCTAGTATGTAATAGTATGTAATAAAGCAGTACTTAATCATGATACATCCTTATTTCAATTTCCCGATCCTATTTTTATATGTACGTAATATTTCCTACATTTATTGTTTATTTTTGAGATACTCTTTTAAGAAGTGTTATGGAGAAATGTTTTCAGTTAAGTTTGAGTGATTTAATAACTCAGATGCTGTCACATTTGTTTTGGAGCTTCACAAGCATATCTCCATGTAAATGTTTTTGTGGTGACAATGTACTGAAATTGCTAATAGTAGGAAAAGTAGTATTTTGGACTGTTGTGCTGTTTTTTTCATTGTTCCTTAGGCTTATTGTGTTTACGTTTATTTATATATGGCAGTAAGTATCACCTTGATCAACATGAATGACAATGGACTTTTACTCTTTTTTTTTTTTGCCCATGCCACGTAGAAGTGGAAGTTTCCATTTTAAATACACTGCTTGATTGTTGATCTCTGCTTTTTCCTTTCACTTCTGAAGTTGGTTGTTGGTGCAATGGAAGAAGCTGGATCCCAGGAGACGGGAATGAATAACCAGGATCAGCTGATGAACAGCAGGTGCAATGAATTGTCTAACACAGTGTTACAGCATACGCAGCCCAACTGTGACGGCCTGGAAAACACAGACACATTGGAAGGAACTGAGTATATCACAAAGAACAGAAAGCTCCCGGGGTCCACGTGCTGCTCTCAGGAGTCTCGTGAGGAGACTCCTGGAAGAGAGGAAACCCGTACTGATCCACCTGATGGCCAACAAGATCCAGAGAGCGAAAAGCACAAAGAGAAAACTTTAGGTGTGTTCTGTCTCATCTTTATTTTGTAACCAGAACCACTTAGAATACTTTGTTAAGGACAACAGAATGTATACTTTTACTTAGGAAAAAACAGTTCTCAATGCGTATGTAAAAGTCCCTCTGCTGATATTGCTGTTTTTACAGCAGGATTTTTTGTTTGTTGTTTTTTTTTTTTTTCTGTCCTTACTAATTAGCTTTTTAACTTCCTGGTTGTTGGATTAATTTTTAAATTTGTGATTGCAGCCTTTAGTGCTCTCACTGCTGGTGTTTGAATTCCAAAGGCATATTAAAAGCACTTTTGTGAATATCTTTTAGTAGCTAAACTTCAACCTTTTAAATTAATTCAACTTTTTCTTTCCTGTTGTAAGGCAAACAAAAATATTTTTGTGGTTTTAATATTGAAGTAACTTCTGCTATCCAAGTTGTGTAATGGCATACAGTCAAGTAAAATGATTCGTACTGTGATGACTTCCCATTATGCAGCTATCAAACCAGAAAGCAGCTTAAGTCGCACTAGTTTCTCGCACTTCTGCATTTTACTTTTAAAGACAAGCTGCTGTTCTGGTAAGTTTTTTTCCTCCTCAATAAGGTCGTATTTCCTTCTTTTAATAGGAAAAGAAGTACTATTATTAATGCAAGCTTTGAACACGCTTTCTACCCCAGAGGAAAAGTTGGCGGCTTTGTGCAAAAAGTATGCTGATCTGGTAAGTAATTTGTAAAGATAGCAAGAGTTATTCATGTGTTAACGGTGGAATGCAAGAACTTCTAATACAGGATGGTTAATGATTTTGAATGTTTCACAGTGTTGGCAGGCAGAAATGAACACACAGGCTTCTCATGAATATTGTTCCAGCAGAGCTTGTGTTTAGTCTTTTCCTTTCTGCAAGACTGTCTAAAACTAAAGGTAAACTAGATTATAACTTTTTGACAACCTGGTACTGAATCATAACACTAGGATTAACAGAATGATTTTTCTTTTGGAAGACAGTATTTTCCTAGGTTACGTCTGCATTTTAGCATAAAGAGAAAAAACATACTTTGCCAAGGACTTGAAATAAATTAGTTCTGCTTAACTTCTTAGAGATTGAAGGTAGAATTGGAAGGTGTAATTTTGCTCTGTGATCATACATACAGATTTTTTCATTAACAGATCAAAAAGGCAGAACATGTGTCATGGTTTCATGAGAGCACATTCAGTTACTGATCGTAGAGTGCATTCCTACTCTAAATAACACAGAACAGCTTAATCTCTAAAGTAATTGATGACAAAATTGGGTGGATTATTGGGTCATAAGTTGTCTTTCTGGAATGTGTCTGGAGATGAAAAATGCTGCACTTGTTCATCTTGAGATATGGGGACAGCCAAGAATGGAAATAACACCTGCATGTTTTTTTCCACCATATTTGTAGCTGCAAAATGAAAGTAAAAGCAAATGGCTGAGTAGCTTAAAAAACACAAGGCTTGCTTTCTCTTGTTGTCAGGTGTAGTATGTGTGGAAACATTTCTGAAAATGGCTGCATAATAAACATAATGGCTGCACAACATGACAGAACTTCTGAAACAAACTGTATTTCTTTTGAGAGTATCGATGTCTGCAGAGCTTTGCTAATGAGCTGGTACAAAAACTTTCTAGTCACAGAAGCAATAACTATTTAAGAATACGTGTTGGTTAGCTCTTTTTTTTTTTTTTTTTTCCCCCAAATCCAGAGTCCTCCTCGGAGGTCTGACATGTTTTTGCTTAGTTTTTTTCTTGGTCTCACGTGTGTGTTCTTTGTTCACGTGAGTGAATTTCCTTCAAAACTAACAACTTCTCTAAGAAATCACTTTCCTCTAAATGAGAAACAATAACCATTCTGTAGTACAACTCAAGGATATTGAGAGAAAATTACAATAAATGTGTTGGATTTTATAAACAATTGTCTGTGCATGTGGTGCCCTTTCTATTTGAGCAGACAGCTCTCATGTCAAGTCAGAGATGATGGCCTGCGTGAGGATCTACGTTAGGATGAATTCCATAATTCTTGTGAGAGAAAACAGTCTGCACCATTTTTATTTTTTGAGTTTTCTTGTTGAAGGAAAGACGTTTAAGTAATTGAGGAACTGCAAGACTAAATGATAATCAGTTCCTTCCTGTAGCTTGGCAATCAAGACAGACCTGTTCACGTTGTGATTTTTTTTTTTTTTTGCTTCTTATGGGAGAGGGTCTGCAGTCTGTTGTTAGAATCCCCAACCTAGGGAACCAGTTGCTCTCTCTAGCAGTTGTCAGCATCATGGGAAGTCGGGTGGGAGCTCATGCAGGTGTAACAGCAGTTTAGTGTTAGTATTTAGTGGTGCCCTGTTTACCTTAGGTTCATTTTGATTTGGTTGTGCTCCTTTTAAGATGCATTCTTTCCTTCATGATCATGGTGGTGAACCACTGGCATAGGTGTCAGATTTAATGCCAGCAGAGGTTTGAACTGACAGTTTATGACAGTGCACCTACAATGCTTGTTTTCTTTTTTTAAAGATTCATCATCTTTAAAGCTCACTGTCAGGTTTTTCAGTGGTGTCTCATGAAAAGGACTGTACAATAAAGGTAGGACTGCCACTCTCCTGGCAAAAGATCTTCCACAATTTTTTTTCCTATTTTGGAATCTTATCAGAAGATCAGTTTGTGACGCAGGAAGGTTTGCATCCTTGGTGATATGTCTCACTGGTGTACTTTTACAGGCCTGAAGTTTCATAGGCATGCAGGCAGTAGAGCCACTTAGTGTTTTTTTTCAACCAAGAAAAGGGCTTTTTATATTTGCGTACCAAAATATTTCCATAATATTTCCTTTGCTCCAAACTAGGTGAAATACAGACTTTATTTGCTGCTTTGTGGTGATCCTTAACTTTATTCTTTCTTCTGTGCTTTAGCATTATTTTGAGCTCTTTCAGAAAACCGTTGTTGTATTCCATGGTGATGTTCCTGAATGCCAGCCTTCTCTTCCTGTGGTGTCCTGAGGCTGAGGCACTGATAAGGAGCAGTATTCCACTTAATGTTGTTAATAGCTTTACAGTAGATCAAACCCTAAATAATATGGTTTCTTGGGGAGCCCAAAAATCAAATGCAATGGAACTTGCTCTTAACTAGGTGTTGTTGCAAGAAACTCTTCGATTTGCTGGATGTTCATAGAGTAGATTTTGAAGTAGATCTGCCCTGATGCAAAGTTTAGCAATGTCATCCAAATAGTATGAAGAAAACGATTTCAAAAGTTTTTTTCACGTGGTTGAGGCTACATATCTTCTAAGTCAACAAAGCCTGGGCTATGCAGCTTTAATAATTTGACTTGATTTGTGTCAAAGCTGCTGGTTGTGTCTGTTCCTTTCTCTGAAGTAACTTAGCATTTTACAAAATGTTATCAACTACTTCTTGCTTCAGTAGGAACACCTGCTGACAAGAACGCAGTTTCATGGTTTTCTTTTTGATGTTAAAAACAAGGCATGCTTGATAAACAGTTGTGTGTAATTTACAGATAAGAGCGGAAAGAACTGTGGCTTGCTGAAATGCCAGTCTCAGCTTTTAATTGTATCTGCTGCATCCTCCTTTTTCAGGGCTAGTCCTGCCCCTGTAGTTGAACACAGGCTGATAGCCCACGGTCAGTAGGTCTGTGGTCCGTGCTCTTTGTCAAGTTGGAACGTGTGTGTTTTCCTCTTCTGTCCTTACATATTTAGGATGCTGGGTGTTTCTCTAAGATCAGTGGTAGAGGTTCAGATAATGAAATTATTTGATTTCTTTACTTTCATCTGAAATGTTTACATGTTCAGTCTGCTTTCGTAGATGCATAGAGATAATCCTGGCTATGTTTATTTCACACATGCACTCTAATGTTAGTTGGAAGAGAGCCGGAATGTTCAAAAGCAGATGAAGATACTGCAGAAAAAGCAAGCACAAGTTGTGAAGGAGAAAGTCCACTTGCAGAGCGAGCATAGCAAGGCCATTTTGGCACGCAGCAAACTGGAATCTCTGTGTCGGGAGCTTCAGCGTCATAACAAGACTTTAAAGGTTAGTCTGTTGGCATGAATTATGATGCGTGGTGCTGAAGATCCTTCTTATTGGTCATTGCTTAAAATTAAGCCTGCTGCTTTTCGCTTACTGCTTTATCCCGTGTACCTGATTTTTAAGGTAAAGAACATGAGGGTAGTTCAGCTGGCTTTGAACTATTCTCTAAACTGGTTGGTAGGTCATATTACTTGTACTCTGTGGTCTTGTCATGTTTATTTCTGGGAGCAGTAGTGAGGACTGCTGAAAAAAATAGCACAACTGAAATAACAGCGGCATGAAATGTCAATGTGTCAGGAAAGAAAAGAGGCTTAATTATGTCAGAATACAGTTTCTAGGAGTAAAATGGAAGAGCCACGAGATTCTTATCTGTAGTCAGCGTAGGAAATTGCATTAGTGTCAGTTCTGTTTTTAACATTTAGTTAATTCTTATTCCTGCAAAGGTATGTATGCAGTATCTTGAAATGCCAATAAGAATAAGAACAGGGTTCTCTAAAGGCATTGGAACTTCCAGATACTTCATGTGGCTAGATCAGTATAATATAACAATTGTGGTATTAACAATTTAGAACTTGAAACTGTACAGAAGTGAATTACTGCCATCATTTCTGACTAAAATGTATGGAAAAGGCACATGGTCTGGCTTGAGCATCATTACTTTCTAATAATTTCTCATAAAAGGAAGAAAACATCCAGCAAGCACGTGAAGAGGAGGAAAGGCGAAAAGAAGCAACTGCACACTTCCAGATTACTCTGAATGAAATTCAGGCTCAACTGGAACAGCATGATATACATAACGCCAAGCTCCGTCAGGAAAATATTGAGCTGGGGGAAAAACTGAAGAAGCTCATTGAGCAATATGCCTTGCGAGAAGAGGTACTTACATTGTGCTCCTGGTGGGATTCTGTTAGTTCTTTACAAGGATTCAGTAATTATTTCAAGGGGCCAAAACCCTACTACTTGACACCCACCATATATATGACTTAAGAATATTCTTTTTACTTCACTGCCTTGAAAAGTGACGTGGTTGTTTGGCTCACTGTCTGCCATTCCTGTGGTTTTGCATCTCTGTATTCAAAGAGCATCGTAAACAGTGTTTCACTGTCAAGGTCCCCAAACAGAAATAAGTTGTTTGGAGATCTGGAGACTTTCTTTGTCATTGAAAGTATTCAGAACAACCTGATCACTTTGAAGTTGTCTCTAGTTTTGGTGGGCATTTGGACTAAACAACTTAGGAAAGTTATTTTCAACATGAGTACACATTAATATTAAATTCCTTGAAAGTGCAATTTCACATTATATTGTGAAACAGTAGTCATTATCTTGTATCTGTTACTTCATTAAGATTCTTTTTTACAAGCTACATTGTAGTTCTTGTTGTTGGTGTTGAATCATCCTAAGCTATATTGCCTTAAGAATATATTTGGACTGGAGTTATGGAAATGACTGTATTTTAGCACTGAGCTAGCCATAATTGTAATCAACACATAAACTAACCAGACTAAGCACTGTTAGTTCTTAGTTGGCACAGGAGAGCTGGAATATGGCTTTTTTTTTTTTTTTCTAATCTGGATCTGAGAAAATTCACTGTAGATCCAGTTCCTGATCTTTTAAGATCATGGAATATTTATATAAATACATATATAAAATGAGATAATTTGGGGAAGGCAAAAGGTAGCTAGTTATTTTGTGCAACTGTATGTTTGGAATTAAGGCTGTATAATTGTTCATTGTTTTGTGGAGTTTCATCAGCCTAGTCTGCAAACCTTTCTTGTTTCGAGGTTTTTTTTTAATTTCTTGGAACTAGAGCTTGTAGAAGAAATGTTCAAAGTAATATAAAAGCTTTATAAGCAAGAGCAGATTGCTGTAGCATATGTAAAAATGTGCAAAGTGGTGAAGTTATTCTAATGATTGTTAAGTGTACTTCTAACATAGGCTTCTATAAAAGACAAAAAAAAAAAGTGTACTTATAGGGGACAGAGGGAAAAAAGGCGTTTTAAAACCATTGTTTGCTGCTCTTTCACATGAAACTTCTCAAGAATGTTTCTCCCCCATACGTGTACATATATGTACCTTTGACCTGTGTACAGTTTATCTTTGACTAAAGGTTGTCTTTTTGGTTGGTGGTTTTTTGTTTTTTGTTTTTGTTTTTTTTTTAGCATATTGATAAAGTGTTCAAGCATAAAGAACTGCAGCAGCAACTTGTGGATGCCAAGCTCCAGCAAACTACCCAACTTATTAAAGAAGCAGAGGAGAAACATCAGCGAGAAAGAGAGTTTGTAAGTGAATTCTGTGTATGTTGAAAAGGAGATGTCAGCACATCAAAACAGGCTTATCATGATTTAAAGCGAAGGCAGCAAACACTGAACTACTGGGAATGTATTTTGAAAGTTAGAATAGCTTTTCAGTGTCAGGACTGAGGTGTAAGTTGTCTGTGTATGATGTGTGCAATATTAATGTCCACGTACACAGGCAAGTAGTGCTACTGTTTGCATTTACTTAGTAAATGGCTCGATGTCACTTAAATTTGTTCTGGATTCAGTAATGTTTTGTTCTGAAACGTCACAGGTACTTCCTTGCTATTGTGTGGTTATACGTTCAGTTTTTATGCTATAGGATGTAACAAAAGCAGAATAAAATGTATGCTTGTCAGAGCATCTGTCCCCAAAACTATGCCTGATATTTCATTTCTGTATTGGTAGTCAGGAGTTATAGAATCACAAGGTAGGAAAGGACCTACAAGATCATCTAATCCAGCCGTCCTCCCATTACCACTGCTACCACAAGCACTAACCCTTATCTTGTAGCTCCTCATCCAGGCGCCTCTTGAACACTGCCTGGGATGGCGACTCCACCACCTCCCTGGGCAGCCATTCCAGTGCCTGACCTGTCTGAGAGAAAAAGTTTTTTCTTATGTCTAACCTAAGCCTCCTCTGGTACAGCTTGTGGCCACTTCCTCAGGTCCTGTTTGTTGCCTGGGAGAAGAGGCCAAACCCCTCCTCATCACCACCTCCCCTTAGGAAGTTGTAGAGTGCAATAAGGTCTCCTCTGAGCCTCCTCTTCTCCAGACTCCAGTTTCCTTGCAGTCTCTCAATTAGTTAGCTTTCAATTAAAAACAGGTCTTACAAGTTTGTTGCTGTCTTTTAATGGAGTTTTCAGAAGAAGCAAGGCTTTTGCCTAGACTATCTTAAAATGATCATCCGCTGTTAGACTGTATATATACACTGTTAAAAAATAACTTTGGAATCTGAAGCTGATGAAAATCAATGTGCAAAATGCTCTCAAATCGACACAATTGTTTTGAACTGATCTGTAAAGGTACTATTAATGCCTGGAGAAGTGAAGGTGGAAAATAAATTACAGAAGTTTAGAAAGAGGTATAAGTTATGTATAGATCATTGATGAAGTACTTGTATAATTTTAGTAGATCAATTTTGCTACCAAACTAGAAACATAAATTCTATCATGCTGTTATCTAAAAAAAAGTCTCAGCGGAATAGTTTCTGTATGCCAACACAAATGCTTTTAAGTTGTGTATCTATTGAGGTATGGTTATAATTAAAGAACCGAAAAAAACCCCACCAAACGACAATAAGAAAGTGTACATGTGAGGAAATGTCATTGAATGGCCCTTAGATGATATTAATCTTTGTTCATTTTCATCATAGATGAAGTTCGTTAAGCTATTCTTAGGCATATTTTCCTTACATGCTTTTTTTCTCTTGCTTTTTTTTAGCTGCTAAAAGAAGCTACTGAGTCCAGACACAAATGTGAACAGATGAAGCAACAGGAAGCACAGCTGAAGCAACAGGTATTTTTAAAAATGGAAAACTCTTTGATAACAGGTTTTCCAAAATAAAAATATTGGGAGTTTTATGACTGTAGTGAAATGTAACAAACTCGTGGGAAAAAAAAAAAATACATCTTATCATTCAGCAGCTACAATGTTGGATTTTTGTTTTTTTTTTTTTTTTTTTTTAAAATCCTTGGTGTTTTAATTAAATCTTAAACTTTATTTTCGTCAGGTAACTTCTCAGTAGTGTATTACATAGCATAAGCTGCAGAGATTAGACATTCACTAGTTGCTGCTGAATTCCTTTGGAGAGTACTAGATGCTAAACAATAAAACGCTGGAGTTGGTGTTCTTTTAAATTAACAGCATTATAATACAGTGCATTCTTTGTGGGTTTTTTTGTGTATTTACTGTTCTTTGCCCATTTTGAAACTTCTCTCTTTGAAGGGTATTTTATCATTTTTGTAGCTTTTCTGGTCCAGAGAGACCCTTGTGACTCTTCATGTAGAGTAGATTGTAGAGTGCCTGTGGATTTAGCCATGTGGGCTTTAAGACTTATTCTTTACTGTTTGCATTCCATGCTGCTGTGGGGCAATGGAAGCAAGAATTGTGTTGTTTATCCTTGTAGTTTTTAAAAGTTTTTAACCTAAAGCTGAGCCTGCACAGAAAATACTATCTTTAGTTGTTTACTTGCTGAAAGTGGAGAGATGGGCCACAGTTTTTGTACTACTGTTCTGGATCACTTGCAGTCACTGGCTACATTTGAGCTCAGCCCACAAGGCAAGGGAAAGTGGTAGGTTCAGCTAAAATTGCAGCATCTGAAAAGCAGCAGATAGGGCTTTCACTGTAGGCTTCTTATTGCTTCAGTTTCCAGTTCTCTGTTAAGTCTCCTGGCAAACTGTTTCATGACCATTTTTTTCCCCTGTATTCTGCCTATTTTTTTTTTTTCCAAGCAGTTAGATTTGAATTGTATGTATGTGTATGGTTAAAATATATGTGCATCCCTCCACTGGCATTGGCCTTGCCTGGAGGAATCTGGACATCAGTGTTTGTTTTGTTCTTGTTTTTCTTGCTGTTTGTCCCAAATAGTTTTCTTTAAATGTAGTATTTTGTTTTATCTGCAAATAAGTTACCTTCTATTTAAAATCCCACTGCCTTTTTTTTTTTTTTTTTTGCTTTTTATAGTAACAGTGGGTGTACTCATGGCTTTCTGTGGTCAGCAAATGTTGTTGTAGAATTAGATGAGCTAGGAAGTTCAGTTGCATTAAAGGAATAGAGTCATAATCCACCGGTCAAAAGTGAGACATTTCTTTTATGAATTTTTCTCTTATTTTTTTGAGGAAAATGTAGTATGTGTGCCCTGAATGTTATGGTCATACAACCACTGATGCAACCAGTTATCTCAGTTCTTACACTTGAGATAAAAAGCTACTAGTAAATGGTCTTGGCATTTGGAACTTCTGTATTCTCCAAACATCGAATTGCATGCTCATAACAGTGCATTTTTTGCTTTATGCTTCATGTTAGAACCTTTTGGGGAAAATTATGCTCGTTAACATATTTTGCTGGTCCTTATGACTGACCTTGTGGTTCAGGGCAAGAAGTTTTTCTATAACTGAATATTAATGTTCTTCAGTTATTAAACTAGGGCTTTTCATGATTGAATGAATGCCTTGTCAATATTCACTTCCCATAATTTTTGTTCACTGGCCTGATTTTGTAGGTTATGAATATATATCTTGAATTCTGGACTCAGCCATGTTTATTTTGTCCCAGCCTTGGTTGTTAGCTTTGGCTGGTTCAAGTGGAACGGTACGTCTTTTCTGAGCTTAATTTTGCTTACCATGTGCTGAATTTCCTCTATACTGAAGTCCATAGGTTGGGTTTTTGGGATTTTTTTTTTTCTCAGTGGGGAAGCAAGTTTTTTGGCAATGACTAAATACAGTGAAACACTTGAAACATTTAATTAAACATGATATCCCTTTCTTTATCCCGTTAGAATATTACTCTTGTGTATAATTTGAATGGCATGTTTTTAGAAAGTCTCTGCATATTCCTCAGAAGAAAATTGCAGGATAGCATGAGAGAGAGTTTTCAAATAAATGAACAACAAAATCATCTGTGTTCATCTTCCCTTGTACCTTAACGAATATTTCTGTATTTGCATGCAGCTGTTATTAATGTTCCTGCCCCTTTACCAACAGCTTTCTCTCTACATGGATAAATTTGAGGAATTCCAGACTACCATGGCAAAAAGTAATGAACTGTTTACAACCTTCAGGCAAGAAATGGAGAAGGTATTTATAGGATTACTTAGAGTATCAGAAAGAATAATATAAAAACGCATGCTGTTAGTCCTGTGCATTGTAGATCTCAAAATAGTGTTTACTTTCTGAAAATGTGTGTTATTTTGAGACTTAATATGATAGGGGATAAGGATTTGTCTTATTGTGAAAGAGAAACGAATAATGTTCTGTGGTGGAGTTGTTTTTAATGTGGCTGAGTCCCAGTGTCAGTTTTATGAAAGACAATGCCGTGGAGGTTTGGTCTGCTGCGCTTATGATTTTAACTTCTTTATTGAGAATTTCATTAGCTGCTCTCAGTGGTTACTAACCTGTTTCCTTCTAGGGAATCAGGCTTGTTTCCTGTGAAAGCAGGCTCCGTATTTGTAGGGTTACTTTTGCACAGAAATACTTTTCTACAACATAATTTGTTCAAACCAGACTTTGAAAGTAACATTATGAAGAGTCAAATTATTTGTGTCTACCTACTTACCTGTGTTGCAAAACAAGCTACCGAAGCAAGTCCTGTATTCTTTTGTAGATGACCAAAAAGATCAAGAAACTGGAAAAAGAAACTATCGTGTGGCGTACAAAATGGGAGAACAACAACAAGGCTCTTTTGCAGATGGCTGAAGAGGTAATTATTTGCATCTTTTAAGCAGCAATATTGCTGCACTGCAGTCTGTGTTCTGTAGAGCTTAATATGTTTCAGTAATAGATAGAAGAAACTATAGACTCCTCTTGGACTCTCCCCAGTTTCCTGGTGTGTAATGGTACAGTCCTATTCTCCACAAATGGTGGAAAATAAGTTTGGATTTAGATGATAATTTTTCATCGCGCGCACAAAAAAAAGCCAACGAAGCATCATCTTTCCTTGCTCAATTTTGCCCACCTTGCCCACGATTGGTTGGGTACTGTGTATGATGAAACCGTGCATGTTGAGTGGATTGACAGTATTTTAATATGCTAAACAAAGTTCAGTCAGTGCTGCAGTGGAGATTCGTTCTAAATACATAAGATGCACCTGAAAGAAATGATCTCTAAGTAAGGAATTACTTATTTTCTTCCACTGCTGCTGTTTTTGCTGTCACGAGGTGCCATTACTTAATTGCATTCTAGCAGGAGAGGAGCTGTTCACACAGATGTAAGAATACTGTTCTTAGTTTTTCTTGTTTACTTCTGAATTCCATCTTAAATGTGTTACATACGATCTTACTGAACTGATGGATATCCCTAATTGCTGTATAGGTTCTGCTATAAGACTTTATCTTTCTCCCTTCTTTTAAAGAGGTGATTAGAGAGCTATGAATATGGTACTTTCTGACCTGGATTCTGCTGCTGAATCATAGACTTAATCATAGAATTGCTCAGGTTGGAAAAGACCTAAAGATCATCAAGTCCAACCACAGCCTAACCATAATACCCTAACTCTAACAACCCTCCACGAAATCATGTCCTTGAGCACTACATCCAAACAAACCAAAACGATTTTTAAACACATCCAGGGATGTTGACTCAACCACCTCCCTGACTTCTCACTTACATTCCCATATTTCCCCATTGTTATCAGTATTTGGGTTGATTGATAGCCCTGTGAGACTTCATCTTAGCTGATAACTCAGCCCTTGGTTAGCATTGTGTAGTTTGATTGCTCTTGTGAAGTTTCGAGAGTTATCTGTTGTCACTGTCAGAAAAACCACCTCTAGTGGAGTGTCAGGTATTCTCATGTAGGATTTGACCTATCGGATGAAGTAACATTTTCAGGATTAAATAATGGTGATTCTTTCCATTAATTAAAAAAAAAAAAAAAAAAAAAAGGTTGTATCATGAAACTTGTTTGTTTTCTGTTCCTCAGAAAACAGTAAGAGATAAAGAATACAAGGGCTTTCAGATAAAACTGGAGCGTTTGGAGAAGCTATGCAGGGCTCTTCAGACAGAAAGGAACGAGCTGAATGAGAAGGTGGAAGTCCTTAAGGAGCAAGTTTCTCTCAGAGAAGCAGATGTGGATCTAGCTGTGCAGGTGTTGCAGTCCTGTACACTCAATTCCCACGAGGAGCTGGAAAGTCCCACTGACACAGAAGCAGGAATCCAGCCCAACGTTGAATCACACGCAGCAAATCGTTCCGAAAAGACTGTCTTGACAAGTCCTGTTCCTGGCACTGAATCTGTAGACTAAAATGAAGTGTAAACACTGTATTGAGAGATATATTTTGTGTATAACTTTCTCTGTTGGTGGTAACTATTGGTTTTGTGGTGAAAATTTTCTTACTTTTTCTACCATATCTGTATTTTCTTAGAACTACTGGACTTATGTGGTACAGGAGGCTGCATAGCAGCTTTAAATAGCTTAAACTATAAATTTTCCACAACTGTGTTGCACATCTGCCTCATTTTTTAAAAGAAAATATTTTTCCATAAAAGGATGCATGTGCATTTCCTCCCCACGGCACGAATCACCGTCACTGAAGACTGTGCAGATAGAACATTGGTAAGGGGAAACAGTGACAAAGTGTCACTTTTTGCTTTAAGGAAAGGCATTCTGGTTTTGTTCATTGAGTTGCCACTCGATATACTGAAGATTACCATTTGTCCTAAGTTCATCTATATGAGGATGTCTAACGGCCAGTAAAAGTGTCAGCTTTCCCCTCTTGTATGTTTTCATACATAATGAATGAAAAAGGTCCAGAATACAGAAAAACGTACCTTTAAGGGATTTTATATACTTTGTGGTATGGGGAAAAAAACAAAACAAAACAGCTTTGAAAAATGTTAATTTGCAGCTGGTGAAACAGGGTGTACAACTTCTTTTCAGACTTCTCAGGGTTGTGTTGTAAAGGTTATTTTGGACTGTCTGCCCTACCTGTGAGCGTGGTAAATTCAAATGTGAGAGAAAATGTACAGCAAGGCGGTGGAGTGGGGTTTTGCAGTTGGGTATCCTGTTGCACAGAAGTTGGTCTCGTTCTTTCCCCCTTAGCTGCAGTGTGTCCCTAACATATATGATTATGCTGCCTAGAGAAATCCAGCGTTGTCTGGACGCATCTCTGTGGATTATCAGAAGAGCTGTGAAAAAAAGAAAACATATACTGCCTGAAGTGTAGAAGACATAAGCCTCCACCATACAGGGGTTTTAATAGCTGTGTATGCACTGCATGTAAGCATATGCTGTTGTAACTGAACATATCCATTCAAGTACGTCTCCTGAAGCATACGTGGAGGATCTTGCACTCTCAACCTGGATGCTGTACCAGTTGGCGGGGTGCCTCCCCAGTTAGGTTGTTTGGGAGGGATGGGATGGTATTTCAGATGGTTACGGTAACATGCCACGAGCAAAGTTTCCTTGTGAAGCTTCAACCATTTAGGCTTTTCCTTTTAAAAAGAAAAAAAAAAAAAAAAAAAAAAACATATGTCCATATTTTGACTTTTCTGAGAGAAACTAGGACCAACACTTCCTTTTGCAAGGTTAATATGTGAAATAATTACATGCTGCCCTTAACTTTAGTTCATGTGTATGTACCGTCTAGTTTGGGTTGCTGTTGTAAGGATGATGAAAATGTGTAGCCTTTTCTGGTACTTAAAGTTCTTTGCACTTACTTGGGAGGGGGTTTCTGAATCAAGCACATCTCTCAATGAGCTTCCCACCCTCGTTGCCCTTAACAGTTTAGTGGCTATATTACTTGAATGTTCAGGCTGCACTGAGCTCCTGATCCTTTTTCTGTAGTGATGTACATTGAAATAATGTAGCTGTCTCTTAAAGAGAGTAAGGTTGTATAAGGCCTGATAAATGTGTTGTAGCTCATGCCACTGAGAGGAGCTGTGTGAAACTGACATTTCTTACCTGGTGGAGCAGATGGGAGGCTGGCGGTGTGGTAGATGTGTGCAGGCTTTGTGCTTGTGGCCCAGCAGGAATGAAAGAAGGTAGCAGTGAGTTGGGTAGGTTAGACTCAGAGCTTTGAAATGTTAATCGTGCTGACCGTAAGGCTTAAACACACTGGGAAGAAGTGTTTCAGACTTGTGATTTCCATGGCTTGCTTTGCAGAATCAAACTGTTTGAACAAGAGTTGGTGCAAAAACTGGTTTTCAGCAAATACTGAGCGTGAATTGATTTTTCCTGAGGGAAAGTGAAAACCTTTGTGTCAGATGCATCATACCCTTGGCAAGGTGGGACGTGCAGTTTTCTATTTTTACAGTTTATTATTGGGGCATTTGTATCTTTTAACAATCCTTTCTATAGTGCTTGTTCTATATGGAGGCAAGAGTGGATTTTTGGACCCTGCTGCAAGAATACTTCAAAGGGCTTCTAGAGACACAGCAGATATGTAGAACAGCAATATATTTGTTACCTGCTTAATTTGTAAATGAATCAGAATGCCCCAAGTAAAGGCTTTTAAAATGGGGATATCGTTTTTGTACCCATGATGTACCCTCATCGCACCGACTTTTCATTTGGCTAAGTTGAGCTGTACTTGGCTTCCTGAAGCCAGTCAGTACCTTTTCTTGCATTGCTTTAGGAGTGTTTTAAAACATACAAATTTATATTAAGGGATGGATGAGCTCAGCACTCTGCCATCCAGCAGACTCTTGCACTGCCAGTCTGCAGCCAAGTTGGCTCCAGTAGGGTTTTAAGCAAACTCGTGTGAACGCCTTTCTTCCACTACCATGGACTGTTTAATCGGGGCTGGAAATGGATGTAGCCTGAAATACATGTGTCTGGTCATCACAACTCGGGCCTGACTGATGGTTTCACCATGATTAAACTGCGAAAAAGCTGCATTACACTGATGCAAGACCCAATTATGTGTATGCATACACAAGGAAGTTAGGGCTGTAGCTGATGTTTTGTCCTTTCTTTCATTATACTTACACCTGGTTACGTTACAGTTCAATTCTCAGGTGTTGCAGAAAATCTACCTCTTTGAACTGTAGATGGAAATAACTGTGAAAAAAAAGTGATGCAGAAATCTAGTTTGTGCTAAACACACTGCTTTATTTTTACAACCCATGTCTGCTTTCATGAGGAAAAAATGATAAATGAACAGGCAGTCTTTGTTTTGCTTTTCAAAAACATTTTGTAGAGATTTTTCACTAATGTGAATCTGAAATTTTATCTACTCAATTCTGTATAGATTAAGTAAATAAGTATGCTTAATATATTGGACTCTGGGTTCTTCTTTACCATCACATGCATGCCTCACGGGGGAGCTTGAGGTGTGGCTGGAGCTGGGACAGAAGCATAGTCTGTGTACTGGCTGAGGTAGGCTACACCTCTCACTTACACAGCAGCCACCCCCAGCCTCTCTTTGGTATTTATATGTCAAATCAAAACCACGCTGAGAACACGTTCACTTCCACTTCCTGCACATCCCACACCAATGCAAAGCAGCCAGCAGGTCTCAAGGTAAATGCCGAAAAATGCCGTTCTCTTATGTACCAGAAGGTGGATGCTAACCTGCTGCAGATAATGACCAAAAGACATGGCTGGGAAGGCACGTGCTGGGAGGAAGTCAGCTTATGGTGCTAGATGGAAGAGCATCTTCCTGAGAAACAAACTCCTGAACTGCATTCTATCTTCCAAGCACCGATGCTTGTAAGAAAGGGACACATTAAGCTACTAGATACAGGAATATCCAAAATACAGCATTCCCAAGTTGTATCAAAACTCTCTGCTGTTCAAATCTCCCTTTAAAAATGTGAATATTCACCTTAACTAGCAGATTTTTGGAAGTGAATGGTTGAGCGGTGGGTTTACCTTGGGCAGCAGCTTAAGCACCCACACAGCTGCTTACTTGCTCTCCCTCATGCATTAGGGCAGAGAAAAGGAAGAACAGAAGAGAGAAAACCTGTTAAATTAGTTGCTATTGCCCAGCAGCAGGCTGATGTCTTGCCAGCCTCCTTCACATATCACTGTATGTTAGACAACTGCCTGACCTGCGTTTAAAGTAAGAAACCAACAAAAGCTACAGGAGGGCCAAACCCATGCAGTATCAATTCCCAGACTTCCTGGTGTGAAAATCCTCAAGTACTACACTTCCTTCACTCAAGGTCTTTTCCAACCTTGATGACTCTCTATGTTGTATATAAACAAGAAAGCATTCACCTTAAATCAATGGACAACAATTAAACAAATATTCTATCAAATACATTTTATTTATGCAAAGCCAAGCCAAAAGTGTTATGTAAAAGTGAAAAGCTCTTTTTACATATTAATAAAAGTTTCTTTTTTTCTTTGCCTCCCCACTTTCATTGTGGGAAAAATTAGGATCTGATTTACAGGAAACAACTGAGTTTGATTAAAAATAGACAAGTTTTCAGTCATTCCTATTTTCCCTAAAAAGTAAGTGCTGTACAGTATACAACAGCTCAAAGTCCCCAAATAACCATTGGGTATCCCATAACAACTTGACTATACAAAACTTTTTGTGCCCAATTAATAATGTTCTTGTCTTGATGCAATGCCTTTTTTTTTTCCTTAATATATTTATACAGTAGATGAATTATATTACTATGTCAAATCCAGTATTGCCTCAAGGAAGAGAAGTTACGTTCCTTGACCTTCCAGTTCTGCTGCTGCTATATCTGGTTCTTCATCATTGTAAATGTTTTCTGCCTAAAGACAAAATGTTACATTACAAGTGGTAGACAATCATTTTTAAGCCAACTACAACACACACACACACACAAAAAAAAAAAAGGTAACACAAAGACAGCAGAAAGATCACCCCTATTTTAATGGAAACCTCTCCCTGCCTTTTCTTGAAGAGCAGCCAAACTCAGGAACGTGCACGCAGTGGTTACACTTCAGCATTTGCTCTCCCACATTCTTTTATTTAGATAAATCTTAACCATTGAATTCCTTAACATGAGCATATTGTTTTCCAGGCATATTGCAACTTCAGCCCAAGCACACAATTCAAGTTGAAGAACAAGTATGAAAACTGAAAGAGTGATCTCTGACACCAACTTAAGCCTGTTAAGCTTTTTCCTCGATTAAAAGTAGGATTTATGCTATTGTAAAGCATTTTCTTCAATGTTTACATTTTCAATTATCTTGTAATTTAAATAATATGAACTAACTGGAGAGTTGCTTTCAGTCACTGAAGATGCAAGCTGTCCTAGGGAGAACAAGTCATTCCAGTTTCACTTATGTGACAAGCTTCAGAAGAAACTCATGAGTTGTTTTGACACTCACCATTTGCCATATCTGCATTATGTTGTCCTCTGATACAGAACAGATGACCCAAGGCTCATTAGGATTCCAACTGAAGTCTGAAATTTTGGCAGTGTGTCCTCCATGAATAAACTGTTAAAGAACAGCAACCAAAACAAAACAAAACAAACAAACAAACAAAAAAAAACACACAGCAAAGAACACAAGCTTCTGTAAGTCATTTTGTCTCTGTTAAAAGCCTGTGATCAGCCTAATGAATTTAACTGGGGAATAGCTACAGAAGCAAAAGGTCGCTACTAGAGATTCACAGTATGGATGCAAAGAAGATAGAACACCATATTCAATTCATCACATAAAGACATGGAAGCAGTCCCTGAGACAGCACTGAAAACAATAGTTTGTATTTACTAACAGCAATAACCAAGTGATATCCTTGAAACTGTGCTGCTTCATGAAAGGTTGGGTTACGTAAGCCTGTCACATTTTATATCCATTTTCTCATCTAATCACATGAGCACACACAGAGTTTGCAAAGGAAACTGAGAAAACAAGCTATAAACATTTTTAGCTTATTTCCTGAGGAAACCAAACAAGACCTAAGTTTCAGAATTTCTACACCAGTAAGGTTCTGAATCTACATAGGAACTTTTCTGTCTAAGAGACACAATCAGAGGAGGAGGCTTGACATGCTTCTAGTTATAGATGAGTGCTGACAGGCACGTGGCCAAACTCTGAGTGTGGTTAAAAATGAAAATGTGCAAATCATGTCTAGTATAGCTTTGAAAAACTGCTTCTTTAGAACTGAGTAGAGGAAGCCTATTGCAAGTTAGAACCATGGATTAAAAGTGAGGTAAGAATTGCTGCACTTTTAAGAGCACAGTCATAAGGCATCGAACTGCCATACAGGCTGCCATGCCAGCAGACTGTAACCAGGAGAAAAGCATACCAGGAGTTCAGGAGGCCCATCTTCTGCATCCTCTGCAGACTGCTCTTCTCCAATTTTACTGTAAGAAAGTAGTTTATACCTTTTATTAACAAGCAAAATTCCAAACCCGGTCAGTTTATGTTACCAGCTCCTAGCCTTTGTTTCAAGAATTTGCTAATGCTATTGATTTCCCTCACTGTCGAAAAATTACAAGCCTCAGGTATAAAACATCATTTGCCTTTATTGCAACTGAAATAAAATCTAACTTGCGAAGCTCACTGAGGCAAAAAGCAATAATTACTAAACAAAGCAAAAAACTTTGCAATAAAATCTCACAGGAAAGTAACATTAGAAATATTGTGCTGCTTCTACTATATAACTAAATGACTGAGTCTGAGCTAAGCAAGAAAAGCTGGAGAACTGTACAAATAAGGCAAATCTGTAGCTGCTTCTTCAGCATATATGTCCACAGTAAATGAAAAGAATCATTCTTCACCTTAGATCCCACACATTAAGCCGACGATCAGTACCACTTGAAGCAAGGATTGTTTCATTATGAGGAGACCAATGAACCTATGAAAGAAAACAATTTGACTGGAGCACAACTACTCATTTCTAAGGCACATATTGAATAGCTGTCCCCTGACCAGCAGTTCTCAACAACTACACTCAATAAATTAGTTTATTCCAGCACAAAACCCACCCTATAACTCAAACTCTTGCTCTAAAGTCATACAACTTGTCAAATTGAACAGCCAACGTTATTTCAGTGCAGCAGATTTAAGATACCATGAATGTAATTGCTTGCTGCTTGGACACTACCCAAAAGGCTGAGCTCACAATATTAGATACAAACTCAAGTTCTCCTCACTGTAAGATGTTTTAGGGACAACTTCAAGAGCAGGCTCCCAGTATCTTTTTAGCAGTAAGTTGTCGAGTGTGGAAAGAAACAGTGCAGTACTATCCCTTATTAATGGAACCACAGCTCAGTACTTCTTTTAAACAGACATCTGTCGTGGTTAGTCACCACACAAAAACCCACACGTTCTTGTCCTAGTCACTACTCATCTAATTTTTGTTACAGCTTGTGCGAAAAGTTTCCCACCTGAAAAATTTCATCCTTGTGAGACTCAAAAGAATGAAGTTTCAATTTTAAGTTTCGAAGATCCCATAAAGCGACTGTCTGGGAGAAGAAAAAGACATTATTACAATAATGGCTTTAGAGTTATCATTTAAGAATATGTGCAAATTTAAGGTAAACACAAGTAAGAACCTTGTCAGCCGAACCAGTTGCTAAAATGAACTCGCTGTATGGATTGAAGGACAGACAGTTGACCTCAGCTGTATGAGCATCAACAGAATGACTCGGCTTGGATGTAGTATTAGATCTCGTGTCCCAGCTGTTGCAATGAAGGGTTTGGGGGAAGAGGGAGGAAAAAGTGGAAGAGAACAAGCATAAGTTTTAATGGGAGGTTACTATTATTAACCACAGTACACGCTCAGAAACCATTGTATTACTAAAACTAGTCTGAATCTACAGGTTTTAATTGCAAATCCTCCTAGAGCTTTTGTCTACTATACATAAGCAGTTTGCATCAGGAACCTGGTGTACATATTAATTACAATTTACTTTCACATGTTGAGAACACATTATACGATGTGCAGATTTCAAAGCTTCTGCAGCGTTATTACAACTGATTGCACTAGAGAGCTATATTAGACTAACCCAGACTTCAGGCATTCCTTAACAACATTACAAGTGCTTTGGACTGCCCCACTGACTGCACACAGTAGCACTAGCCATCAAGCACTACTCTTAACTTACATCATAAGCTTCTGATCGTCAGCCACAGATCCAAACAGAGACTCATGAAGCAGATGCCATGCCACGTCTTCTACTACTGCAGAGTGCCCAGTGAAGATTGCTTTTGCATCAACAATTTTGCCTTCTTTTGGTGCAGCACTTATATCCCATAAACACACAGTCTGTAAATAAGAACCATGGTCTATTATAAGTGAGAAGTCAACTGAGTTATTAATGAATTCACAGAAAACTCAAGGCCTAAAAATTATTCTAAAGTCATGATAGCAATTTACAAAAAACATTCCTATTCCAGTACATTGTGTTTCACTTATAAAGCTCAACGAAATCTCTTTGCTATTAGTTCAGTTGATCATTGACAGTCTTTAATACATTGCCTCAAACCCAAGCCAGTTTCAAGGGTGCTCCAATTTCTTCTAGCAGTGAGAACATTCTGTTCTTACTTCACCCAGAACATTACAAAGAACTGGTTGCCAATCATAAGCTAAAGTCAGCCAACATAATATTCTGTAATACAACATGTGAGAGCTTCTCCCCATAGCAATATAAAGCTACACTCATCTTCCCTAATTGTCTATTGCCACCTTTTTTTTTTTTTTTTTTTTTTTTTTTAAGAAGACAAAAAACCAAAGGGATGTGTTTTTTACATGATCATCTGATGCACTGAGAAGATGTCCTTTCAAATTTGAGTTCCATGACAAACCATAGCCTTCTTTCTGGTGCCCTCTTAATCTAAGATCTGGATTACACTCTCCATTTGGGTCTGAAAGAAAAGAAATTCCTTTCATTTATCTTAATCTTGCACATCATCCATGAGAACACCTTTATTACTTAAGAACTTCGTTTCTGTTGTAACAATCACATTTTACACAACAGTTTTCTAGTAGAGTGCTGCTTCTGTGGAGACTGATCAATGGCTAAGCACGACCAGTTAAAGTCACTGAAGATCTCTGCCTCCTTATCCAGTGTCCATCAGCTATGTTCCCACTTACAACTAAATGCAAGTTTAACTCAGCAACAGAAGCATTTTGCTTAGCTTCAAACAGTCTGACCCACCTGGTTTTGAAGGATGTTTAGTGTAGTCAAATACCAACACGTCAGCAGAAGGAGTTTTAGTAGCAATGATGCATGGGTTCTGTGGCATGTAACGAGCGCGGTTCACTTCGCCTTCATGGTTAATTTTAATCTCGGTTTCAATTTTGCCGGTCACAGATCCAAACCCACCAAACTCTGCATTTGACAGAAAAGGTTCAGTTGATAATCCATTTACAGCAGTTGATATTAAACAGCATTTTGTGTTTCTCCCCCGCTCCAAGAAACCATAGTAAGCATCTTAAAATAACAATACAGTAAAGCCTATGACAGTTAAGAATCACATGGCACAATATTAACACTTCAAGTATGCTGAATCATTTATCAAACAAACTCCTTCAGAGCTCTAATCCCTACCTGAGATGTGTATATCAGCTTTCATCACAACTAACAGAAATGCTAAGCAGAATTGCATATCATAATCTTACTTGAAACTTGTAATGTTGGAAGAACAACTTATTTTAGTTGCTACTATATGGAATCCAAAAATATGGATATGGAATTAGTGTGAACTGGTAAGTACCTGCCAGCTTTTAATAAAGTCACAGTACCATTAGACAGAATGCTTACAAAGGCTACAGCTAACACACAACTGAAGAATGCATGCACTGCCCACCTCCTTTCTCACTGTCATACTGGGAGGTATCAAACTGATCATCATTGGGTATCTGGACTCTTGCAACAACCAGGTGGTTCTGTTCATCAGAGGTGTGCGTTCCTAAAACCAGCCAGTGTAGAGCATAATCCTTTCCCTCTGGCCTGTTTAGAATAATAAAATTAATGCAATAAAAAACATGCTCAGTTCTAGAAGTTTGATAGCTAGCAACAATAAATCCAAACTTCTTAAGGGTGTGGAAAAAAAAAAAAAAAAGAAGACTAGCTTAAGAGATCTTTTATCACAAGAGACTTGTGCAATAGAGTGTATCTGACTCTAACACAGGCAATCCAGTGATACAACCAGCAAGGCTAGAGTGACAATAAAAGCCAATAAAAACTGCCATTACAGCTTGAATGCAACAATTAAAATTTGCACAGTAGCTACAGAGCTATACTAATGCCTACTTAAATCTTTAACCCTCCTAGCAGTTGCATGATACTGATTTTAAGAACTATCAACACTATGTTCTATACTAAGAAAAACTGCAGCCTTCTCTTAAAAGTGTTTACTGTTAACTGTTTTACTAAAGTATTCAGAAGCTCGTTTTAAAACTCTGCACAAATCCTACCTAACTAGAATCAAATTCCTCTTCTGGCAGTTAAACACAATATTTAGTAATAAGTAAAAGGCTGAAGGGGCAGTGTCATTCATCTCTGAAAGGATAAAATTTGAACAGTCAAAAACACGCAGCTTCTGCATTCTATAAAGCAAGGAAAAAACAAAACCAAAAACAACTACTTAGGTTATCAGAGTCCAAGCAAACAGGTATGACTGGGGCAATCATAAATCACTGTAGGTATTATTTACTCCACTTCCAAGGCATCATCACACATTTTGAGGGTGAAAGACAACGTACACACAGCGTACACACACTTACTTGCATTAGGAACAGGTGTCCCATCATGCCAGGTGTCATACAAAGAGACTGTCCTTGCCTTAAATGGCTTACAGATTTTGACACTCGATAACTGGAAATACCAGGTTCTAAACTGAACATTAAGTCAATCTGCAAAATACGAGGCAAGCAGAAGTGTTCCTCACAAGGGCTCCACACCCTCAAGCCCCCACTCCATTTTTCTCTGTGCCATCACTAGTTAATCCACATCTCTCAACACCGTTCCCAAACAGCCTAGGATACAACAGATTATCTGAGAAAAAGTAAACCACCCTGGGATTACTGCATGAACTCAGTGTGTAATATACCTTAAAAGCTAGCTGTATCCAGCTCACAACAACGCAAGGGAAGTGATCCTTGTCCACTATCTTGATGGAGTCCTGAATGGTTACTCTGACCATTTAGAGTCTGTACTAACTGACACATGAACAGAATGCAGTCCCATCTCCAAAGTTCTCTAAGAAATGGACTAGTGAGTGTACGCTTCCAGAGACAGGTGGAAGAATGGGAAGATCAAAATATATGAAGCTGAGGGTGAGCCAGGGACAAACAAGATATTAAGTGTCAGTTTTACAAGAACACTATCCCTTTAAGTTCAATCTTGTAACAAAAGAATAAAGATACAGACAAGACAGCTTCCATAGAACAGCGCTTTGAAGCACACATCAAGAAAAACAGCATTCAAGAAGTTACTGTAGCACATTTCTTTTTCCAATAAGAATTCACTAGAGAAGACAGTAAGAACAAGTGCATTAGAGCACGTTGCAATACAATGCCAAAAATTTCTCTCCTCACACCTCAAGTCAACGTGGAGCGTTTCTTCTCAAAACTCCTGCATACCCCAAGGGCTTGGAGTGCTGTAAGTGAAACAAACTGTCACACACTTACAAAGGAGAGTTCCAGCATTGTTCAGCCTGAAGTATGCTCAGGGGAGACCTTACTGAGCTACAACACTTGAAAGGAGATAATGGTGAGGTGGGGGTTTGGCTCTTCTCATAAGTAACAGCAATTGGATGAGAGGAAATGGCCTCGGGTTACACCCGGGAGATCAGGTTGGGTATTAGGAAACATTTCTTCTCAGAAAGAGCGGTGAGGCAATGGCACAGGCTGCCCAGGGAGGTGGTAGTCACTGTCCCTGGAGGATTTCAAGAACCGTGTGAAGGACGTGGTTAGTGGGCACGGTGAGATGGGTGGTTGGACTAGATGATCTTACTGGATTTTTCCAATCTTAATGATTCTGTGATTCTAAGGCAAGTCACTGCAGCCTCGGGTGCTTTGAGCGACTTTGCCAAAGTGGTTAACTGAGACAGTTGGAGCAGAACGAGCCAGGCTAGAAGAAGGAGCTGTCACAGCATGCAGCCAGGCACAGGAGATGTTGAAGCGTCTGCCCACTGCTACCTTCCAGGACTGCATCACTCCCTCACCTGGTCACATCAGGCAGCCACTGCACGGTGAGGCTAGGCCACTCCAGCGCGTGTGTCATCACCAGATCGTACAAGAAGGGGGTGTTCTTCTTCCAGATCTTGTACTCCTCACTGATGACACGCTCCTCCACCGTGTCCTCCAGCACTGGGGGAAGAGTCGGGGTCGGGGCTCGGAGCGGGGTCCCAGAGCACCCTCAGGGAGGGAAGTCCTCCTCTCCACACAGATAGCCCGACCGAGAAGGGACGGGAGGGGGGTCTCCTACCTTCCTTACTCGCCATTTCAGACGAAGCGAAGAGACAGCAACAAACGAGCACAGCAGGTAACGACACCCGGGGCCACCGCAACTGCTCCTGCCGCGCGCCAGCTCGCCGAGTTCCAACTCGCGCCGCGGCGCATGCGCCACCGCCGTCCGACGCGGCAGCCAATGGCGTGGCGCCGAGGGGGGAAGGGTGGTGGAGGCGCGCGAGTGCGGAACGGTGGCCCCGCCTGGCGGGGGCGGTCCCGAGAGCGGGGTGCGCCGCGGTTGTCGGGCGGGATGGGGCGCTGAGGGGGGGAGGCTGAGCGCCTCGGGGGTGCAGGGCGCCGGGACTCGGTGCCCGAGGGGTCGGGTGTGTCCGTGCCGCTGTGAGGGGCGGGCCCGGCTGCTCTGAGCGGATGAAGGAGGCGGGTTTGCTCGGGGAACGGAGAGAGGTGTGGACGCGATCACGCCGCGTGGTGGGGCTTTAAGTAAAGCAAATCCAGCGGAGGTGCGAGAGGATGGGTTTGGTGCTGTTTGACTGCAGTCTGCCGCCGGCTTTTCAGTCATGACCTGAAGGAAGCAGCCTGGAACGTCCCCGTGCACAGCGATGAAAATGGGAGCAGCCAGGAACCGAGTTAGATTGTCCCAATCCCCCTGAGTATTCAAAGAGACACCTCCAAACTGCATGGGTGTCCTTTAACATGCTGTGACTTGCAGTCTTCGTATCGATTCAGTATTAAACTCAGGGAGAAGACATCTCAGGACATGATTTAGCAGAGGGTTGTTAGTTAGGGTAGTATGGTCAGGTTGCAGTTGGACTTGATGATCTTTAAGGTCCTTTCCAACCTGAGTGACTTTATGATTCTGTGATCTTCGTCAGTGACATGGAGAAGGGGAGAGAGTGCACCCTTGGCAAGTGTGCTGATGGTACAAAGCTGGGAGGACTGGCTGACGTGCCAGAAGGCCATGCTGCCATTCAGAGAGACCTGGACGGGCTGGAGAGTTGGGGCAGAGAGGAACCTGATGAGGTTCAACGAGGGCAAGTGTGGGGTCCTACACCTGGGGAGGAATAATCACATGCATCATTAAGGTTAGGGCTGACTGCTGGAAAGGAACTCTGGAGAGAAGGACCTGGGGGTCCCGGCGAGCAGCAGGGTGACCATGAGCCAGCAGTGTGCCCTTGTGGTCTGGAAAGCCACCAGTGGTATCCTGGGATGAATTAAAAAGAGCGTGGCCAGCAGGTCAAGTGTGGTGATCCTCCCCTTCTACTTTGACCTGGTGAGGCTACACCTGGAGTGCTGTGTCCAGTTCTGGGCTCCCCAGTTCAAGAAAGACAGAACTTCTGGAGAGAGCCCAGCAGGGGGCCACAGAGATGATGAGGGGCCTGGAGCATCTCCTGTATGAGGAAAGACTGAGAGAACTGGGGCTGTTCAGCCTGGAGAAGGCTGAGAGGGGATCTTATACCTATATATATCTAAAAGGCAAGAATCAAGTGGATGGGGCTACGCTCTTTTCAGCAGTGCCCAGCAACAGAACAAGGGGCAATGGACACACATTGGAACACAGGAAGTTCCATATGAATCCGAGGAAAAAAAAATTGAGGATGATAGAGCACAGTCTGCCCAGAGAGGTGGTGGAATCTCCTCCTCTGGAGATATTCGTAACCTGCCTAGACACTTTCCTGTGCAACCTACTGTAACCTGATTTAGCATAGAGTTGGCCTTGATGATCTCCAGAAGTCCCTTCCAACCCCTACAATTCTGTGATTCTGTGAATCCTGTGCTGCTGAGGCTCACGTTCCTTGAGTCCCAGGAAGGGCTGAAATCAGCTCTTTGGTGGAGCTTGCTGTGCTCAGCTAGAGATAGCAGCAGGGAGACATTCAGCCAAAAAGAGCCAGCATTTTTAATTTCACTCTGTGAAGACACTCAGTTGGCTGAGCCTTCTACAGTCTGAGCTCCAGTTTTTTCAAACAAGGAATCCAGTTATGGGAAATGTTTATGCCTAGGAGAGGTTGGCGTGCGCTGGGGCTGGGAATAGCAGCCAAAGACTGCAGCATGGGAATTGGGGAAGGAGGCTGAGGTAGCCAGCCGGCCTCTTCAGCAGGAAGCATTCTGTAACAAACCACTGCTTTTTTGGCCAGGGTATAGAAAATAGAAATCTTTCAGTGAAGAAACTAAATAACTGTATATTAGCCTTCCTTTCAAACCTGCATCAACTGGAACTAAAGCAATGCGTGGCATATTCAAAACTTGATTTTTGTTGAATTAACTGGAAGCTGTAAAATAATCTGCTAGATGGGCAGTATGTGGAGTGAGTGTGTTAGCACAAACATGGCCTTAGCCATGCTGGACGTGTTACCACCTTGCCTTTGGCAATACTTACTAGTTGTTTTGGTGTTTGCTGCCGAGTATGTGTCTAATCCTACAAAGTGCTGAGGCCTTCCTGAAATGTTAGAGGGGGAAGACTGAGCTTTTCAGAGCCTGTATGTCGTTACAGCATGTTGATGACTTAAAGCTCAAATAGTGGATAAAGGAAATCTCTGTTAGGCTTCCTGGCTTTAAGTGACTTCTGTTAGCTCTTACTGAATGTGATTTAGCTCTCACATGTGATTTCATGGACCCTTAATGGATCAAACCTGTATGAGCATTGAGTGGGGTGCTCACTGTGCCTTTTACTACGACGAAATTCGCAGTATTTCTTTTTTGTCACAACTTACCTGGAATATGATGAGTAAAACATGAACTATTTTTTGAAAGCAATAAGCAAAACTGACTTTCAATGATGTCATGTAGGGCTTAGCTGAGCAATGAATTTAGAATTGCTCCTCAACCCTGCACTAGTTTTTACAGGTTGTAAATCAAGTTGGATTCTAATGGGCTGTGAGGAGCAGTGCTGCTTTTGATGAGCAAAATCTGCCACATCTATGCATCAAAATAGTGAGTGATCTGCACAGTTCTCTTTTTCTTTTTAGCAATTGCACATGGCCAAATTTGCTTTTAATTGAAATCCACAGAAGACGAAAAGTCCTAGTGTTAAGTGCTTTTCTCACATGGAGATTTTAATGGAAAAAGCAGTTTATAAACAATACAGCTATCAAAGAGTACACATCAGCAACTCTTTGGCAGGTTATTTGCAGTTCAACAGCATGGTCATATCTGTGAGCACACATCTAAAACATATCCTTTGATTCCCAGGCTTTGTAAAGAAAGTAATTATCCGAGGCCATTGTTCATCATAGGCAGCATGTAAAATACAGCATAAATTAATTCTGAAGTAAAACAGTGACCTGAATCGTGAGCTTTATTTTGTTAAACCATACTCCTTTCAAACCAAAGCATGAAATACTGCATTCTCATTTCAATTTTTTAAAGAATCTGTCTTCTGCATTCTCAGTTGTACGTGCTGCATCATGATTCAAATTGCCAGATATACTTACGAAAAATAATCTTCAATTATTAATTTTCAGCTTGAAGACATGTGCTGATTTATTACTCTGCAAAGAATTAGCCGGTTTGCTGATGCTTATGTCTCTTATATATTATGCAGAGCTGATGGATGTTCACAGCAACAGCTCCACAAGCAAGTGTAGTTGTTACTGTGAATGACCATTTCAGAAAATTGTTTAGAGAAGATCAAGTTTGAACAAAACTTCAAAAATGCTCCTTGGAGAAGTAAAGTAGCACCCCACTATTTATTATTTTTTAATGCATTTGCTACCATTGCACAGCCTTTTGGGGCCTGCTTGAAATAAAGCACTGTTTCCATCACAAGAAAAGCACACCTCATATTAATATGATGGAAACTTCCAGTCACAGTTTCCTGATACGTGACAGTGTTCTTTTTCCAACTGCTCATCCAGCATTTTATTTTATTTTTTGTATTTACACAGCAATTATTAACTCCTCATTAAAAAACTGCACCTAACCAATACCCTGATCTTGAGCTGTTGCAGCATCTTGGATTTTCTTGTTCTCTGTTGGTGACGTCAAGTTTGGGATTGCCTAGTGACAGCATGTTTCTGTCACTTCACTGCTGAGTAGGCTGGCTGTGTTTCATCCTGATACATAGCATACATGCTCTGCAAACAATAGCTTTTGTTTTACAATGAACAAAGCAGGAACATCTAAAGGGAAAGGCACGACTCACTCTGCAATTATATCCAGCACCTTAGACCAATATTCTCAGCTCCTAGTTGGGATTGTTCCCAGGCATTTGGATACTGTAGCGTGAAGTTATGGGCTGCATAATTTGTATAACTAGTCTAATTTTCACACATTCAACTGACCCTTGTGGATTGGATTGAATGAGAAGAAACATTCTGCCAGTCTCGTGCATTTCTTCAGCCTTGAAGAGTATGCAGTGCTTTAACTTTGATGTAGAATATGTTTATATTGGAAGTAACAAACATACAAATGAAGCTTGTTCTCATACAGCAAGTCCCCTTTCTTCATCCCCTGCCCTGAAAAACAACATTAACGTGGCACTAAGCCAAGACTAATAAGTCTAACCCCACTAAACCCTTTTTTGTTATTTGCCATGGATGTGACAGTATTCCCTCAGCACTTTGGCTTACTGGGCTATTTCAGTGCTCTGTGGAATTTGCTTAGCATTGTCTGTGCATTTTTTAATGATTCCAAATAGAATGGCAGGTAAGTTCTTAGAGACACAGATAGCAACACTTATGTAACTGGCCTGTTACATTTCTATTGTTTTTATGCAGAGTTGTGGAACTAATGGAGTATGTCAGTAGCTTTTCATGTGTCAACTCATGAAACAGCACTGCAGCCTGTGCTGTTTTGCATGCAATACACATCCAAGGGGATATCAGGTATGTTTTTGTTGTATAGTCTGCTGAAAATCTGCAGCCTATTGGCCTGGATAGATGATTGCTCCCATGTAGAGTCTGTAGATCTATAGGGATATTAAAAGAAAAGGAAAGAACATTTTGAATATAATTTGGCATTTAGATAGAAGATGTGCCCCCAGTACAAGAAAGACAGGGAGCTGTTGGAGAGGGTCCAAGGGAGAGCCACAGAGGTGATCAAGGGGCTGGAGCACCTCCACTATGAAGACAGGCTGAGGGAGCTGGGCTTGTTCAGCCTGGAGAAAAGAAGGCAGCGGGGTGACCTCATTGCAGCCTTTCAGTACCTAAAGGGAGCCTATAAACAGGAGGGGAATCAACTCTTTGAAAGGGTAGATAACAGCAGGATGAGGGGAAATGGTTTTAAGTTGAGGGAGAGGAGATTTGGGTTGGATGTCAGGGGGAATTTCTTTACCAAGAGAGTGGTGAGGTGCTGGAACAGGCTGCCCAGAGAGGTTGTGGATGCCCCGTCCCTGGAGGTGTTCAAGGCCAGGTTGGATGGGGCCCTGGGCAGCCTGGTCTAGTATTAAACGTGGAGGTTGGTGGCCCTGCCTGTGGTGGGGGATTGGAGATTCATGATCCTTGAGGTCCCTTCCAACCCTGGCCATTCTGTGATTCTGTGATGTGTGAATTTGTATAACAAAGAGCCGATTTTCCTAGAAGTACAAATGCTTAAGTGAGTGCAAAAGGAAGGTTCAGTAAAATGGAGGGAGACATCATCTGACTTCTAAAGCCTTCCACCATTTGGCTCAGCACAGTGGAAATCCTTGTTGCTAGTTGCCTTGGGCTTTGCCCTTGCAGTCTTTTGAGAGGAATTTTGGGAGCAGGGATGGGTTGGTTCCACTCCTGTGTCTGGACAGTGGGACTCAGAACAGGCTGTAATCCAAAAGCTACTATTTTCAGTCGTATAGGAAGCAGTCCAAACTACTGCTCTCAATAATACACTGAAGCACAGTGAAGTTCAGGGAAATATAAACCTTCTGTGACTGGAAGTGCCAAAGAAAATGAATGGGAGATGTTTATTATCATCAATTCCTCCTCATCTTCCACTCTAGGGTCTGAAAGCCTCAATAGTATTCAGTGAAGGAAAGGGATTTCTGTACATGCCTTCTGATCTAGGGGATTGTCTCTCTCTGCCAGGACTGCCTGGTTTCCTTATTCAGAGTCTTTTGTGAAGTCATCACATAGTTTCTTTCTTTGTTCTTCACTCTTTATTCTGAGACTTGAAACGATTAACAATGGCATTATCTTCAAGGTTCTGGTATCTCAAAGGTGAATCCACTGGGGCAGGAACAGTGCCAGGCTGCTGTAGCTCACTGATCAGCTTCTGTGAGAAAGACTTTTGTTTGTTCTGTTTGATTTGCTCAGTTGTTCCGGAACATCATCTTCAAGTGTCACCTTTGAAAGCTCAAGGGATCTTGAATTTTGTATCCTCTTCTCTTTTGAAGGGTTTTGAATACTGAGAACCACAGCACTGCACAGATTAGCATTGGGTCAGTTGCACGTTAGATAGCTGACCAGCAGAGTCTAGGGCCAGATTAACTGTGGCTTTAGTTAGTACAGAGCATCACGTGAGGGAAAGAGAGCAAACAGAAGGGGATAGTCGTTGAGGTTGGAAAAGACCATATAGAATACCTAGTCCAACCGCAAAGCCATCAACACCATGCCCACTGACCGTGTCCCTCAGTGCCTGTATAATCAATGAATATTTAGATGTTATAATTACAAAATAAGCAAGAGAATTAGGCAAAGCAGATTATGATAACAAGAAGAGAATAGATAGGACGCTATCCTGGGCTCACTTACGAAACTCCAGCAGAGTGGATCCCCAGAAGAGATCCTTCCCCACTGGTAGCCAGCTCTTAAATGGGTCTAGGAGAGGTGCAGCCAGGCTCCACCCTTTCCAGCAGCGCAGGTGAATTGCCTTCACCTCTACTCCCAGGGCTGACGCATTGCTTGCCTCAGGTGGTCAATCAGGCCATGATTCAGCAGTTCCCATACAGCGCCACACCTCTGCTTTTCTTGAAAGCCTCCAGAGATGGTCAGTCTACCACCTTCCTGGGTGGTCTGTTCCAATGCCTCACCACTCTTTCAGAAAAGGAATTTTTCCTACTATCTAACCTGGGGAAGAGCAGAGATGGTTCCACTGAGGTTCCGATACCAGGTTATTTTATATCAATTTGGAGATTGCACCTGTAGACTGTGCAAGAGCTTTACTGCTGGTTCACTGCAGTGTCTGGAGTGTTCAGTTCCCTCAGCAGCCAGTGGGCAGTGCAATCTCCCTAGCACTTGTCTGTCTTCTGCAGATGAGGAAACTGAATGTGAATGTGGAAATTCCACTCACAGCCATTGATTTTATTCTGGCATGGAAGGAAGGCTTTACATTTTCTATTTAGGTTCTGTTATAGATGAGATATTTAATTAGGATTTAAGTGGGAGACAGTTGAACTAAATATGAGTACAAGGACTCCCAATATCCTGGGACAAGGCTGATACCTTATTTGAGATGCATTTACGATATTCTCCACAGAGTTGGTTTTTTTTTTTTTTTTTTTTTTTAAGATTTAGCAGAACAACTGCTTTGCAGAAAAGCAGCACGACTGGATCAAATTAAATAAAGCCTGAATTTTAAAAGCACTTTGTGATTTGAGATACTGCAGAGAGCTTCTCTAAGAGGTGTCTGAGACTAAGCATCTATCAGTGGAGGAAATCCCTAACACTAAGGGGTTTAGAAAAATCTAAGCTTTAGTATTTCCATACAGCTGGAAATGTAATGTAAACAGAGCCTTAGCAACTCGGCCAGAATAATTCAGGGAATCAGAACTGCTGATTGCTAATCCTAGCTCAAGTTTCTAGCCTTATTCCCAGGATGCTATGTTTTGTGTTTTTCCTTTGTTTTCTGCTATGAGAGATGCTGTGGGGACAGTAAAGCTGTGAAGACAGCAAACGTGACACCTCTCCTCTCTTTCTTATGAAAGACCTGCTTTTTACTGGGGCTTACAAAGACAAGACAGATGACATAACGTATTTCTGTGTGAGAGGTAATTTTCATTTTTTAAAAAGTTTTGAACATGAGACATTAAGGAGGGTGTGAGTAACCTGGTTTCTTTTTTGAGAATGTGACTCAGATGCAGTATGTTGGGTGCTAGGATGGCCTCATTATTTGTTATGCGTTATGTTTGCATCTCCATACCACAGTAACAGGTCAGAATATGATTCTATCAACACTAGGAGCACACCATAAGAAGGCATCAGCTGTTGACCTGAAGATTTCTTTTGTTCTTAGATTTTTGAGGTGAACACAGATGGATAGAGAAAGGTGGGGCTGTCCAAGATGACAATCATACACAAGCATTTATTTTCTCAACATGGTAACAACTTTCCTGGTAGCTGCGAACATTTGTAACGAGAACTTGAAAGAGACACAGTATGAAGGATGAGGGGAAATGGCCTCAAGTTGCTCCAGGGTAAGTTCAGGTTGGATATCAGGAAACACTTCTTTACAGAAAGGGTTGTTAAGCACTGGAATAGGCTCCCCAGGGAGGTGGTTGAGTCACCATCCCTGGATGTGTTCAAAAACCGTTTGGATGTGGTGCTCAGGGACATGATTTAGCAGAGGGTTGTTAGTTAGGGTAGGATGGTTAGGGTGTGATTGGACTTGATGATCTTTAAGGTCTTTTCCAACCTGAGCAATTCTATGATTCTATGACTTTATGAATGCTTATGGGGAAGCTGGGCCCAAGTGAAAAAAAAAAAAAGGGATAGATAACTTTTTAGATAATGCTTAATTTTTTAATTTGGATTGCCTCCAAAGAGATTTACTCTAGGACCTTGATAGTAAGTCTTCAGGGATTAATATTAGCGTTCTAGTTCAGATCAATAGTGAATTTTTGAAGCAAACCTTCTGATTGTCCTCACCTTCTGCACATTTGTTTGTAGCATGTAGTGGTCTCAGAGCACATGAACTGGATTCCCTTTGAGGGAAATTAAATCAGAAATGTGTTCCAGCTGCCAACAGGTAATCAGGCATACAGAATCAAATGACATTATCTACAGTAAGAGGCAAAACAAACACGTATGTTCAGTATAAACACCTCAAAACCAATCTAGAGATCCACTCCTATTGCATGATTTGCTTGTTAATGTAGAAAATTATCTTGTTTCTTTTATATATTTTTGAAAGCAGTACAACTTTTTGATAGAGTTTCAAGTGGTCTTTGGTTTTATTTGTTAAATATGTTGATATTCTGTCTGCTGTATTGCTTCAGTGGCATTTGTTTAGGTAGCAACGTTACTGTTTGCTCAGTATCTGCAGAGAAATTGCACCTATTTCAGGACAAAGTTTCTAAATGCACAGTAAGCATTTAAAGCATTAACTAAAATGGTGCATTGAAGATGCATTTCAAACGCTTACTCGGCATTTTGGCAGTGGCACAGATCTAGCAGTGTTCATGTGGGGAAAAAAAGGAAAACAACAGTTAAAGATGATGAAGGTCAGAAATTCTGTCTCAGAGGACTTTTAGAATAAAATATATATATATTATACAGGCTTAAAAGAGCATTTGGAAACACTCTTCCCTCTTTTTCGTGGGTGGCCATAGAGTCATTCATCAGTCTCTCCTCCCCTTGCTTTCTCAGAACTGGAAATTTCTAGGGGCAGTACTCTACTGATCTTTTAAGTGTTTTATTAATACGTAGAACATTTTCAGATCCTACAGAATGCTTCAGAAGATAAATATTCTGGTAGCATTTGGAATGCAAAGAAATGAGGTGGCAGGCAGAAATACAAAAACATTCTCCTGCCTCCATTTACACAGGCAATAGGAGAGGGAAAGGAAGAATTTACCACAAGTTGTTAAGTAGTAATGATTCTCCCTCTCAAAATCAGCCACAGGGAAGTGAGGGCCCCAAGCAGATGAACCCCAGTTCGTCCCTCAGACTTTACGTTGACTGGTCCCGGTAACCACAGCCTCTCTTGTCTTAGAGCTTAAATATGTATGAAATGTCACAGAGAGGGTTACAGAATAATTACAGGTAGCACTGGGACTGCTTGAAATAAGGGCAATTTATTTTTTTACTGTCACTGCAAATCCCAAGTGCTCTTATTCAACAAAGACTTTGTAATATAACATAAATAAGTAACAAGATAGATGGTTAAAAGCAATAGCAAGATAAAATGATCATGCTGAAAGGTAAAAACAGAGATCCTCACTCCTACAAAGGGATAGAAGAGTACTGAACCGTGTTACAGGTATCAGGTCATTGTAACTCATTCTTAAAAAGAATCCAATATATGATGTTAAGAATATAAAACAATTTTAATACAATGGAATCCTTGAAAAACATTGCATCTGTAAAGTATTTTTCTAAGGAACTGATAGTGGCTTTAAACATGTTGTTTACACAGATGTATAAACTTAAGCCTATAGAAAGCCCTTTTCCAAGTAAGATAGGGCAGTGTGTGGCAATACACCAGCATGTGCTGCCATTCTGTGGCTACATTTCTAGATTTTTCTAAGAAATTACATCTCTGTATGTATGCATTGCTTTCCACCAGAATTGTCTGTTTCTCCCTAAGAAGAGACATGGAAGGAACAAGGAAAGGAATGAGGACAAAACAAAGCTCCCATAGATAAATATGCCATCTGTGAACCATGAGAACAAAATCAGAGAGAATTTCAAGAGAAAGGCTAACCAATTATATAAGTCCACAATACAGTACTGCACAATGAAAGATAGCAATGCTTCCTACAAGCATTTAGATAGTAGCAAGTAGAGGAAAGAGAACAGTGTAGCAGAAAGATGAAGCAAGAGACAGATGTAATCAACGTATTTTCCCTAAACATCTTGTTTGGTACCCTTGAAGCCATCAAAGGTTATCTGTAGCTGACACTGCAAGAGGGAGTAACTGTCCTGGGAATCTGCGTGAAGGCAAAAAATAACCACTGCAGATGCTATCTGTCATGTCAACATTCATAGTTCGTTTTCTCATGGTCTTTTCTTCTTCTCTCTATCCCTTCCAGTAAGGACCCTTCCCTCTGCGGTTCTGGCAGGGAGTTTCAGCTATGTCCAGGGACTCTATATCCTTCAGCAGTGCTTATTACAGTTTATCAGGTGGTGTTTTACTCATAGACATCAGATGGAATTACTCCTTGTTTTGACAAAGCAAAGATAAATGAAATGAAGAATTAGCTTAAAAATGCAAATGCACGTAGGATTTATACTTCCCATAAGCTGTATCAGATGCAAATTTGTCATCTTAAATATAGACTATCATGGTTTTCACCTTTAACAGTTTCACCAGAGTGAGTACTGTGATCATGTCATCCCTGTTCCTTCTGGACTACTGAGTTACACAAAGTGGCTGTATTCTTTCTGACCAAACTCTCCCGTGGTCTACTTTACTGAATATTATCTTTAAATTAATGTTCACACAAGAATGCTTATCTATTTGCAATGAAACTTCTAACTCAAGCTGTCTGATCTAGCAGAAGCTAGAACAGGAATTCATGTCCTGAGCTGTTCATAGAGCCATTTTGCCATATGCAGCTGTACGATAATATCATCCAAACCGGTCACTTCAATTCAGAATATTGATTTGCAAGGGATCAACAGAATTGTCAGAGACAACTCTTACTCTGCTGTAAGCAGTCATGACATAGATTTCCATCCAAGATGGATTCCGCTTTCAAAACCATTAAGTTTCCTATTGCCTGTGTAAGTGGAGGCAGGAGAATATTTTCATATTTCTGCCTGCCACCTCATTTCTTTGCATTCCAAATGTTACCAGAATATTTATCTTCTGAAGCATTCTGTAGGATCTGAAAGTGTTCTAGGTAATTAAACCATTAATTAAGTTTCTCCAATGTCCTCCCCTCATTACCAATTTTGAAATTACTGAATAAAGTGTTAGGCAAACAGAATTGGGATTTGTGAACCACTCTGCCCAAGAGAAAGGTAAACCCATTAACTATGTCCATAACATAGTGTTACACAATGGGAGGTACATGTCCTTGCAGGTTATTGGTGCCAGAAAAGGCACTGCAAGACCTTATGCTGGGAGAACACAATTTTAGTTCCCAATCTTCTGTGTCAGACAGTTTACCCATTCACAGCTTCATGCTCACATACCTGGAAGCACTAAGACATGTGCATGCCTATGCAGTTTTGCTGGGACCACCTGTATGTAATACGGATGGCAACAACAAGGTGCTGTCAGATTGTCACTACATTTCTTGGATGACAATAAACTAAATTAGGACAGGTTTGTATAACCTTTAAGAGTCAACAGTTAATATGGAACAATCAATCTTTTTGCCTCTATGACTCCTCAGCAAGTCTGATGCCCCTTCTCTTTGCTTCTGCATGTCACTTATCTTTATGATGATGGTCTGTCTTAATGTTGAGCAAAGAGGGAGAAGAATGGCACTTCCATGGTGGTGTAGCTTTGTTACTTTACTCCACTGTTCCTTTTGGTACTGTCAGACAGGCCTTCCCATCCATAGCAATTTTAGTATCTATGTTACATGTCTTTACAGCATGTAAGGGCAAACAGGTTTTTACATAGTTTGCTGTAAAGGAACTCATCCAGTATATTAGAGTATTTATTAGAGCACTGAGAATCCTGGTGTATGGCCCCAGAAGTAGTGGTGCAACAATGCAAGTGTGGTTTTAAAGTGTCAAAGGACATTTGAACATAATCATTGCTCTGCAATGAAGTCAGCTAAAGGTCATTTTCATGCCTGGATATTTTCCTTTAAACAAGGTTACCATTCCTGCTTTCCAACCAGTATTCCTCCCAATATCACAGGGAAGAAAGCGGGGGAATGCCTTGCCCTCCTTGACAGATATGTCACTTTTATGAAGAAGCAAAGCTTTTTATTACTAGAACTGGGAAAAAGAAGACAAACATTTAAGCTCAAAGTTCTTTCAGCAGGTCACTTGAGGTACAGAAACAGTTTAACAACGCTTAACGTAAATCCTCCAAATACTTATGTATTCCAAGCTGTTTCTTCTTGCTGCCTATATTCAAGACTGCAGTTGTACTGCAGGTGTATCAGGTCACCTACAGAATAAAACAAAACTTTTCATACCTTTTTTTCAAACTGTCCATTTTTAGTGCATGTGAAGATGTTTTGATAATGACCTTCTAAAATCTCTCCTTTATTATTTTCTCCAAAGATTAAGCACGTTAGGTTTTGACACTTCTTCGGTTATTAGGGGTTATTGACAAGATCTAAGTGATCATTTGTTATCACTGAGAATAGAGAGCGTTCATTTCAAACTCCAACAAATTACATCATAAGACTGGAATCATCAGTATGAAAGAGATCTGTCTCCAAAAAAATAATCATTGATTTTTTTCTCTGAATTTCTTTCTCTGGAATATGGAATTTGTCATCTTGGCTTGAACCAGCCTGGTAGAACTCTGTCTCCAGTAAATGTATCTAGCCAAATGATGGAGGATTGCATTGCCAGTGGGAAGAGTATTTCTTTTATGAGTCTCACAAATGATTGGTTTACGTGGTTGGATTTATTAAAGTGGCTTGCAACTAGTTAATAGTAACTAAAATCATGCAAAACTTCAAAAAACATTGATGCAGCAATTAACTTGGTGATCATCTAAGAGTTTAACTTTGGATTAATTCCCTTTGGTTTTGCAAAATTGTAACTTAGGCCCTAGATATCCATTTCAGTAAAGAAGTAGCTGCAACAGTATGAACTGTTATTCACCAACTCTTTGTTGTTCTACTTCTGCCAGAGGTGAACACAACCACATTTTCCACATCCTCTCTTGTCAAATCAGGAAAGCAAAATATACTTCAGCCAGTTTGATGTGAAGTCTAGTAGTTTAGTAACTGGACTTAAATTACTGTGAGAAATGGTTGTTGCCAAGCTTCCAGATTTTGTATGGTATCGGCACTTAAACACTTAAACATCACTTGCAAGAAGTTTGGAAAAGATAAGTGGGTCTGGACAGAGAGGAGAGGAAGGAATGGCAGCATCTTAAATCACTGCAACTGTTTCTTAAATGAAAAAACACATAAGTCCTAGAATTCTACTCTGCCATCACAGTAATTATCGTACTGCTGCTGCTTGTTGTCCTTTACAAACCCCTTGGAAGAGCTGCTAAGTTGTTCAGCATATGTAGGCTGCTTGCTCACATTTGTTGCAGAGGAATGGTCATCAGTCACTCTAGAGACTGTTTAAGAAAAAGAATTGGCTTTGCTACTGTATCCAAAAGGAGATACTATTTGAATTTTGCCTCGAAACTCAGCTTTCAAAATGCTGAGTCAGAAAATGCGTGAAGAATGATAGAAATTAGCTGGTTCCAAAATTTAAAAGGTGCTGTTTTCATTCCCATAAACTGTCGGTTGTTCTCCATGAGAGGTAAAATAATGTGTAATGAATCATAATAGACAAAATTCTGAGTCTGTGAAATACCTTTGCAGAAATATGGATAGGAACAAAGCCAGTCACCAATAAGAAGTTACCAGTCTAAAGACGTTTTGAGCCAGGTGAAAGAGGTGCTGTACTTCCCATTTGGTACTATACACGCACAGCATAAAATCCACAAAGAAAACTGAGGAGGAAAACACTGCCCCGAAAAGCAGTAGTTATCTTCCACGCTATTTTTAGTGAGGGAACATCGCCAGGGAGCATCACTCAGCAGCCTGCCCTGCTGTCCTCTGCTTCAAGTAGACAGTCCAAAACCCAAGGAATGACTTTGCTCTCATGTTTGTACCAAGGAAACTGCAGGAAGCTTTCCATTCTTCCCTAACGCAGTCAGTGGTACTAAAAGCTGTATTTGTCAACAGCTTTACATTGCTCTCTGTATCCTGTCTATTATCCCTGCTCCTGAGGTTTCTGTTGGCAGCACTGTCTGTGCTAAAGCTGCTAACAACAGGGCAGCTGAATCACTGTGAGCAAAATTCTCTACTGTGCACAAAGCTTGAGAGGACTCAAAATAGTGGTGATGCACTGCCATCAAAAAGTGCCTGGGAGCAGAAGAGAGATAATGAAGGCTGGCCAAGGGCTGCCTGGTGTGAACAGCCATTCTTGCATATGACTGGGGCAGATAGCAGAGGCCTCTTTGCAGTACAACGGCTTTGAATAGAAGGGTGCAGTTGTGTGGAATACTCACAAGCACACACCTTCAAGAGTGGAAACAGGAAAAAATATTCAGTGGGAGACTTTTAGTGGTGTTATTTTATATCCTCTCCCCGAAGGCTTCTATTGACACAGGATTATACTGAGATAGTATGTGGAATAATTAACCTTTTCTGCAACAGTGTACTGACATTTGCTGGTTGGTATACAATGCTGGCAAGGCATTTATAATTTTGTAGCAGTCATTGTTCAGACATAGAGTTCTTCTGAAGAAGATCATCATTTCTCAACCAGCTCCAAGAAACTCTCATTTTGGTTTGTTCCTAACTATAGCTGCTTGGGAGGACTCAGTTGACCAGCAGGACCTCCCAGACACTGCCAGAAGCACCCAGAAGATGCCCAGCATCACCTCATGCTAAGGAATGGCTAAAACACCTCCTGCATGGCAGGATGGGATTTTGCCCATATGTTTAAATACACATAACGTTCTTGTTAATTGCCGATACCCACTGATGCTTTTTTCTTTGGCTGAAATACACTCCAGAGTATTGAGCCCAAGTGATTTCTGTATTGAAATGATCTAAAGGGCAATAATAAATAACAAGCAGCAAAATAATACCGACATTGACTTCCAGCTGTCATTATCTGGGCTCTTAAGAAGAATCTGTCTTGCCTTCCTTCCAGAAACCTCTCACTGCCCTTGTCAGGAGGCAATTTTATTTAATGAAGACACCCATACTTTGGTATAAAGGTGTCAAGTGAATTATTCATGAGCTCCTTTATCTCCAAAGCATTCCAGCTGCTTTATCTCACAGTAAAACTGCAAAAGAAAATTAAAGTTTTTTTTGTTGAAGTGCAGCTGTTGCTTTGAAAAGCATCTGTTTAGCAGCTAATACTGTGAGACAGTAACATTTTCAGTTTCTGCCGCCAGGCAGCAGGAGTACAGGACTAGCAGAACTGGGCTGGAGGGAAACAAGCATAAATGCTCATCAGCACTGTGAGAAAAGCTATATTTGGATATTTTTAGATGCCTCATTTTCTGCAATTAATGTCTCGAGCAATACTGGAATATGGAGTAGCTGAGCTGTTTTCCCCTTTATTCCCCATTCCTTAGCATGTGGCTGCTCTTCACCACAAAGTATTTTGTTGCAGACCGGGCCTGCCCTTAGCACAGTGTGTTGGCATATCTTTACTCATGAGGAACCCAATATAGGCAGCACAGCCACACTCAAACACAACAGGCTCTGCATTTAATCTAATTTCAGAGCCGAGATGTGCATACACGGATTCAATTACAGAGTTTAATTCACTAGAGCAACTGTTGGCTTTGTTATTACTTCTCTGGCTACATCATTACTTAAATCTGCATAAATTTGTAAAAGGGCTGCAAAAGCTCGTCGTTTTATTGCTAGTATTTTATTTATGCTGAAGTGAAAATAAACTGTCATTAGGAATGTGGTTAAAAAATAGCTGTATCTTTCGAAGTAAGAGCAAACCACATATAAACAGTTTGCTGAACTCACAACAGCATTTTAGAGGACTGTGAGAGCAGGCACACTGCAGGCTTTGTCCTGCGTTTCATCCACTACATCTTCTGAACTTGCATAGTGAGTTCTGGTGTGAAGTCACCATGATTTATATTTCTACAACCTATTTTACAATCTTACTGCGAAGTATTTCCTCATAATCATTTAATCATAAAGAAAGTGTGGCTCTGTGCCTATGCATATTTTTACAGAGGGGATAATGTCACACGAAGCTTATCACGCTGTCACCCTTGGGAGATGCTCTCCAGGGATGGCCACAAACCACTGACACCACACGTTTTGCATCCCAACAAGAGATACTGGAGTTAATTGGTTATGCTTCTTGTTTGCTCATTTACAGCTGTGATGCACAGATCCATTCTTGTGAAGCTCAGCATTAAGTGAGTTTGCAGCAGAATTATCACATGTGGCTCCTTCAGCTCTTCCTTGCTTGCCCCGATGAGCTTCTCTCACTGCTCTAGTTCTGACCCCTGCACTATTCAACATCTCCTCTTTCAAGGTTTGTAAACCACGCTTCAGAAATTAATTATCTTGTTTACTGTTAGGAAGTTTCTTTATTCAGAAGTGAGTAAAGTCCTATCTCCCCTGGGCAGATAATGTGCTATGTTCCATCACTATTTAGCAAACACAGCTGAACTTTACAGCATTCATTTTTACCTTGCACTTACGTTATGGCCTTTGTACCCCTAACAAGACAGAAATAATGTTGTGTAGGCCATTTTACCTGTGACATTTCCTAATTTGGTATCACTTCATTATTTTATCTAAGCATTTCTGAAGGCTGCACTGAAAATAATGCCTTCTGTTTTATTCTGCTGGCCCACAACATCAGAGGTAGATGTTGGTGGTATAGAAGCAGGGGCTGAACCTTCCCACCAATATTCCCTTATATGTTGTTGCTGTGTGACAGATCGCAGCAGAGGGGCACTCTGACAAAAGGGCACCTGAATGAAAGTGCATATGAAAAAATGAGGTGTCATTGAATGCCTCCATGCAAAAAAAAAAACAAACCCCAAAAACAAAAATACCGGCAGCCATTGATGTTTATTGATGCTACTGATGCTCACTGAATGTTTGTGGATAACAACCAGTGGATGTGAGCACAGTGAAGGGTGAGTGGTGTGTTTCAGCAGTGGTAACAGTGACAGTGGGTTACCTCCACTGGTGCAGATTGTTATGAGTGTGGCACACAGGCTTTTATTTGTTACTGGTGACAAAGTGTAGCTCATGGTGGTGATTATGTTGAAAAATAGTATTTTGTAGCTGAGAATTTGTTCTATCAAATAGTGTTATTTGTATTTGTTGTAGTTTCCTTGGAAATAAACAGGAAGCATTACTTTCAGAGCAACCTACATATTTTTTATAGGCTGTTTTGTCTAAAACAGTTCTAATAGATGGCATCTATCCTCAGATACCATCTTTTACCACATTTAAAAATGTGATTATCTTGAAGGCTCAAGCATAAAGATAAGGAAATACATAATCATGAAAAGATATTCTCTTTGGTGCAGAAGTAGATTGCAATTATTCCTAATTAATTCTAGTGCTGCTGAGATCAGTATCTGGTTGAATACAGACGACTTGCCAACAGGATGCTAATTTCTTCCTTCTGAGCACGCAGTTTTTCTGTTTTAATTTAACTGATAACGGAGGATTTGCTGTGGTAGCTACAGCTGTTTTTTTGTTTTTTTTTTTTTACCCTTGTTACATCTGATGCTAAATTTCACAGCTGATCAGAAGAAGCTACAAGCAAATGCCTCCTGAATTTGGGCAATACTCATATGCTTATCTTGTAGGACAGAACAGAGGAGAGAGGGGTCTGTGGGCAGATCCGTCAGTATCAGTTTGCATCACATAAAGGAAAAGCTGGATATACCAAGGAAGAAGAAAACGTGTCAGTAACGGCATGAGATTGCTGTGCACTGGCTTGAGTGACTGGAGTAAGTGAAAGGTAATACAAAATTGAAAGGTAATACAAAAATGAAAGGTAATAAAAAAATTTCATTTCATCCAATACCAGTGCCTTCATGTCTTCCGAACAGAAGAATGCATTTGATCAAGGCTTTCTGGCAGTGTTGTGAGGGTGGAAACATACCATGGGTATGTTCACACTGGGGAACGTTTGTGGTGTTCCCTCAAACCACTGTGGGCACCCAAGAATCCATACAGAATCACAGAACTGTAGAGGCTGGAAGGGACCTCCAGAGATCATCCAGTCCAATCCCCCTGCAAAGCAGGCCCCCCACAGCAGTCTAAGACAAGGGAGAACAGTGGGAAAACCACACTTCATAAACTCCACTTCTCACAGAATTATTATTTTAATTAGGAATGCTGTTAACTGAATTACTTTTCATCTGCAGCTCCCTTGTGAGTGTTCTCAAAATAAGATACTAGGATATTTCTGAATCTATGGGATCGTCGAAGATTTCTGGAGCTGACCTTTAAAACATCCACAGAATAAAATGTCCTTCTTGAGAACATTGGCAGCTATGACATTTCTCATACGGCTTTGGTTTGTAAGTACTCCAGACATCAGACTGCCTCTGAACATCTGTTCGCTGAATATCCCTGAGAGACTGGGTTTGTGCTGCAGATTTCAAGCATCCCTAATCTTCTGTAGAACACCATCATCTTAGTTCCTTTTGCTGAAATGTGTTTACTGTGGATAACTTAGACATAACATTGGTCTGAAAGCTGAAAAAAATTTTTTTTTAAATCTTGAAGAAGTTTGTAATACTCACATAGAGTCATCCAGTTTAGCTATTTCTTTTAGCATTCTCCTTTCTTTTTATTTCATTTTCTTTCCATGGTATTTCCTATCACTGGACCAGTTGTTGGCTTTTTAGATGATGATGACTTTTCTTTGAGGTCCCTGCTCAGAATGTACACTTCCATTAAAGCCTCAGTGACAATTTAGTAAGGTAGAAAATTATAATCTCATGTTTGAGATTGAGCCTCATCTGGCACACTTTCTTATTGCAGATCTTTACAGTAAGATAGATGTCTTACTGTAAATACTTAGGCCATTATCCTGCACATCCTTAACTTTGCAACTATGGGCAGTGGAAATTCAGTATTCTTTCATAGATTTTAAACTCAAGCAAATACAAAGAGATCTGGCCCTCAGGGTCAGATACCTGTCTGTACATAGTTGACACAGGAAAGAATCAATTAAGATATAAGGCATAGTAAAATTACTCCCCAAAATCAGTATAGCCATACTTTAGTTTTGACTGTAGACATTCATACTTTATAAACTTTTCATACTGCTTTATCCCTATATTGCAAGTTAATAAATATGAAATCAATGCCATAAATATTTCTAGGAATGAATTAACTCTTCTGTAGCAGGATACAGAGTTCAAAAAATCTACCTTGTTTATGTTGAATGACCAAAATGAAAAATAAATTGGCAGCAAAGAACAGAAAAATAAACCCCATGACTTTGAGTAAATATTTTTCCTTTAAATCAGTTACTCCTTGAGCAAATACACTCATTAAATTATAATGAGTTTCTCCCTTAAACTATCCATAGTTTTCGAAAGGTCAAGGCTTGCTAGATGTATGTCATTTAATCTGTGTGGAAAGTACAACAGTGTTTGAAAGCACAACTGCTCTAACACAATTGCTAGAAAAAAGAGGATGCGTGTTCACTGTGCATCTCAGCCTCGGATCCTGTAACAGGGGCTTCACTTCTCAGCTGTTCTACTTCAAAATGATTCTGTGGTTTCCACAGATCCTTTTATTGTTTTCTACTACTCAATGGGGATACTGCCCAACTGGATTGAATGCTAAAGCAAAAACACCAGACATCCCTAAGAGCTTTAGTTTATAACGGGAATGTTTTGGAAAACCTTTTGTCTCTAGCTGTTCATAGAGCCCTAAAAAATTAGGGTGGGATAATCCCAAGTTTCACCACAGTGATGCTGCACCAGAACATCAGAGTTTGCAATAGTAATTATGAGCGTAATTGAAGCATTGTTGTAGGAAATGTTTGTAAAATGTCTGACTGAGTGCAAGAGAGTAGCGAGACATCCTGTGGCCAAGTTCCAATTGTTTCTTTTAATACATGGGCCACAAGAGGTTGATTTGCCACACCCAGAAGAGTAAACAGGAAAGGCTGCATCCCTTGGGTTGTTCTGCAGTGGTATGTAGTGAGGTGAGGTGTAGGATGCAGCCAGGCATTGCATGCAAGCAGTAAGCTTGGGTACAGCACAGAGCCTCAGCCCCCTGCACTCCTGTGTTAGAGATCCTTTGAGACAGGCCATCTTTCCTTCTTGTTTTTGCCTGGCTAATCTCCAGTGTTACAAATCTTCCACGATTTAGAGCTGAATATTAAAAGGTGGCATCAACCATAGATTCCAAATGATGCCCTCAGGCACAGAAGCAGGATTTTCTAGTCTCAGGGGCTATATCCCCTAACAGAAATGAAGAGAGTTCTCTGTCAGCTACAAAGAGGGGAAACATCTTCAAGTCAGTTACAAGGAGGGGAAATAATGGGAAGGTTCCCATATAACTTGCAGATGAAAGTATAGAAAGGGAGGATATGGCTCATAGTGTTAAGCCTGGCAAGGAGGATGGTGGAGGGATGATAGAATCACAGAATCACAGAATGGCCTGGGTTGAAAGGGTCCACTTTAATCATCTAGTTTCAACCTTCCTGCTATGTGCAGGGTTGCCAACCACCAGTCCAGGCTGCCCAGAGCCACATCCAGCCTGGCCTTGAATGCCTCCAGGGATGGGGCATCCACAACCTCCTTGGGCAACCTGTTCCAGTGTGTCACCACCCTCTGAGTGAAAAACTTCCTCCTAATATCTAACCTTAACCTAATAAAGTTCTCAGGTTGCCCATAGCCAGGGAGCTGTGACATTAATTACTCTAAGGAGGGGTATGAAAGAGGGCAGAGATAGCCTGGAGATGCTTTTTTCTTCTTTTATTCAAGAGATGCTTCCAAACCCTGACCTGTCCTTCTTGCTATGTCACTGACTATTGTCCCACCCAGACAGAGCTCTCCGTGTGGATGCTGTGTCCCCGCACTTCTGTGCATTCCCTTCCTGATGCACAGCTATGTGACACAATGCTAATCAGTAGTGGAAAACCTGGAGCTAGCACCAAACAGCTGGTGTGTCACAACAGCCAGGCCCAGTGCCATTCACAAGTGATAGTTTGGATTCCAGAAAGGCAATTTTGCTATTATTCTTCACCTGAGCTTGTCACCTTGGCACAGGCAGCTGTACTGCTTCAGTTTGTGAGCCAACTAGTGTGGCTCCTCCCACACGTCTCTGAATGTAGCTGTGTGGTGGCCAGATCGTTCATGCAGGATAACTTCTGAAGCTTGTAATCAGGTTCTGCATTTCACCAACTTATTTCCTGTTAGTTACTGCCATGACAACTCAGGTTACTCCGGGTTTAATGTCAGAAATTACCTTCTGCCTACTAGTCCTTCACACATTTATTTGCTCCCCATTACCCTTCTAGAGCATCTGAATGCCCTGCGAACATTGTCCATATTTCAAAAGACTGCTGTAAGATTATGAATATTTTATTTGTACTACTAACAAAAAATGTTGGCAGGACTGTGTGGGAAATACAGCAAAAGTAGGAAGGGTACTGTATCCTTCTTAGTCCCACTGAGACAAAATCCCAAGTCTCAAGAATGTAACTGATCCTCCTCACATGCACCTTCCCTCTCTACCACGATGAGATTTAATATCTAATCCCTACATAGTGAATAACAGTCAGCTGTCAATTGCCTGAAATTCTTACATGGGACAAAATGAAGAGCACGTGAACCGTGACACAAATAATATCTTAACAATATTTAGTCTTTGCTTCTCAGCACTGGCAGTGAGAATGCACGTAACTAAAAAAAATCAGATTTTCTATAATGATCAACATTGTTGGCGCAATAACATAAAAAGTATGTATACATGCGGAGACTGGCCTAGATTTCAGGCTCAGTCCTGTTCTTACTTTAAATCTCAGCTTTAGATACCTCAGTAGCAAATCTACAAAGGATTTTCGGCAAATACAGTTGCAGAAAGTACAAACCATTTCTGCAAATGAAGAATAGATGAGAGGGAGCAGAGGGGCAGCGCTGAGCTCTGCTCTGTGTGACAGCGACAGGGCCCGAGGGAACGGCGTGGAGCTGCGTCAGGGGAGGGCGGCTGGGGGTCAGGGAAAGGGGCTGCACCACAGCGCGGTGGGCGGGGAACGGGATGCACAGGGCTGTGGGCACGGCCCCAGTGCCGGAGTTCAAGGAGCGTCTGAAAGGGGCTCTCAGACATTGGGTTTGGTTTCGGGTGGTGCTATGTGGAGCCAGGGGTTGGACTCCATGATCCCTGGGGATACCTTCCAAGTTGGGGTATTTGTGATATTGTGTGTGGGAAGCTGTTGTGGCTGCATCATATGTCACTAAGTGAGGAGCTTAGCTGGAAGTACTCTGTAATGTGCTGGCCAGCTAGTTGTATTCCTTCCTGAAGTCTGTAAGCAGGAGAAAGTGCTTGAAGAGGGATGTGAAGGAACATTTTGCCTTACACTCCAAGTGTCTTCAACAGGAGAACAGCTCCTGGGGATACACCACAAACCATGTAATGCTCTGCCTTCACTGTGGCACAGGTGAAGCTCTCTTGACAATACGGAATATCCCATGGACAGCTCTACAACTTTGCCTTTCACACAGGTAAAGAGCAATGGTTTACCTCTGTGGTACCTTCCCCTTCTTGCTGATTGCTGACCATGAACAGGCAGGTGATAAAAGCTGTTTGGGCTAACAGCCCAGCTGCTATGCTATCTTCTCTGTCTCCTGTATGTGCCTTTAATGGCTGTGATGGTCAGAGGCTGTCTCTGCTGTAAAAAGCAGTGCCAGATCCATATGAATGCAGCTTGGGACTCTTTCCTCCCAAAGCCGTATCTCCAGTACCTGTTGTTAGCTTGGAGGGGAGGGAAGAGGAGGAAGAGGAGGCTCTTATCAAGGCACAACAGCCCTGCAGCTAAGCCTTACCACCCAGCTTGCCCCACCAGTCAAGGCTGCCCAGCCCCTGGCCCTTCCCGCAAGCAGGCCCTGCCCTGGGGTGAGGTTATGAAAAGGTAATGAGACCTGGGCACAATGCTGTGAAGGATGGAGCAAGGCTCTGGTGGCTGGAGCTGCACCAAAGGCTTCAATTGCATTGCAGATAGAGTGTCAGTGATAGCAGCTTTTGCATAATGCACAATGCAGCACAAGTGCACCCTTTCTAAAGCTGATGCTGAATGAAGAGATTTGCCACAGGCAGGTTACAAGCTTTATGGCACAGTGCATGTTCCTGCAAAAAATGCCTGCAACAATGCTTGCTGCAGTTGCAAAGACATTATTGTAGCTGTGTTTGGTCTGGAAAAATTGGTAGTATAAATTCTTGTCACTTGCCTCCACTATCAGTGGTCATAGTTGAAGCTGTAACACTTTGCAGCTGATCTGTTTGTGTTTTACACTGAGTTTGTGAATTAACTAGAGGACTAGGTGGACTACTTGCTCTGTTAAAATGTAACAGAGCATACTATTTTCTTCAGGTCATACTGTTTTCCTTAGGTAAAAGCTGCACACAAAGCATGATTCTGCAGTAGCAGCATTGAAAGCCCTTTTTGGTCAGTAGATTATCTCATAACTCAGCATTTCTTGGATTTTTTTTTTTTTTCCCAAGTCTTAAGGCAAAGTTTTGGGGAGGTAAATTAGCTGACTAACACACAGAGAAGTAAACACGCAGTGGCTTTTTATTTAATCAATACTTCTTGAAGTAGAAAACACACATTTTGGTTTGCATTAGAGGCTTCATTGAAATAATGTCTCTGTGCTATTCTGCGATGACTGTGCACTCAGGAGCACGAGTGCCAGTAAGAGTTTGTTAAAAGAAACAGGTGGTGGAACATTAGCAACCTCACCAAGCACTAAGAAATGTTCTTTAATTATAATCCATGCTCTTGTTATCACCTTTACACCTGACACGTGCCTCCCTCCTTTTCTGTGGTTATACTGCAAGACAAATCTTTTAACTCGCATCTGTGAGCAAAGACAGTTGTGGGCCCCTCCTATTTATTTGTGTTTTCCTGCATGTGACTTCCAGGGATGTGTATGCCTTCCTCGAGTAGCACTTCTTGGCCCAGCATTTCAAGCTGCTGCTGATAAGATCTGCAGGAAGCATTGCCCTGCAGTGTGGAAAGGTGTAGTGCATTCTAGCAGGAACCAGATGCGTGGATTGCTGCTGGAGGCCTTGTGAAATTCCTGTGTTAAAGTATAGAGGAACCACTTTTTCTAATGCTTGGCTTGTTGAGCGACCCCTTGCATCTACAAAACATAAAAGGAAGTAGACCATCTTTCAAAACAAAACCTAAATTACAGTGGATGTACACCTAAAATACTATGTTTTTCAATTTCACATGGAGCCAATATTTTAAAAGAAATAAACTACCAAGGGCTTTGATGGAAACGAGGCTCTACTTTCACGGAAAGTTATTGAAAAGTAGTGTCCTCTTTCTGGCATTGATGTTATAGAGGAGTGTGCATGCGCTTAGCCTGGTGCCACTGATGCTCACACCACATGCTTTAGTGTCTGTAAAAAGACTTTGTAAAATGACTATTCTAAACACAGCTAGTTGTGATACCACTGCAAGTTTTCAAAACTTTCCTGTATCTAAGGAACCCCACGCAGCAGTAAATCAACACAATGTAAGTATTTATGCTTTGCTGGAAAAAAAATAATAATGTCCCTTAGGTAAACTAGACTGAAATTTGACTTCTCTAAGTATGGTTTGGATCTGTGTGTGGTCCTCTTTTCCTCATTCCCTCTCCACCCAGACAATAAATATTTGGATATTTGTCAAATATTTTATGAGCTCGATAGTTATTTTCTATGGTGCACTATGGTTCTCAGTTGCTTACTGAAAAAACTGACACGAAGCGCATCTCCCACAGTCTGCTCAGAGAAGGCAGTTCTCATTTATAATGCCATTCAATTCTTGAAAACACTGAATAGGTCAAAGCTAGGAAATAGGTGCTATTTCTCCAGTGTTTTTCATGCATTAGAGGCATTAACAAGCTGGAAGACAGGGAATCAAATTTTATGGTTCACTAACCATTTATCCTTATTTTCTTAGAGATAGCACATCTTCAAGCAAGCAGCAACACGAAGAATAATAAAGGATCTGTACTCTCAGCTAGAGTATTTACACGCTGAATTGATACATGAATCTCCAGGGCTGTCAATTATGTTCCAAGTGTGCTTGAAGCAATGGGCGTGAAACCTGTGCAACCAGCTACTTGTCACCAAAGCCTTTATTCATTTTGCAAAGAAAGCAAACAAAAAGAATTGTTATTAGTAACAATGGGTGAGATTCACTGGAGCTGATCTGGGAAAATGACAGTTTTGCAGCCAAATATTTTCTTGTGTATCTGAAGCTTCGCCCAGTGATACATGGAACACTGTCACTGTCAACAGGACGCAGCTGTCAGACAGGTTTTGTGCCTTTTGGCCAGGGCACACTTAGCAGGGTCTGAGCCCTAAGATGAATGAAATAATGCACATGTTCTAGTTTTCGGCCTTCGGATTGTACTGCTCAAACATATGTATATAATTATTCCCAAGATCCCCATATTGAAATGGATTTTTTTAGTGTTGATTATATATGTTGTATTATACATGTCTGTCTATACCGATCATTTCACTCTGAAAAAAAAAAATACTTATCATACATATTACTAAAATTACTACTGTTCCTACTATCAAAACTTTTGAAGCAGTATTTATTCTTCTTCTTTTTTTTTTCTTTTAATAATGCTTTCATCTCCCTCCCACCCTTGATCAAGGAAGTGTTTGTAGGACTGCTGCTGGCTGTTTCTAAAGTCACTGTTGTTATTTGGGTGGGGAGGAAAGGAGGACCACACACAGATCTAAAGCGTACTTTGATAAGTCAGATTTCACTCCAGTTTACATTACTGACGTGATTCTTTTCCAGCAAACAATAAATACTTACATTGTTTTGGTTTACTGATGGGCACTGCTTCTCAGTCATTAAAAAAAGAAAAAAAAATTAGTAGCCTATACTGACATCACAATTTGCCTGTAAACAGGAAGGTTTAAAACATCTCCCTATCTACTTGTACGGCTTCAGTTACCACTGAGCATCTGTCAGTCTGAACTTATGTACCCTCATAAGGACTACAGCACAGATAGGAAACGGAGGCACACTGCTGGCAGACCCAGCAGCGTGGTGCTATCCTTGCCACTTCATGCAGAAGTAAAGGGCACTGATTTCCCTGCCTCACCCCTCAGCCTGTGAGGGTCAGTCCTTGGTCAAGGGGTCAACAAAGAAGAAAAAACTGTCCAGAGGGAAAAATTAAAAATAAAAAAGCTGTGTCTGCAGTAACAGGTGCACCTGTGGGAAGACAGACCACAGGACTTGTGGTAGTGGGTGTTGTCAGTGTTTTCCTGCCCGTCCAACTCAGAAGAACTTAAGAGAAACTGGAGCCAACGCACTGACAAACGTCTGCTGGTGTCTGCTGAGGTACTGCAGAAGGGAGTATTTGTGATGTTAACAGCACAAATACTGAGCTAGTCAATTGTCAGCAAGTATCTTCAGTCACAGGAAAATGTAAAATGTCAGTATTTTTTTTTTGTCCATCTTGTTCAAGTTCAGCTGTTAGACAGCTGTTTTCCATCAGCTGATGTGAAGATAGGATCTAATTTCACAGGACTGCTGTTATTAAACACCCTGCAATCAGGTAAAGCCCCATGCCATCTCTATAATGCTGGTGCCTTTTCCTCTGACCAGCATCTTGTACCGGACAGAAGCTGGCAGCCCTGATGCAGCCCAGCCTTTGCTCTGCTGCACCTTCTCCTAGGGACTCACGTTGTTACTCTGAGTTTTCTAATTTGGGCTCCAGAGTTCACTTTCTGAGATACAATTGCTCTCTTTCCAAACAGTATGTTTTACAATGACAAAACACCACAGCAAAACATCCACTATCCCTAAGGGAACAGAGATTTCCCCATTAACAGTCCCTTAACACTCTTATCATAATCATGAGCTATGCAGCTGGCAATAACTGCAAACCACAACCATGCAGCATTCTGAGCACTGAGAAGACTGACACATGTATTCATGGCAGAATAAAAGGTTTGCATGTCTTGTGCAGGTTAGGAGGTACAGTTGCATGGTGTGGAAAGGATAAAGTAATTTTCATAGAAAAGTTTGAGTTAGAAGGAACTATTAAAGGCCATCTAGTCCAACTTCCCTGCCAATGAACAGGGACACCTACAGCCATATCAGGTGCTCAGAGCCCCATACAGCCTGACCTTGAGTGTCTACACAGACAGGGCATCCACCACCTCTCTGCGCAATCTGTGCCATTGCCTCATCACCCTTACTGTAAAAACTTATTCTTTATATCCAATCTAAATATTCCCTCTTTTAGTTTGAAAGCATTTCCCCTTTGTCCCGTTATCACAGACTCTGCTAAAGAGTCTGTCCCCTAAGAAGGGGAGAAGAAAGACCTTACAGCCCCCCTTTAGATATTGAAAGGCTGCTACCAGGTGTCCCCAGGATGCTGAACAGCCCCAGCTCTCTCAGAGTTGTCCTTGTAGGAGACATGTTCCATCCCTTGGATCACTTTTGTGCTCCTCCTCTAGAAATGCTCCAACAGGTCCATGTTTCTCCTGTACTGAGGACTCCACATAGGAACGCAGTACTCCAGGTGAGGCCTCATCAGTATAGAGCAGAGCAGCAGGACCACCCCCCTCACCCCGCTGGGCACGTTTCTTTTGATGCAGCCCAGGATACGGTTGGCTTTCTGGGCTGCGAGGGCACATTGCTGGCTCACATCCAGCTTCCAATCCACCACTACCCCAGGTCCTTTTCGGCAGGGCTGCACATCACACTGCTGGGCTGTGCCCCGGCAGCACCTCCAGCAGCAGCCAGCACTTTACGAGAGACTGCCGGTGCCCTCGCCGCACAAGGAGGCACACAGCTCCCAGCCGACGGCTTTCCGTGGCGGCGCTGCCCCGCGACCCCGCACCGGGCGGGGGGCGGGAGGGGGCGCGGCCTGCACCTTCCCGTCGCGGCGCAGCCCCGCCTCCCTCCCGCCCGCCAGCCAGCCGCCGCCACACCTCCCCCGGCGGCTCGGCACCCGCTGCACGCCGAGCGGCTCTGCCCCGCCATGGAGCAGGGGCCGGCTGGGGCGCCCGCCGCCGTGGCCGCCGCCGGCGTGCTGGTGCCTCTGAGCGAGAGCGAGCAACAGCGCTACTCGGAGCTCTTCTCGCGGTGCTGCCCGCCCCCCGAGGCGGCCGCCGGGGGCAGCAGCGTGGGGGAATTGTTCCGGGCCTCGCAGCTGCCCCCGGACACGCTGCACCAGGTGGGTCGGGGCGCCGAGGGCGTGAGGAGGGTGAGCGAGGGGCGGCGCGGAGCTCTGCGGCACCGCGGTGCCTCGGCTGCGGCGCCGAGCTCACCGAGAGCCCCGTGCCGGCGGGCTGCGGCGGAGCTCCGGAGGTCCCGCAGGGTTGAGGAGGGAAGCCCCGCTGCCGGACCGGGGGTTTCACGTGCTGCCGGGGATGTCGTTTCTCGGCGGCCTTTATTTGCCGAGCGGAAAGAAGCGGTGTCGGCGCCGGGTGGGAGCACGGAAGCACCTGGCTGCGGACGGAGGGATCGGAACTCTGCTGTTCTGCCGAGAGCTGTCAGCCCGTCTCTCCGTGACTCCGTGTTACGTAAATCCCTATCGCACAGGTGGAAGCGGGGATGCTTCCTGCGTGTTTTTGTCCTCGCTTCGCTATTTACCAGCCGTGCAAACTGCTGTTGCTTTTCTTTGAGTCGCACCGTGGCCTTCGTCTTCTGTGTAGAGCACAGGGGTTGCCCACAGGGCCAGCTCCAAGAGTCCAATTTCAATTAGCGAGGCTTAGTTATGGAGCGTGCTAAAGCCCTGTTGGCAGATTTGTGTGACTTTGGCGTAGAGTTGTAGAAAAACACTTCTTATTTTTGCTGTGTAGGTCCTTATCCTAACTTTGGAGTAAATCTTGCTGTGTTATCACTGTCTGCTTTGGGGGTTTCTTTGGGGGTTGTTTGGGATTTAATGTGTGACTTAAGCCTGGAAATGCCATTTTTTCAATATTCTGAGTTTTCTTTTATTTTCCCCCCACACTATTTTAGATTATTTCTTGGTATGTTTATGATGTGAAGTGAGTGTTACTGGGAAGCAGGTCTGTAATTGGCTTCAGAAATCGTCAGGATAATAAGGCCTTTGGGACCTGGGCTGTTTCTCTCCCCTTTCCTGCCTTCTCAGTCTTGTTTGTGTGGCACCAATCACAGTCTGTGACTGGAGCTCCTGTTCCAAAGCCCGCTGCTGTCAGGTGCTCTTATTAACATTTTCTTGAACTGGAGAAGAAAAAAAAAAAAAAAAGAGAGAGAAAAATTAACATTATGGGGGAGAAAAAAGAGTAAAACGTGAGCCTTCTGATATGAGAAAAACTTTTCTTTTTTTCCGAAGACATTAGCTGATGTTTTGTCTTTTATTATTCTCTGAAACTGCAATTAAATGGTTTCTGTTTTAAAAAAGCCATGTACTGTGCTAACAGTTATGGGTACAAGGCATAGCAGTGCATGGCATCTGTTTTTTCCACTAGCATCGGTAACATGCGTTTTAAGCAGAGGCAGCTCAGCTGGGTTAAGATAACATGATTTCTTTTAAATAATTGTTGACTGTGGAAGTTTTCTTAAAACAGAATGTGCCCTTTTAAAATCCCCATCTGCCACAACTAGTGCTTGGTGACTTGGCATCCTTACCAACCCACTGAGCTACATTTGTGTGACTTACAGATTTTCATCCTCGTGGTTATTCATTGAGGAGTGGTTGTACTGATCCACATGCTCTCAGCTGGTCAGTGTCACAGCAGTGCTGAGGTGGTGCTGTTGCCTTCAAGGTGTTATGGTTTGGGATAGAACAGTGAGACATGTTCAGAGAGGTGGTAGATGTCCCATTCCTGGAGACATTCAAGGCCAGACTCGATGGGGCTCTGAGCACCCTGATGTAGCTGTGGTGTCCCTGTTCATTGCAGGGCAGTTGGATTAAATGGCCTTTAAGGGTCCCTTCCAACTCAAACCGTTCCATGATTCTGTGAAAGAAGGAGCTTATTGTTATCAGTCTTGATAGAGATTTCTTGTTGACTGGGAAGGTGTTGAACTAAGTAATGGAAGTCTCCTTCTGCCATCATTAAATGCATCATCAGTTTGTAGTCTAGACACACATCAGGTGGATGCAGGAATGTAGCAGTTCCTGTGGAAAAAACAAGGACATGTGCTCCTAAATAGCAGTCAGTGTTCAGTTTGGTTTGAGGTTCGTTGGCATGATACAGGAGGTTATTTAGATGAAACTGGTAAGGTAGCTGAGAGCAGATAGATAATGTGAGGGAATGTGCCAGAAGAGGAAGTGCTCGAATAAATAGGAAACAATCCAAGAGCAGTCAGGTCAGAAGGAGCAGATGGTATGCACCCAAGAGCTGTGAGTCTCGCTAAGAATGAAGTGCTTGAATGCAGATTCATTAAATACAGGCTTGTTAAAATCAGCTCTTCTGCTGGGCTGTACAGTACAGCAGAGGCTGCAGCTATTGAAATGGCTTTAAATAAAAGGCCAAGGAGTGAACCTAGCAAGAAATTGTTCAGTTCTAGAGAAATTATTGGAGTTACAGCTGGAATTAAAAATGTAAAGCACTTTGTGTGACTAGGGAGGGCATGGTAGCAACTGTACAGTGTGCTTTCTGCAGGCTGTCAATGCACAGGGTTGTAATGTGACTGGGGCTGGCAGGCATCTTCAGAGGATCCCAGTCCTCCCGAGTCTGTATAGCTATCCCAGCATCACAGGAGGCAACAGTGGCTGTTCTGCCTTGTCCTGTTTTGGGCACTCAAGAGTGACCCCATTTTAAAGCTGGCCCTCAGTGAGTACAGCCTCTGCTCGTTGGCTCCTTGGATTCCAAATGCATTTGTTTTGTATGCCACATGCCAATGGGCAGAGGTTTGTGTAGATTTCAGGTAAAATAGAGCTTTATGTGTAGTTATCATCTGCTGATCAGCAAAGAAGAGATGGCTTGTGCTAGTTCTGTTGTTTGCCTGTGTTACTGTGAGTCTGTGAAGATTCTGGGAAATGAGGGAGCAGGAGGATAGGACTCAAGTTTTACACTGGGCTGCTTATCTTTGTTATTAGTTTTTGACTTAATTAATTTTCATTCGGTTGGTCTGTTGGAATCTTTAATTCTAGTTTTATAAACTGTAGTCTTATTTGTGGGCTTGCAGTATCAGCACAGAGATCCAATTCTATTAAGAAAGCACATTCTTTCCTCCACAAATGAACAAACCGCGTTATTTTGAGCTTTGAGGATGACAAGTACTAATTGTATGACTTTGGAAGCTGCACAGAGATGCATTTTTTAGTTAGACCTCTCCATCCAGTTCTGTGTGAATGGAGAATTCAGACTGGGGGTCTTGCTTTTTCTCCGCACGGTCTGTGTGTTGTTTTGTGTTTGTGGTAACCTGTCTCTATAGTTACACTGAATTGTTTATCTGTCCTGTTGTGTTCAAAAAGCAGAAGTGTGGATAGATTAAAAAAGAGGTTGGGGGGGGGGAGGGCGAGGGGGAGGGGGGAGAAGTTGCTAAGCTGCTATTTGCTGTTTCATTGGAAAAATGCTAGCAAGGGTTCACTTTTCCATCATTTATTTTTCATAGGCATGAATTACTACCTGCATGATAGCTGGGGTGGCATTAACTGTATGCTTAGAATGCTTTTCCTGGGCGGAAAAGAACGGTGACAGTTAAAATAGGAGCTTTTTGAGGGAGAAAAGTCTGGACTAATTGTTACTTGACAAAAAGTAAAATTCATTCTGTTGTGCTCTCACGCGGAATTCAGCATTAAGCTGTTTTCAGCGCTGGAAGTGCGATTGAGCTGACAGAAGAACACCAGCTCTGTCAAAGAGGTGTTAGGTAGGAATGCACGTGGAGAAATTGCATCCAGTTGACATCTTTGAGTCAGAAAGAAACAAAGAGGGGGTGCAATTTTCTGTAAGTGTTACAGCAAAAAGAAGAAAGGAGAACTGACATTGTGGTGTCGGTTCTTCTGGCCGCAGTCCTCCAAACTATCATTGCATTCCTAAGGTCTCAAGCAGACCTGCGTAGGAATGTGTAAATTGGAGATATATAAGAACATTAAAAAAATATATAAATATTTATTTATATATATATAGTACCGAGGTAGAGAGTAGAACTTCACCTGAAACAACCTTGACCATATATTCCATTAAAAACAATTCAGTGTTCCTAGTGCATCTTAGAACTGTCTACCAGTTTAAACTATCACTTAGCAGTCAGAGGATTAGTAGTTTGGAGTGTCTCTCAGTTGTGATGTAAGAAACTGCAGAGGCTGTTCTTTCTTATGTGTGTTTCAAGCTGTAAAACCTGAGGCTTCTGAGCCTGTTTGATGTAGACTTCTCATCAGTGGTCAGAAATAGAATCATAGAATGGTTTGGGCTGGAAGGGATCTTTAAGATCATCTATTTCCAACCCCCCTGCTATAGGCAGGGACACCTCCATCTAGATCAGGTTGCTCAGAGGCACATCCAGCCTGGCTTTCAACGCTTCCAGGGAGGTGGCATCTGCAACCTCACTGGGCAACCTGTTCCAGTGTCTCACCACCCTCCTGACCCAACCTGGTCAAGGCCTGCAGACTTTGTTGATTAACCTTCATTGCAACCAGCTATGAATTTAGCAGTTTGTTTTCCAGTAAAACAATGCTTTGCTCTGCCAGTGATTTAAATAACTGCGCAAGAGGGATTTAGGAAGAAAGTCAATTGGGATGAAAATGAACAACTTTCATTCTTTGTGAGGGAGTGCTGCAGAGTGAAGCAATGATGAAGAATTTTTATTTTTTTTTTTTTAAGCAAGTGTTTTTGTTTTGGTACTTACACAAGAGCAGTAGGTTCACTGAACAGTCAGTTGCAATCTGCAGCCACGTGCTGTCAGTATTAAAGTCTTTACCTATGGGCTGACTGATGTGGTTTGCAATTTGCGTTGCAATGGAAGGGTTACAAAGAGAACCCACCTGCTTCATGGGCCATTTTAGTGCAGGTGCCTTACAAAGCAGGGTTGGCGTGTGAAATTTGCAGAGCTTAGAAACTTAGCAAAGGCAGATTCGCAAAAGCCAGAACAAGCATTTCTATGACAAGAAATCAGGATAAATAACCTACTTAAATTTAAAATACGATGATTTGGGGAATGTGTTTGATACGCTATTTGTAAAGCACGATTCTTTGATGTATTAACATCTGAACATAGCAGCAGCATAGTAAAATAAAACATTAATAAGCAATACATGCTAGTTCAAATGATTGTCTGCAAAGTTGAGTGTGTGAGTTGTGGATGATTAACTACAAAAGGCTGCTGGAGTAGAAAACCAATCATGGACAATAAAAGCCTCCCTTTCCAGTAAAGGGAATGTTTTCTTTTTTCCAGTGCTCACTGACCACTGCGTATGATTTGAAAGCTGTTGGGGAAAAACCTGGTTGTCTTCCTGCAACTTGGAGCAATAATGAGGTGGAAGCCTGTGGGAGGATGAGATTTGTTAGTTCTGTGGTCTGTAGGATGCAGTGAGCAGAAGTAATCAGCGGAATCACTAACTGCAAATTATGCTTTATTTGTGAAAATATTTTAAACAGAAAGTATGTTTTTGTAAACTCCCAAGTGCTTGTATGCGTAAGAAATGGGCACTTTTCATCTTCTAGCAGATGAAAATAGTCTGCATATTTTTCAATGAATTCCAATTTTCTTCTAGGTTTCTTTGCATCAATCACAGGTAGATGATACCTACACAGGAAGATATCTCCCATTAAAGGACATAAAGCAAATTGCTTGAGAAATAAAAATTAAGACATATTGTATGCTATCTAGTTACTTAAATGTCATTAAATATACTATTTGTTAATAAAACTAAAATTGTTGTACCTTATAAATTAAAAATTGTTTTTACGACCGACCGATGAGACAGACCTTTACCAATGTGGCTTGCTCCGAAAGTAATGCCACCTGTTTATTTCTGTGGAAAGTGCAGTAGATACGAAGAGCACAGTAACATTGTTTGTTAGAGCAAATCCTCAGCTGCAATACTCAATGCAGTCACTGCCATGAGCTGTGCATTTTTGCCAGTGGTGAACAAGAACTTGCATGCTGTGTTCATAAGTCTGCACCAGTGGAAGTGACCCGAGTGGTGTGTCAGGCAGTGAAGAGGCAGGCAGAGAGATGTGAAGCCCCACCAGATGCAGTGAGATCTGCTTGGACTAACGCAAAGTTCCATGCTGCATCTTAAATGATCTCTTGTTCCTGAGTGAATCATTCACTGGCTATCCTAATGAATGTAAATTACTGAGCATGGCTACAGTTGTGCCCAGTGTGGAGCAAGGTGGCTGGCAATTGTTTTTTAAGAAACAGACTTGAGAAACTGTGAGTAGCTTGGTTACCAGAGTACATTTGCAGCCAGTGTTTTCTTCTGCTTCTTTATTTTTGAACTTTGTTTTTTTTCTATTTTTTGTTTCCCTCCATCCAATGCCCCCAAGCAATCTCCCCCATCAGAAAAAGCTGCAAATGATTCTTTCACTATCTCCTGTTTGTATCTGTATAGTCGTGTAATCTGGATTTGCGTCTCAACCTCTCCTCTTCTGTAACAGGAGATGGCAAAGCACTGCTCCCTTGAACAGGGCCATACCTGAAACACTGGATCCAGAACTCAGAACTGCCATTGGCTTGGTGATGCTGAAAATTTCGAGTGTGCTAATGGCAAGCACTCAGCTGAGCTGAACGTGGCTGTAGAGTCTGTTTGCTCATTACTGTATGAATCATGAAGCTGAATTCCACCTTCAATAGCAAATGTCTGTAGTGTTAGTTTATTATTATTATATATTTCAAGTGGTTTTGGCATCAGCTTTTCAGACTATTATTATTATTTTTCCTTCTTCTTGGATTCTCTTTCTGCACCAGCAAACATTAGCTCAGCTTTGGCACAGGTAGCGTTTCACATTTCATGCGTTCTTTACTTATGGCATAATTTATGCACTGATGTCCTATGGAAGCCAATGCTTGGTCTTTCAGAATAAAACAATGTGTCTAATCTGCTAAATAGGATGGGAGATCTGGGCTAACAAATACAGTCAGAATTATTTTGTTACCAATTGTAACAGCAGTGGAGCAGTAAAAGATGAAGCACTCAATAGTTTGGAAGGCCAAAATAAAAGTAAATGGGAAAGGAAGCAACAACAGCTCAGTACTGTCCTTTATATATTTATTTATTTTGCTTTCCTTCCTCTTGGAATGATCGCTGCTCTTATAAGGAACATCTTATTGTAATTTTCGCTTCCTTTGTTATCTAGGGAAAGAAAAGTACGAATAATGACATTAGTTGTGCTACAACATGCTTGTCCACCTGGAAAACAGAGATGATGTAATCCTTGGCTATGTCCACTGCTGATTCTTTAAAGACCTGCATTCTTCAGCAGAAAGAGAGAATGTTTAATTTAGGCACAGACATGTAGGTTCTGACTGACTGAGATGCATTTTGACACTTAAAGTGCAAGTTGGTTGAGATGACGATCGTTTTAGTCTTTGGTTTAGTGCTGTGGAACAGAAATTTTAAGCTGCTATTCCTTGTGACTTATTGATCCAAGCTATAGGAAAACGAGGTCAAGAATGGTCGGGAAGCATCCTCTGCACACACACCATATGCAGTGATGTTGTCAGCTAAAATTGAATGCTTTCAGTTAAGAGATCTTTTGACAAGCCTTCAGTCACACAAAAATAATGCGTACATCTCAGTAAAACAAGATGTAAATTTCTGTGATATTCATTATGTTAAATGTATAACTAAAGAAGGCAATACTTGCATGCTTACTGCATTGCTTTTAGAACTAGCTGCTCAATGTGCTAGGGAAGTGGACTCAGGAAATGTGCCAAATACAATAAAATGTAGGAAATCACACTGCTGTAAATACAGTGTAAAAAGGCTTTCTTTAGGAATAATAATAATAATAAAAAAGATTACAGTAATGATAGATAACAGACTGCATGTGGTTTGTGTTTGTGACAAAAATACCTCACAGGGTCTCTGTTTTCCTCTGTATTAGCGGAGTCTCCCTTTGTCTCCAAAGCAGAACAAAACCTGGAATTACATTTTCATAGAAAACACCAGAATTTCTTGCAGCCTCCTGAAGCAAAGTCTAACATGAACAACGTTCACAAGAGAAGTTGATTTGGACAGATATAAAACCCCATAATTTATTCAACTAAATCAGAAGATTTTGTTTAGAACTGCTTAGGTGTTCAAGTGCTGGCATTTTAAATAGATAAATTTTGGAAAGGAGATTGGTTGGTTGTTTGTGCACATCATCTCTTGGTCCCGCCTGTTAGTTAGACTACTTTTGCTGTTAGATGTAGCCTTGGTGGTGGCCAAGCAGCTTGTGGTGCCCCACGGGTGTGACGTGAGGAATTGTGAGAGCAAGGGTGTGAACTGTCAAAACTAGAGCTTCCATAAGATTCTGTGGTACCTTTGTATTAATGTGTCCTGGAGCAAAATATTTCATTTCTTAGCAGAATCTTGAAAAGCTCATTGAAATCTGAATGTTCTTTTAAGAACACTAAGAAACCCAAGATTTTTTTGGGTTTTTTTTTTTCCCAGTTAGTTAAGTTCAAGATGACTGGACCTGGTTGTTTCCATCTAGCTGTGGAGGATTTACCTGCTTGTTGTGGAAAATAACTGTCGTGATTTTTAGCAACTTGAAGCACTTTGTACTGCTGCCCTCAGAATGTCCCATCTCCTTTCTTGTTTGGCTGGTATTGCTTCACTTATGAAAGGTGGAGGACTCACAAGCGTGGAATATCAGATCTGCAGTGCAGAGTTGTCAATAACTGATTCTCATTCCCAGCAGTGAGAAGCGAAAAGCATAAACCTCTGAAGAATGAGTTGTTTTTTTTTTTTTTCTATTGAAGTTTCATCATTGAAGTTATGGAAGACCTGCATAACTGTAGCTGCCAGAAATGTTCTCCATTTTTGCTGTGAAGACATATCCCATGCAGACAGCAATGTTCCTTGCTATTCTAGTATCCTCTTCTGTAAATTCCGAATTCAGCATGAATGGTAAAAGAAAAAAAAGAGGTCCTGAACATTTTTCTTTGGACTCAAAATACAGTAATTCCATTCTTCAACAGAGTAAGAAAAAAACTGAAAGTACTGCATTTCCAGAGCAATTGTATTTTTCTTTGAAATGAAGGTTCCTTTCTGCTGTGGTAGCTGAGATGTCTGTGCCTTCCAACAGCTTTCTGTGCTTCTGATGCTTACGTGGGATCCCTTTCATTTTTGGTAGAAAGCATAGAGAGCATGTAAGGCGAAACTAGTTTTCCATTACAAGAACTTCCAAGAAGAGGAGGCGTTAGGTGAGCACGAGGGAGGAGAGGTTTTGAAGGACTGCAGTGAATCCTTCTCAAAGCTGTGGTTTGGCAGGATCAGCCAGGTGTCAGTGTGTGCTGTTGGACAGTATCTGGTCTGGGAGATCAGTAGGTAAAAATAAATCCCTACATCACTGATGACTGTTGTTCTCTGTTGTGGAATAATAAAAGGCAGAAGCCAGGAAACTGCTTGTTTCTGGTTTTTATTAGAAGCTGTAAATACCATGGCGATGAGCAGGTTATAAATACAAATGTCTGCTGCAGATAGAACTTGAAACAGGGTGGAACCTGATAACCTTTAAAGAGAGGTAATATGAGATTTAAAATTATGCTCATTACTGAAGCTTCCTGCAGAAGCTATGAAAAGCCTATGAATAGTATGGTTGTGGTTGTTTTTTTTTCTTTTTTTTTTTTTTTTAAGGCAAAACCAAGAAAGTTGCAGAGCTGAAATCTTGTTTTTAGGTTGTGGTTCTTGTGTGATGGCACCAAAGTCAGAAGTGAAGAGGCCCTTAGCTGTGTTCTACACTTTCTGTTGTACCACTGTAACAAATAGTATGCTTGGGGTTTTCTGATGCTTGTAACCTGCTGCTAGCCATGCCTAAGTGGGGACTTGTTTTAAAACAAACAAACAAACAAAAAAAACCAGTATTAAAGTATTATTCTGAATCTATATTTCACTTAGAAAATAATACAGCCATCGAGTCATACCCTTCAAGAAGTTTTTTGAATGTTTCGCGAGGAAGGAAGCCAAATGGGAGCCCCTGTGTTATGGTGCTCCAGCACCGGGTACCACACGGTACAACTGGCCAGAGCAAGTGTTGTTTCAGGGCAAAAGGCAGCAGCACCAGGCAACGCTGCTCTCAGCAGGGAAATAATTCTTCATGTTATTTACATTGAGTTATCAGTCACCTGCTCTCTTTCTCTCCCTGTTCTCAGCTGTATCACAGTAATTACACCTCTTATTTGAACTAATCTACATCTGGGTCCTCCTTGAGGAGGATAATCGCCGAAGGACTATTTCTCTTATGGAAGTGCTAATCAGCTGTTTTTAAAAAGCTGCTTTTTTTTTTTTTTTTTTTTTTTTTAAACCATGTACATACTTATTTGTAGGGAATATGTGTGAAAGACTTCTAAATTCAGTCTAGCAAGATGGTTTATTTCCATATAACCCCTGAATTTAAGCCCTGCAACAAAATAGGGCACTCTGGAATTGTGGCGAATGTATTCTCTTCAGATGTTGAAGGACAGATCTTAAATATCTCTTAGTAGGTGAAATATCCAAAAGAGCAAATGTAGAAGATAAGTGTTTACAGCTTTTTTTTTTTCCTTTTTTTTTTTTTTTTGATCACTGTACAGTATAAAGTATTTGGTGCTAAGTGCAAATTTCAGTGTCAACCGTATTTATACTGACATAGGCATGGTGATATTTGTGTCCTTCTAGTAACCTTCTAGTCACTCAAGTGTAAGTTAAGTTTCAAAAGAGGAGAGAGCCTGCAGTATTTTAATGAAGAGAAAGAGGAGCAGTGTGTCAAGGACTGTAGATGTGGGATGCTTCTAAATAAACGGATTAGAAGAAATTTTCCATGTTCGCGATTCACTCCTATATAGAGAATGCTGGCAAATCAAGTTTTTAAACAGGTAGTTGCAGAACCATCCTATGCTCAAGTTGGCTAAAACAACATTTTTTAGTTTCTATAGCGCTTTCTGGTTGTGTGACATAATAATGATGTGACTTTATATAGCTCAGAGATTCACTAAGTTTGTCTGAAGTGCTCAAGTCATTTGGATCAACTCTAAATATTTGAAATTTTACTTTCTTTTCTGATGTCTGTTGCAAGGCATCAGTTCTTCCAAGAAGCATTGTGCAGCAGTTTTATTTTATTTTGTTTTGAATTAAGCCATGGTCACTGTTTCTGTAAAATGGTAGCAATTTTATACTGAAAGAGCATACCAGAGTTCTGTAGTTTCAAGGGAAGGAGGATTCAAATCATTAAGTAACACTCATTACCATAGAGAACTACTTCCCTGCAGTAAAGCTTAAAGGATTTAAAACTAAAATTGCTTTTCCTTCCCATGAAATGTGAAATATAAAATGTTTATTTAGGCTTGCTACTGATGTTTCTGTTCTTTTAGGTATTTGCTGGTCCATGCTGTTTTTACCTTGTTATATGTTTCACTCTTGCTGATGCAGCATTTTCTTGTGGTCCACCTGGGAGAACTGCTACAAGAATCACATTGAAAATATTCACCTGCAATAGGAACATTCAGTTAATTTCTCCTGGGGAGAGTAATTCATCTATTACCAAGGTTGCAAGCAGAATAAGAAATCTATTTATATTCCTGTGTGTACATTCATCAGTCTCATTAGATACCAAGGTAGACTGTCAGCATTTCACATCTGCTATTTTTTTGAATGCTTAAATGGCTGATGATATATTTGAGTTTCTGAATGTATAATCTACTCTTTGGGGGAGGCACCTTTCCTCTCATTCTCCCTGGGGAGTTTGCTTAACGTGCCTTCCATCTCTTTATCTAACTTAGACTTTCAGCTCCTGCTAAGAATGACTTAGCAACTAAGTCTTTGGTTACCATTATATGGCTGGCCATGGGCATGTCTTCGTGAAAGGTCTTGACATTTCCTACGTAACTGCATGGTTTCAGCTGAAAATTAGCATAAAAATGAGTTATAGTCTCCTTTATTACTGCTGATTCCACTTCATCTTTCTTAATGTAATCTAAAATTTCCCAATTTCCCGTGTCATAGGTTGAAGTTGATATGGCCTGGTTTTGAAATAAATGAGGCTTCTGCAATAATGCTGTTAGTTCAGCCCAGTATTAACTTTTGAATTTGTTCATTGCCAATAAAACTTCACAGAAAATTAAGAGACTTTGACGAGATGTAGTTCCCTAGTTATGTGAAAGACCCAAGAGATTTGGTAAAGGCAAACCCCAGTCATTTTCATTCTGAGGGAAATCTCCCTAGTCTCGTCGAAGAATTGATGAGAATGCCACTTCATGGCAAGAATCTAAAGGAAATTGGGATTCATTGGTTCTGCTGCTCATGGGTGGCTTTTTCTAGGAACCAGTGTTATTATTAAATAGTGGTTTGGCCGTGAGGTAAAAGAAAGGTTGTAGAAGAGCACTTTAAAACTCACCATGCTTGAACATAAGGAGGGGGGCAAAGGAGAGATGGGTCTCGCTGTCATCTCCGGGATGCTATTTTGGTGCCTCTCTGCCCCCAGCCCTCCCTACGCTGCTCCACCTGCACTGCTCTTTGTTCCCTCGGTTCCAGCTGGCGGCCTCCATGAGCCAAGGGAGCTGCTGCTTCAGCGCTTCCCCGCATCTGCCAGGAAATAAATAAATAGTGGGGAAAGAAACGGAAGGGATGCGTTCTCGTTCTTTATGTCAGCTTTGCTTAGGGCTTTTTTTAATTGTATGTCTCGCAAAAGTGTATCACTGTGAGAAAATTTCCTTGGAACTAGAGCTGAATCCTGTTGCTGCCTTGGTTTCTTTAGTTTTCTGGCATTAAGAAAAATGCAAGGGCTTCAACACTGATGCATCAGAGCTAGATTCTCATCTTTACTGCTATTAAATACACCATTGCTGTTGAGAGGTTTGGTGCAGTGCCCTGAAGGCTTGCCAAGCGTTGTGTTCTGTCTGCATGCACTCTTGCTCATGCAGTGCTTTGTAAGGAGTCTCGTGCCTGTGCACCTGCAGGTAGGCAGCCCAAATTGATCCTGGTGTTGCTTTGGCAATTTGACCCATATCCTATAATTTCCCTCTAACTCTTCTTCTGGAAAGATGAAGATTACATGGTGGCTCTATTTCTGCTCCTTTTGTACCCTTGCTTTCTCCTGATGTTTCCAGCCTCTGTGGTTGGGTCCCAGAGAAAGCAGTCCCAGTCCTTTTCTTGTTGTTCTCTGGTGCCCCAAGTGATATTTTATCCCATGGATGGAATTCAGAGCAGATTACATTTCTGCTGTCTTTTTTTCCTTACCTTAGAAGGAAAGTTTGCCTTATCTTCCAGTTTCCATTACAGACATGTTTAGGTATAAGCACTGCAGGGAAATACTTCCTTGCACAAAAAATGCACAACTATTTCCAATGGAATTAAAAAAAAAAAACAATGCCATCTTGTTGCTGAAGCATTTCTGCTGATATTATGTCTTGGAAAGGAATATTTAACAAAATTAATTGAGCCGTATTTTGCCTGACTGTATACCTTCTGACTTTGTAAATGTGTTAGAGGTTTTAAAACACAAAGTGTATTTTAGCTTGTGACATTTGAAGGACTATTTGGAATGCAAGATAATTTCTGAAACAGCCTATTATTGGAATAAAAGGAAGGATTACCAGCTAGATAACCAGTGGAAGCACGTCTGAGATTTTATAGATGTTAGATATTGTTTGAAATTAGTGATATTTCAGTAGTTTGTTAATCAAACAGCACCTGAGGTGGAGGTCAGTGGGTACAGCTTTATCTTAACTAGCTCTTAAGAATGTCCCCCCAGTGTGCTTTGTGGAAGCAAGGAAGAAGGCAAGTGCATGAGTGCTGTGTAGCACTTCTCATGGCCCACAGGCAGCATGATCATGAACTGACTCAGAAGCACACTTGTTCTGGCTAGCGACCTGGCTGCTGCGTCAGCAGGGGAAAGGGTCTGAGCTGTTTTGGCCTTCCCATGGCACTGGCAATCCCAACTGGACGTGTGAAAATCAGAGCCTGGGAAATGCGCTCCCTCTCAGCTCTTCTTTCAAACCAAATGGAAACCAAAGCTAATGGGTTATGAAAAACACTGAGGAGGGGATTTGGTGCAGTGTGGTCACACCAGCATCATCTGCATGGGAAGCAGGACAAAATACAGCTGTGAAAAGACCTCAGGTGATCTCTAGATCCCTTTTACAGCAAAATCCTATTTCTTTATAATTCCTGAGCAATTTGTTAATCCCTAGCAATGAAAACTGTATTGCTTCTGTAGGCAACATGCTCTAGTGCTGCCTTCTCTTTAGTACGAGGATTTTTTTAAATGCCACATTGTTTATAGCTGATCTATGAAGGATGTGAAGAACAGATTATCCTCTCCCTTTTAAAGCTGACTCTTCCTTTTACTTTAACATTGCAAACTGGTATTGTGCAGGGTTTCTGTGGCAAGGTTTTGGTGGCGAGGTGGCCACAGGAGTCACTTTTGAAAGAGGAGGCTCAGAGCTACCCTCGGATATGGCCTGTGTTAGGGAGCCATTGGTTGGGCAGTTGGCTTCCAGTCAAGGTCAGCCCACCTCAGCAGAAATGATGTCATCAGGCAGAAGAGTGGAGACCCCATGGGCATAACTCCTCAGAAGCACCCCCTCACCCAAAGGGGAAATCTGTAAAGAGTTTGTGAAGACTTCATAGAATCTATTGACGGGCCTCCAAGATCATTCAGCCCAACTCGCTTCCACATTCCTAAGAGCTTAATTTCACTCAGGCACACCTGATGTTGCAGTTCCTACAGATGAACTGAGACAGTGTATTGAAATTATATTGCATGGTGTGTTTGTCAGTGTTGCTCCCTTTCTTTTCTTTTAATTCTAGTTGTAAAATCAGCATTCCTGGTGCTGTGGCCTTGTCCTGTGGTCACAATTGCTCTTTGTCCCAGCAACCAACTTTGGCTGAGAACCACAAAAGACTGTTCATTTGGGACTTTTATTCTCAAAGTTTCGTTAGGGTCCTAACTTGTTCAATGTGTCTTTTTTTTATGCACTGTGCTCTCATCTGTGTGGGTCATGTTGTAGATTTGGACCTAAATGGAATATCAATAGCTCGTGCAGGAATCCCTTGTCAAGTCCTTTCCAAAGTTTTTGTAGAAAATCAATTTCCTGTGAGGAGAGTGTCAAGATTTTTATGGTTAACGTTTCCATGGAGGAAACGCCTCCAACTTTTTTAGCAAGCTGGAAAAAAATCCCGTATTGTTATGCAATACAAATTAAGTTTGTGCTCTTGAAATGTAATAAGTATAATTATGTACTTGGTTAAAATTTCTTATGTGAAAGTGTGAATGCAGAAGTATTTGTATTCTTTCAGCTTGAATTAAAATCCTTTTGACGTTGAAGCGTGGGCCAAAGATTTTCAGTGTTGGGAAAATTACTGTGAAGAAAGAAATTCTGAGGGCTTTAAAAACAATGAGAGGCAATGGTATGGTGCCCAAATGATGTGACATTAAAAAGAAAGGTGAAAAACACAAATATATTGCAATGTAAGTTGTGGGTATTGTGTGACTGAAAAGGACAGGCATGGCTATTTCAAGAATCATGGATATTTTTCTGAATTTCTTTTTCAGTTGTTCAAAATGTTTCGTATTTTTTGATAGCATTTAGTTTCCTTTTTCTGCTTAATGAAGCGTTTGGAATTGTCATAATTTTTCCACAGTCACTTGCCCTGAAAAATAGAAGTAATGAAGTAAATGGATGTATTTCTCACTGTTTATTTGGGAGATAAAAGTAGCACGGTTTGTCTTCATTTGAAAGAATTAAAATTATCCTGGTTTTGTGTATACCTCAAGATCTGAATACTCAGGCATATGGTTCTTCAAAGTTGTGCTTTATCTGTTAGTAGTAATAAATGCTGTTTGTGTTAATAAGGGACATGCAGTGCAGAGATTCAGAATTGTTTGTGATGTTAATCGTAACTGTAGTTCTGAAATTGTAGAAGATTGTCACCTTTTTTTCAGTATACACGAAGAACTTACACTAGCCATAAACTTTTCAGGAAATGAGGAAATTACTCTATTATGTATTGCTCAGTGGTATTTTTAATTTTCTTGTCTCTAGGTGAAGAGATGTTGTTTTAATTCAGGACTAACAAATTTAAAAATGTTAAAAATTTCACTTCAACATTACGTTTTCTATAAAACCTGAGAGTCTTTCAGATTAAAAAAAAAAACCAAGGTTTTTAAGTGTACACAACAGTGTTTTGTTTTCAGAAGTCTTTGTGACTAAAGGCTCACAGCTGTTTTCTACTTGAAATGATTGTTCTTTCTGCAGGCTGACAATAGTTTATTTGTGTGTTATAGGACAATTTTGGTTGAAAATGAGTGTGACTAAAAGCTGGGGGAGGAAGCTGCTCCTTTCTGCAGTAATCAGCAGCGAACCCACATCTGTGCTGAGAAGTGTGGCACAGATTGATGGCTTCTTTGGTTTTACTGGGGTGGGTCATGCAGGAGGACAGATGCAAACTGGCATTCCTTCCCTACCCTGTACCAGTCCCTACCAGTGGAAAGGAAATAATAATAATAAATCAACATCTTACCTCCTCTCTCTGTCCTCTCTTTCCTACCCTCAGCATGTGCAAGAAAACAGTGATGAAATGCATTTTAGATTCATTTTAAGTACTCACACATGTGGAGAAAATACTCCCACTTCTTGACTGAAGACCTAGTTTCAGCAGCAAAATAAAACTAAGCCGCAGTTGAAAGATTTCTAATGAAGGAATGAAGCAATAACATTGGTGTTTTTTTTCTTCTTCTATTATTTTTCTGTTTTAAGACCTTTCTATATTTAAACTTACTTTCTGTAAGCTGTTAATAATCAGATTCTCACTGCAAAGTCAAGCTTGGGATGCACCAAGCTTGATTTGCTATAACACTTTCGCCAAGCAGTGTATGTCAGGTAGAGCAATACTTGCTAGGTAGCACCAGTGTGGAAAGGAGTGTCAGAAATAGGGCTTTCCATGTAATCTTGCTTAACAAAGTAGCTGTTGTTAAGTCTGCTAAGCCAACAGATTCCTGTGCAAAAGCGTTGCAGGAATTAAAAGCTTAATCAGCCTGTGTGCTCTCAGAAGTTTAAATGATTTAGGCATAGAAAACAGGGGAAAGAGTATATATTTGTTAGGTACAAATGCTTTTGCTTATGCTCAGCCTGGCTCCAATCTAAGAAAGCAGTTAAGAAACAGGGTTTTCCAGCCCATGAGCATTCCTGTTGAACTCACATGGGGCTATTTCATGTGAATCTCGGAGAGAGAAATCTTTTTAATTGTATGGCTCTTGAGTAAGAAAAGAATTTCTATTCCAACCATGCAAAGAGTGTGTGCTTGCTACAATACATATTTATTAATAGTTTTCCGTGGCTTTGCCTTTTTAAAGCTGCTGTGCTTTGACCCCTTTCATGAATGTGTTTTGGGGGTTTAATTGCATGATAAACCTCTTGCTCCACAGGATTCCTTTCCATTTAGTGCAGAAATTGTACAGAGTAGAAGGCGGAGGTTTACAAGAAGGAAAGGAGACTGCTGTTTTTAAGATGTGGATTGGCACGTAACGCAGTTTTTGGTATCCAGATTTCATATGCTTGAAGCAATAATTCACCTAAAGGTTTCTGCCTGGATGTAAAATTTACCGATATTAAGTAACAGAAAAGAAAATAAAGCAATTGAAAGGGAAAAGTGATTGCTAAATGATATATTCACTGTCCTGGTGTGTATGCTTAATTTTCCACGCTGAAAGAAAGTAATACTAAAAATGAACAGGTAGTTGGAAAAGCTGCCTGTGATAAGCTTTTACAAATCCTTTTTTTTTTTTTTTTTTTTTTTTTTTAGTATGCGGTGATGTGTACAGATGTCTTTTTGTTCTTCTAGCTCCAGAAAGTCTTGTGAAAGAGTCATAAAAACCTGACAGCTTTTTTAATACCTTGACTGCTGTGACGCTTTGCTCTAATGATGGGGCTATATTAATGTAAGCAGGTTGCTGCATAAAGGACAAAGAAATGACATGCTCTGAACAGTTGAGCATTTCACGTGCATTTGTCTGGCTGGCATGGGGGGCTGGGGATCGTTCTACTGAGATCATTAGTACCTGAGGAGATCTAAAATCCTCCTTAGAATACCAGCCACAGATCACTCACCACATCATCAGCTCTTCAGAGCTGAATAGATCATCGGTCTTTTCTCTGCCGGATGTGTTAAATCCTTCTTTATTAACTTGCTACATTGAGCCACCAATGTTTGCTGAAAGCTATGTGGAGAACGTTGAAATGAAATAGAATTTGTACACCAGTTGAAGATTTTGGGCACTGGGCTTCTCCCCTCACCTGCCCAAGCAAACACAGCTTCTACTGCAGTGCAGCAATGCCTAGTGTGGGGATGGGCTGCCATGAGCAGACTTGTGCTGTTTGATTAGAGTCTGAGAAGTTCAAAGAGATATTTGAAGATCTGTCTTGCAAGCACAAATTGTGCTGTTGCCATCTTTAACTGAATGTGGGAGAGAGGGGGTTGGCAGGAATAGCTGTGATGGTGACGCTTCAGCAATGGAGGATAAATAGACATAACTTAAAGTAGTCCGTAACTTTCTTCCTATACTTTTAATCTACAGAATTTTGCTTATTGAGTGGATTAAAAGAAAAAAAAAAAAAAAAAGAGATAATTTTTGCTGTACAGTTTCCTGAGTCTTTAAACTCGCATTACTAAAATTCTGCATAATAATCTCTTCATGTACTGCCATGGAAGATTTTGCAAGAGAGCTGTAGTTCTTAAGCGGTACGTTGTTTTTGTGGATTGTGATGCTTGGATCCCATGATTGTGCTAGGCCATTAAAGGTTAAGGAGGAAAGCCTGATGGAAATAGGCACGTGTGCATTGCTGAATGTTTAAGTGCTCATTTGTATTGCACTGGCCACAAAATGTTAATGACACAAATTATATGTTAGACATCAGTGTATGAGAAGGGCTTTATTCTTATTTTTCATTACTGGTGCCAAGACATGCACAAAACAAATAGATTCAAAGGAATTAACTTGAGTTCTGTCCTACAGAAAAATCTTGCTGTGAAGTGAATTGTACATGTGAGATGACATCCTGCTTTGGCTCGTGTGCCAGGCTTTCTTCACTGACATCCAGAAACCTGTGGTTAATCACATTACTGCTCTGGTTTTTTAGTTGGCAAACTTACCAGTCTACGCATCAGACTACATATTAGTTACCCATGGGACCAGGGTAGTAATATTTCCATGAGCCAGAGTTCACAGCTGCAGAACCCAGCAAGAAGGCTGTACTGGGGGGCTGGGAGGGCACCCATGGATCTTCTGAAGCTAATGGGGACAGTGCTGCTTATCTGTGGGTGCAGAAAATTCACATTCCAGCTTGGTTTTGGGTGGACATTTCTACTTATTATTTGAGATTGCTCCTGTTTCTTTGGGAGGTTGTTGGAGGATGCTGTCTGAGTTTTTTTTTAAAGCATTTGTCGCAGATATCATGAGAAAAACAAATCATAGAATCATAGAATGGCCTGGGTTGAAAAGACCTCAAAGATCATCTAGTTTCAACTCTCATGCTTCATGCAGGGTCACCAACCACCAGACCAGGCTGCCCAGGGCCACATCCAGCCTGGCCTTGAATGCCTCCAGAGATGTGGCATCCACAACCTCTCTAGACAACCTGTTCCAGTCATCACCCTCTGAGTGAAAAAATCAATCATTTCTTTTTTAGGAGCAACTATGAACAGCACTTGCTCTTTGTCTAAGAATAAAAATAAAAAGCAAAAATAATGTAATAAATCACCACAAAGCCAAAAGAAAACAAGCAAACAGACTGTCCTAGAGCACTGGAATTTACGCCTGAAAGATATATAATGCTCTTTGTTTGAGATGTTCCTGGAGGAAGCCTTCAGGAGTGACCAGCATGCTGGAGCAATGCAGCCATGTAGTGGGTGACACTACTGCTGCTTGTGAATAAAAATTGCTTGTCCAAAATCAGGTAAAAACATGGCAGTGGCAGAGGAAGGGTTGCGTGTGCTGCCTTTCACAGAGCTGTGGGTGACTGTGACCTTTTTGTTTTCCCAACCATAGGTGTCCTGTGGGCTGCTCAATAAGGCCCGTTGTCTCAGCCCAATGCAGAGGGAACGTAGAGTGCATTGTTTTGTTATTGTCTGGGATTGAGGACTTATTTACCTGATATTCAGCTGTGAGTTGTGCCCTGTGTGCACCAGGATGCACGCAGGTGGAGATGAGTGGTGGAGATGGAGGGCCACGGCCTGTCTGTGAGTAGGAGTGCACTTGCTTTCCAAAAGAAGTTAGGAAATGTTTTTTTGGATTTGGAAACGGATCTGTAGAGATAACAGTAATTGCCATGAGGTTTGCTGTCGGCTGCCCTTGGTACATTTTCAGTTGTGAAAAAAGCATCCAAATGGAACAGATCGTAAAGTTATTCTGGCACAGCATCTGAGGGTGAAATATTTCCTTGCTTTAGTTGCAGAGAAATGTGGAAATAATAAGGCAGCTGTTGTGGAGGCAGCGTGCTGTGGAGCTGCCTGTGGATGGCTGTGTAGGTCTCTTGGTTGTGACAGCACGTTAAAATTAAGTCAGCTGTGTTTGCCAGGATTTGCCTGTAGTAACACTGTGTGCTCTGCTGGAGGGAAACCTTCAAGCATTGCTACCAAATGAGAAAATAAAGGGAAGTTTAATGGAGAAGGTTGATATTCTGGGTGAAGCATATTTTGGTGGTCTGTTCATAAAATGTTGCGTTTGTCTGTAGAAGACATCTTTGTTTAAGCTCAAAGCTTCTCATTTTTCAGCAGATGCAAGTAGTGTGTGCATTAGAGGAGCTTGGCTAGCTTCTTCACTGGTGGTGCCAAGGTGTTTTCAGAAATCATGGAATCATTAAGGTTGGAAAAGACCACTAAGACCACCTACTCCAACCATTAACCCACCACACCATGCCTGCTGACCATGCCCCTCAGTGCCACATCCACACGGTTCTTGAAAACCTCCAGGTACAATGACTCCACCACCTCCCTGGGCAGCCTGTGCCACTGCCTCACCATTCTTTCTGAGAAGAAATTGATCCTAACACCCAGCCTGAATCTCACCTGGTGCGACTTGAGGCCATTCCCTCTCATCCTATTGCTGTTACCGGGGAGAAGAGGCCGACCCCTACCTTGCCACAGCCTCCTCTCAGGCAGTTGCAGGGAGCGATAAGGTCTCCCTTGAGCCTCCATTGGGCACAACAATCCCAGCTCCCTCAGCAACTGCCCTTATAACTTGTGCTCCAGACCCCTCACAGCTTCAGTGCTCTTCTCTGGACAAGCTCCCAGGTCTCAATTGCTTTCTTGTTTTGAGGGGCCCAAAACTGAATACAGCACTCGAGGTGCAGCGTCACGAGGGCTCAGTACTAATTGTACTGAGATGTTTTGTGGTGATATTTCATGATGACAGCGGAGTGGGTTGTATTGCTGAGCTTTGCAGGTTAGGTTATTTACTGAGAAGTAAATTGCAAAAAAATAATTGGTTTTAGGTGAAATGGTAGAGAAAAGGAGTGGATTTTTCACTAATACAAATTTGTATTGTAAGATTAGTACTCATGCATCTGCCTGAGTTTTGACACTAGCAAACAAAATGACTTCAAATCAATGAGGATTTTTTTTTTTCTGAAAGCACAATCATTGACTTCTAAGTCTATGGAAAGGTAGAATAAAAGTTGGCAGCATGAATACAGCACTGCAAGATTCAATCATAATTTTTTTTTTTTTTTTTTTTTTTTTTTTTGCAAGCTTGAGGAGTCTTGCCTTATAAATGGCTCTATGTGCTGTTACCAAATTTCATTATTTTAATTTTTAAAAATTTTTATTACTTTTTTAAAGCTCAGGGTTTTTTAGGTGCTTTAATCCATATCCGAACTGCAATGATGGAGTGACCACTCTTCCTGTTTAAAAAAAAAAAAAAAAAAAAAAAAAAGACCTGGACAGCTTGCAGAAATTTATCGTATTAAAGATTTGATGGTTGAAGCTGAACTTTAAGTTAAATTCACTTTCAGTTATGTATATATAGGCAGTGCTCTGAGTAGACTTTTTTTTTAGAAGATGTATTGAGATACATTGGTGTTTATAATAAATGTCATTTTACATAATGAATTCAAGCTTACAAATTATTGCTGTATTTTAAATCAGTGAAAATGTACTCTCCAGATGACAATATGCTAATGAAAATTATGTTTCTGCAAAATATCCTTTGCAGAATCAACAACTTGGTTGGTGTAGTTGTCTAAAATAATAAGAACGCAAGGATATCTTGTTACCTGCCCCCAAAAAACAGCCTTGTTGGATATAGGTGCTGTTGCTTAGCTTTCACGTGGTTGTACTGTATTTTAATGTGAAGAAGGCACTGATGCAGCTCATTTGCAAAATGTGACATTTCTACTTCAGCTGAAACACAGCTTCCCCTTCACTCTCATTGCTAGCAAAAGTTGTGTACTGTTTTTGCTTCGGCCTCCAGAAAATGGAAGAAGTTTTAGGGAGTGATTTGTATTTCAGCTGGCCCAGCGCCAGTCCTGACCAAATTCCCATTTGGGGAGTTCCATCTCATCAATGTCAAGTCGTGGTGCATTCCATTACTCTCAGGCAGGAGAGCTCTCTGCTGAGCAAATAAGAGTCAATGGGCCTAGGTTCCCCTCTCTTGTGCCCTGAGCCTTCTTGGTGTTATTTCCATAGATAAGCTCTTGGAAGAGAAGGGGTGAGCGGGAAAATGAGCAGAAGTCCTTGGAATGACTAGTTGTCTTTACACCCTGCATAGAATATGAACGTGCTTCCTTAGCATTAAATGTCTGCAGGGTGGAATCTATGAATCTCACATCTCGTGTCCAAGAGAATGAAAAGCTCTTGGCAGCGTCTAGCATCACAAGAAGTTCGGATGAGCTCTATGGAAGCTCCCTGAAGTTAGTTTGTTTGGATGGATGGTGTGACAGCTCTTGTACTGTACACAAAGTGACAGTACTTATCACTTTGATTGGGATGCTACCTTTACTCCCTTGCTTCTACAATAAGACTTGAAAAGTGGATAAAATGTCTGTCATCAAATTCTGCATACTCTGCAGATTTCCGTGGGATTTCAAGACTTAATAGTGATGTTGGCAAGGCTATGTGTACTGCATTTTATAGAGTGTCCTGATGACTATGTACATTTCTATGGCCAAATGCTGAGGAACTGATTGCCAAAAAAGAATGCGAAGGAGCTTAGTGAATAAATGGAATCATACTTCTGCAATTGTTGGCAATTGTTGTGCTTATGACAAGTTCTTAAATTCAGAGTAACCTGTTTTCAGGTGTTTTATTTTTGTGTTGCAAGTGTAATAAGCTTATTGAAGTTTCATGTGTCCTATACAAATTTATTGGTACAAGGTGTGTTTATTGACCTGGATAGATGTTTATAGGATTTGATACAAACTAGTGAATATGAAGCACAGCTAAAACAATTAGATGGATTAATGCAGTTTCTCAGGTACAGCATACAATTGCCAAATAGAAGAAAAAAATGCATGGAGGTTTTCAAAAGTATTTGCTTCAATCTCTTTTGCCCCTGCAGGCTTTCCACACACAAGGAAAGGCATGTGTTTAGTTACAATGACAGCAGGTTTTTCTTTTAAAGAGAAGGTAGAATGGATTATGAGCAAATGAGCATAACAGTGGCTTGATCTTATTCTGTAGGCACAGCTATTGTGACAGTTATTTTCATTATGTGGCATGGAAGCTTTCAGGTATTTCTCAGCAATGTTTGTTATTAAACCTCCAGGTAAAAAGATGGAAATGTTCACTTTTTCCACATCACACCCTGATAAAGCAAAAAAGATCTATTAGTGTTTGTATGTTAAAGACAAAAGATTGAGTGTAGGAGACTGGATTTCTTTGAGGTCCATGCTTTTAAGTGTTAGGCTGCATCTGCAGCCTTTATTCCCTGGCAGTTTTTCTAGCCCACACTCCTTAATAATTGAAATCTTTTAATGAATTGTGCTGACTCACCTGTCCTGGTAGCTGCCCAGTGTTCAGACCAGTATTTTTTTGTAGCTTATCGTATGCTGGCATTGCCACTTGTCCTTTCTGACAAGAAGTGATTTGCATACTCTTAATTTGTCTGGGCATCTGCAGCTGATATACAATATGAAACAGAGGGCTACACAGACTTTTGCATTAATCAAGTTTTTATGAGACTTGCAGAGTTGTTTGAAAGTATTTTGTGTGTGCCTAAATGTGCTTTGTATCACAAACTTTGCAGTTCTTGGTGCTGGTGTAACATTCTGCCTGGAGCTGCTTAGCAAAGCTTCACTGTTGCCAAGGAAAGAGCTTGCCCCAGGAGTGCCCAGGAAAGCACCTGCAAACCAAGTGGTTCTGGGTTGTATGAGCACAAGGGAGCCTGGTGAGCAATGGCAGGGCTGTCGGCACATTTTGTGTAACGTGTAATGTGGTTTCTTTCTGCTCTTTTTACCACTGTGTTAACTGATTTCTAAGCTGTGGCAGCTGATCAGTAACTTACCTTATCACTTTAGCTTGAAGAACCCAGTAAGTTTAAACTGGAGTCACACAGAGTTTAAAGTGAGGACAAGACATTTTGTGGTTAAGTCTTTAAAAAATGCCCTATGTGTGTGTTGTCTGCGTGTATAAAGTAAGCAATTTCTAATTCCTTTCTTTTTAGGTGTCAGAACCCAGTTGCCAAAATGTTAGTGAGCGTTCCAGGCGATGTTTAAAGAAGTCTGAAACAGATAAAGCATCCTTTTTTAAAAGACTGGGCAGCAGCAGGTAATGGGCTGAGGCAGAGAAGCAGCACTAACAACCCGCCCCACGGCAGAGTCCCTTCCTCTGCGTGCAAAAATGCCCCAGCACTTGCTAGGCTCTGGTCCTTTGGTATCTGGACACGCTGTTCTGTGCTTCACTTCACTTTAATGAAGAGAGAGGAGCCCTGGGCTCCAGGCAGTGCTACAGTGACCCATTCAGAAAGAAATACTTGATTAAGAATGTAGCAAAACTTGTCTGTGACAAGCAGATCTCAGAATCTGTAAACAGAATTTTATTTTATTTTTTTTTTTTAAGGAGCAAAGTGGGTCAGATGCATGGAACAGTTTTGTGATAAACTGTTGATAAGCTACTGCTGCAAATATGTGGCTGTGGAGCAGTGATTATAGGTCTGTGGGTCTGGAGAGCTGGGTGCAGAGGTGTGTCAGCACAGCTGGTCTTGGGTCTGGGCAGAAGCTCTTCAGCCTGTTCCTTGTACTGTGGAGGAAACAGAGGAAAGGGAAAGATCTTGTAATCACTTCGTATCATGGGTAAGAACAAGCATTAAAAACTGTGTTTTTTGGAGCTGGACTGAAGTAGAAGGTGCAGTGAGAAAATTCCCTTTAATGTGGGAGCAAGCTGTTGCTTGTTTTCTTTTTCTCGCAGAGAATTTGCCATTCAGCTTACACACTTTCAGAGTGTAAGACAGAGCGCACAGAGGCTTCCTCTTTCCTGGGCTAGGTTTGCCTGCAAGTGACAGGCGGTGACCGTGACAGATCATGACAAGAGAGCAGAACAGAACCAAACTGAGTGCCAGAGGACAGCACAGCAGAATTACTGGCTAAGTGAAAAAACAAAAATCTTAGAATTATAGGTTGGCTTGGTTTGGAAGGGACCTCAAAGATCATCTAGATCCAACCTCCTGCTGCAGTCAGGGTTGCCAGCCATTAAGCTAGGCACCGGCTCGGGCTGCCCAGGGCCCCATCCAACCTGGCCTTGAAAGCCTCCAGGAGTGGGATATGCGTAACTTCTTTGGGTAGCCTGTTCCAGTGCCTCACTGCCTTCTCAGTGAAAAATTTCCCAGCTTTACCATTGCTTGCAGCTGAAAACCTTTCCCTTGAGGCTGGAAGATGGCCATCTCAGCCAGCCCATCTGTTCTAGGGTTACCAAATGGCTCTTTCTGAGTGTACCTTGCAATCAATGTACAGTAAGTCAACTTCATTCTTAGGTTTTGGCTCCCAAAGTTTAGCTCTTGCAATCTAAATTGGACCTGCCCAGGGTATTTGAGAGGTCAGTGCTCTTGGAGACTGCAGTGGAAACTTGTTTGTAGAGAAACAGGGAGAGCTGGAACAATGTCAGATTGTGCTGGGAAAAGCAGCTTCATTGGGATATCTTCAAGGAGCAATTGCAAAAATAATACTTGCTGCCTGCTAATGGAGCAGAGCGGTGAGTGGATAATAAATAGAAAAACCTGCTTTTTGTTCCAGCATCTCAACATGTAAGACTTTCCTAGTAGGAGTATGCATGGAGAATGGTAATTTAAAGCAGCCACTCTACAGAACAGCTCATAGATATGTCTTAAATGTTAACGTTGATAAGCCAGAGATCTCTTTTAAAATAAATAAATAAATAAAAATGGGGGGGGGGAACATATTTTGTTAAAATAATTGTAGAAAATCTTCTGGCCCGTCAGAAGACTATACAGGCAGTCTTCCTCTCTATTTTTCATGGCTATTTGGTTGGGAGGGCAGTGTGGTTCTTGCGCAGAATGTGTTCTAAGGCTTTCTGCTGAAATGCCATTGAAGGTACAGGCATTGTTCCAGGGCTTACTTAGTGCAAGCATGAGGTTAGGCACCACAGGTCTCCATCCTTCTCTGAAAGATGTTGCTTTTGCATGTTGTGTGAAATGAACTTTCTTTCTCAAGTGGCAGCCGACCCATGTATTTGTTCCATGTATGCAGTTATACCTTGCAGAAATTTAAACTCAGTTTTAGTCCACTCAGCACTGTGCCTCAAGAGCTGTTCAGTAGACCAGTCTTTGAGTAACTCTGTTTATTATCCCGAGGTTAGATTTGGCAAGAGGCAGCAGTAACCTGCCACCATGAAAAATTGTTTCCAACGTGTGCTGCATTAAACTTTTCTTCCATATTCAGCTATCACTAGAGGATTACATTTTTTTTGCTGAGGAATTTAAAAAAAAAAAAAAAAAAGTAATGAAATTGACTGTCAATAGTGTTGTGTTAAAATTCCCTGCGGTATCAAGGTCTGCGGTTTATTTTATTTTACGTTTGTGTGAGTAGAAAAAAAATCAGTTCTCTCCTTGTATCTCACTGAAAACAAAGAAACCTAAGCTGACAACAGGAAGGGATGAAAAGAATTTGTTTTTAATATCAGTTGAAGGAAAGCAGTATAGATGTTTCCCTTTTGCAGGGGACCTTTTAATATGTCTTAGTTCCAAAGTAGTGCTCCCTGTTTATTTTCCTAGATAGAGTCTAGTTTTCATCCTGAAAAGATGCAATTTCGCATTCAGGTACAATGCCTTTAATTCAGATGGATCTTGGAGACTACTAATAGCTTTTTGCACAACCTAGCTTAGCTGCAGCAATGCATATCACTAAATGCAATCTGCCCGTCAAGAGGCTGCATGCACTGACCCTGCAAAAGGTAAAATCAGGAAATTAAAAAGAAAAAAAAAAAAAAGCAGTATTGAGTTTAAACTGCTATGGGAATTGAAGCAGGCAGCATGTTCTGAGGAGCTGGTTTTGGATGAAAGTTGACCTGCCAGCTACCCGTGCTGCTGGAGGAGAAGAGGTGCTCCACCAGCAGCTCTGAGCGGGTCCTGATGTAGGTGGGGTGAGCTGCTGGCTGCAGGGGACCCACAGCCTTTTCCTTTGGCTGTCGGGGAAACTAATGAGTGTAAATGCCTGTACCTACAATTAATCTATGTAAGTATCTACAGTTCTGTAATAAATCGAGCTTCTGTGGCAGCTTACATCTGTTTCTCCAGGCCATTAACATGAGACCAAGATTTAGTTGTTGTAATAATACAGAGGAGATTGTGCCTACAGAATATTTTGCTGTTGTTGCCATTGAAGGGCAAAGTCACAAAGAGGTGGTTTTGGGATGGTTGTTTTAAGAGCGCTTGAGAAGCAGCACAATGTTTCTGAAAGACCACACATCCCTGATTAATTAAATAGTAAAAAAGGGTTTAAGCTGCTTAATCAAAATAAAATGTCTGTGTTTCCGTATCAAGAGCAAGCAGATCATTTACAACATTCAGAACAGAGATGGGGAGAGTCCCTCAGGATATATGCATGGCCACAGTCTTGGCTACTTGTACCCTGAGGTGCTGCTGGGAGTGATGACTGATGGACCACCACCTCCAGTCCTGGGACTGACCTTATCCTTGCTCTTCTCCTGCGATAAATGAGGGTGGGCACCCAGGTCTGGTGTCAGCTTACTGATGCGTGCCCGTTGCCTTCCACTGGCTGTGCCTGCTGCTTCATCCTGGGGCTGACACCAGGGATTTGTGCACCACAGCAAGGCATGTTTCCCACCCTCGGCACCACGTCCTGGCACAGGATCTGAGCACCCAGCCAGACATAAGGAAAAAAAAAAAAGGAATGGCAGATTCCAGTGGTTAATTGGAGCTCTGCTTGTCCAGAGAATCAATCTCCCTTTTCATCGTGCAGTGAGAAAAAAGAAATCAGCTTGGTGCAGCAAGGAATGAAGCCACGCATCTCAGAAACTTACAGGAAGAGCAAAAAAAACAAAGTTCAGTCAGTCAAAGCAGAAGCAGAAGCCACATCCAGAGAAGAAAAGCTTGGAGATATGTTTCATTGATAATTAATAATACTCTGAAATGTCTCAGTTTTCAGGAATTGTTTCACCTAATGTTCTGCTACAGTATGCAAGTGTATGTATATATGTATCTATGTAAATAGATATATAATTAGAGAAAAATGGCTATTCATTTGTTCTATTTGTTTCTATGCATCAGTTGAATAGTTTCTGTCATGCCAGTGTAGCTTGGGAGCATCCCACTGTTGGGTGTTACCTAGAGGAGAGCCTACCTGTGGAGAAATGCCAATGAATTTGTTAGGTCAGGATGATACTATTTGCAATCATACAAGAAGCAAATTAAAAACAATAGGGTTCAGAGACAACACTGAGGCCTGTAAGACAACATGGAAGCAGTAGAAGGGGGAATTTCTTGTACTGAATTTGCCATTCCAGTTACAGTGGTTGTAAGGTCTAATCGTATTTCTGTGAACACCACAGCTCCTGCAGTGGGAACATCTGACTAAACAATGTGCAAAATAAGCAATCATTTCACCTGCTGTTAAGATCGTGCATAATATGAAAGCAAATAAATCATTTTAGGATAGCTCTGCTACCCTTCACTGTAGCTGAAAATGATAATAAATAACTACTTGTCTCTGATGTACTAAGGGGAATGTGATCAGACAGCAGTCAGAACAAATGCATTTAATAGATAACTTTAAATACAATAAGTATTTTGAACTTCAAAATACGTATTTCTTTGCTTGTGTATGCAGAGCTGTTCATGTTCCCTGAAAGAGTGAAATGCATTTTACCAACAATGTCTCTTCTCTCCTAGATCACAGAAGTTTGTGGAGCCAAACGTGTGGGCTATTTTGGTCCTGCTCAGTTTTACATTGCTTTGAAGTTAATTGCGGCAGCGCAGTCAGGGTTCCCAGTACGGATTGAGAGCATTAAGAATGGTGAGTAGCAAATGTTGCTTGCAGCACTGTGTGCTTGTTTTTCCCTGTCTTTAATCCTTGCAAGCTTCCAGTGGTGGTGAACTTTTCTTCTAATTTGTCTTTGAAACCAGTATATTTTGACGATCTGAGGCTGGGTAGGAGGCGATGTTACTTTCTCTAAGTGGAAAAAATGGTAGAACATTGCACTGAATGACATGTGTGGCTGAGGTAGGATTGCAGCTCTGTCTCCTAAGGGGACTGCTGTGTGACAGCCAGTCAGTGCTGTAGGTATGCTTCCCTGCCACATTTGGACGCTGGTCCCAAAGGCCTCTGAGTGGAAACCAGTACTGCTTCAAATGGAGGATCGTTTGGGAGCCATGATAAAATAACACATTGTATTGGTAGGTATGGCAATGTATGGTAGATGTAATTTAGAAGAGCTGTGTTCTTCACAAAGTAGTGGTAGTAATAGTAGGTGTACCATTTTGATGGAGATACATGTTTCTTAAGAGGCAAATTGAACTCAAGTGGTGAAGAGAGAAAGCAGGTGCCTTTCAGCTGCAGAACTGTCACAGTGACTGCACAGAGGGAGCTGGACCTTCTTGCCCTGGTTGTCCTTGCTCAGCCTTGGCAGGATTCAGGCTGAGGATCAGGAGGGTTTCCACTTATGTAACATTCTCTTGTGCTGTGCTCCTTTCTAAGGATGCCACTGCTGGTCTGAGAAGAAGCAAACTGAGTAAGAAACCTGAACTGAAGTGATATACTGTGTGTGTGTATGTGTTACGAGCACAGCAGCTGCATATCATCTACCAATTTGAGTGAACAAAGGTGCTTGCAGCCTGCCTACTGATATCCTGCTCTTAGAAATGCTTCCAGTGCTAATTGCATTTTCTCTTGGAAATTTATTAGTGATTTTAGAGTGGGATGAGTAGCAAGCACCAAACCTACATTGATTTCTTTTTCTTCCTCCTAGCAGTTGTAGGTGTGTAAATGATTATGGAGGTGATGCATGGTTTGACCTTGAACACTGTGTTCTGTTAATTTTAGTTGTATTGATCTTCAGGTCTGACTGCACAAAAATAATGGTTTCTAATAAGATTCTCCTAAACTAGTTATGAATTGTCTTAAAGATGCATTTGCTTAGGTGTCTCTCTTCTGCTATGCAGAGCAGAGACGAAATGGTACCCCCATCTCCCTCTCTGACCTGGTCACTGAACCCCACCATTTGTAATTTGCTCCCTGTATGATGGGAACACTGGGAATGCTGTCATCCCAACCTAATGAATTAATCAGTCACGCAGTTTCTGTGGGAAACTATTCTTTTTACTAAAGACAACATTTCAAAGTCAGAAAATGAGTTTGCCTCTTGCTGTAATAATGTGGGCAAGGCTTCTTTCTTTCTCTACACGTTAAGAGATAATGCATAAATATGGCAAACGTAGCTTCGTGTAACATTCTATTAAGACAAAGTAATCACAAGAGTTGCACATTTATAGATGCTACAAAATACAAGTAGCTTTCTTTTACAGATAAACTTTTCACTGGTTTTACAATATGGTACTGCTTCAAGGACTTTCATTGTTCTGAAGTCCCAATTGAATGTTTCTCTCTTTTAATGAAGAATTGCCTCTGCCACGGTTCATGGCGCTGAAAAATGACAGCGAAGTACGCTATGGGACTCCAGCAGAGCTCCATGGGGCTAAGTTTCAGTCTCCACACGCAACTCTGGAAAAAAATTCCTTCAAAAGAACAGATGAAGGAGACAAACAGGTAATGGGCTGTCTTCTTCAGGCTAGTGTATCATTGTGCATGCTGCATTTGGGCCTGGTCCTGGAAGCGATGACATGTATGCAGCTTTGCAGCACTGTACTGAATGAGAGCTCCTTACGTGTTAATAATCACCATCAGGGCTGTGCTCTCGTTTTGATGATCTCTCGTGTCAGGTTATCCCTGAGGGAAATTTCTTTATGTGAGCATGTGTAAAACTGTCAGCCCTGTAAGAATTTTGTGTAAGTTCTTCCAGTGTTGTTCTACTGAGTGTAGTGCTGTTTCTTGGAGAGGTCAAGGGGTGGAGGTGCAAACAGAAATCTCTCTGCTCACGGAGGAATAAACAGGAAAATGAGGAATTTTTCATGGCAGGCATGATCCTTAGTTGCTACAGAAACATTCGGTTGGAGAAGAGGTGGTGAAATGGGGGAGCTGGTTATTAGCCACTCTTTCTGGGTGGGATAAGCCACCGTATTTCCTTCCTTTCTAATCTCCTCCAGGGGAGGTCCAGAAAAAACTCTTTTTCTTTTGTCCTCAGTGAAACACCATCCCAGCTTCTCTTGTCCTAAAATGCCAGTTGACTCATGTTAAGCCTTCTGCAGATGCTTCTTTGGGCATGTTTGGAAGTAGATTGTCCTGAACTGTTTTAAAGCTTTGCTATGCCATTACCATTCTTTATCCTGGAAGGTTCAATACCAAATTCATCTTTTCTTTTTAGTGAGAGTTTTCTTGGATACAGAGGGTCTGAGGAAATTGTTTTCCTCTTCTTTGTCCATCATGCTGTATGTTTTTGGGCTACTGTGCAGAATTACTTGGTTTTGTTGTTGTCTTAGGATTCCTTTCTGTATTGATGTGTTTTTGAAGCAGGAACCCAAGTCTCCACCAATGTCTCCAATCTGTTCACCTCCTGCTTCTCCGTCTACCTACCAGAGAATACCCTTAACTTACGGATATGGTAAATCAAGAAGTGGGCTGGAGCAGCAGCATGGAGGTAGGATAAAAGTAGGGATACGCACACTGTGTTCGGTTATTCTTTTTCCTTTTCTCAGAAGCATCCAAGTTTCAAATGGAACTGACAGCGTAGAGATTTTAAAATTTAATTATACCCCTGTTTTGGAAAATGATCCAATCATCTCATTTTATTGTGCCTAAAAGCTTTTCTTTGATTGTTCAATCCTGTCTTCTTGTTTACTTTCAGGTAGATTAGTTAGATTTATGTTTCGTGGGTCACAGATGAATGCTTATACCTAGTCCCTGGCAAGACTCCCTGTGATATATCACAGTGGATATGTTTGTAACTATTTTCAGAGCGTGTGCCCTGGTAACGGAGGACACTGAGGAGTTAGTGAACACTCTCCTTGCTTCAGTCTTCATTGCTAAGACTGCCTCCCGGAAATTCCAGATTCTGGAGATAAAAGAGAGGGCCTAGGGAGGGGAAAACTTCCCCTTGGTTGAGGAGAATCTGTTCAGAGACTGTCTAGGCAAACTTGACGTACACAGATCCATGGGCCCTGACAGGATGTGCCCATGAGTGCTGAGGGAGCGGGCAGAAGTGATTGCCAAGCTGCTCTCTATCATCATACTACTGGGTCTTGTCTTGTTCAGCATCTTTATCAGTGACCTGGATGAATGACAGAGTGCATCCTCAGCAAGTTTGCTGATTATATGAAAGTGGGAGAGCGGCCAATGCACGAGAAGGCTGAGCTGCCATTCAGTGAGACCTGGACAGATGGAGAGTTGGGCAGAAAGGAGCCTTATGAAGTTCAATAAAGGGAAATGCGGAGTCCTGTACCTCGGGAGAAATAACTTAATGCATCTGTAGGGGTTAGGAGCTGACCTGCTGGGAAGGAACCACTTAGAGAAGGACCTTGGTGTCTTGGTGGACAACAGGGTGACCATGAGCCAGCAGAGCTCATGATTTCAGTAGCTACTGTATTAATATTCAGATTTACAATGGACCTTCCTTTGCAGGAAATGATAATAATCTGTCTGATTTCATAACGGAAATTACAATGGGACATGAGTATAAATACAGCCCAACAGCATAATGTAGACAAAACAGATAAAAACAAGGCACTACAGCGTTGTCCTTCCTTTAAACTAATTGGCAAAACTTTCTGGTTTTGGTCAGAGGATAGTGGAGCAGGAGCCAGTCTTTACAAAAGCCTGAGGTGCTCCTGTTAAATAGTAGGTTGTCTGTGCTCTCCTAATTGCAGCATCTGGTGACCAAGGAGGTGAAGATAGCAGACACTGGTACATAGCACTCCTTTAGTTGGGAGTCCTTCAGCAACTGTTTTTGTTTACAAATGAGTGGGAAAAAACAGAGCTAATACAACATTTAGAAACTCCTTACAGAACATGTTCAACATGTAAAATGGTCTTCACATGAAAATCATATAAGTGCTGAGTTGCAGGCATTCCATTTGTTGGTTAGGTAAACCACCATTCATTCAGAAATGGACTTTTTCCCACCCCACCCTTAGCATAACTGATCAAAACAGTGATGGATGACTTCTGAAATAAGCAGTGTTAGTAAGGTTGCCTTCTGACAGGACATGTTTTCCACTTTGATGAATGAGACCAGTAGCAGCAGAAACCCTGAAGACCGGAGCACAAGGAAGGGGGATGCCATCAAAGCTGCCCATAGTAGTGCTCTCTGCTGTTTTCTGGGATTTTTTTCAGCCTCTGCCAACAGTATGTTTTTGGGGGAAGATGGGGTGGAGTGCCTAGGAATTTGCTTACAGTAGTAACTTCAATGAAACTTCTCATGGAATCAATCAGTATTTGTGCAAAATACATAAAGACAACAGCATCCAATCCAGGTATATCAACTTCTGAAACTAATCATTCAGCTGCTTGAGTTGGTAAAATCCTGGAGGAGTAGAGCATTAAACGTATTTTTCAGAAAGCATTTGGGATTAAAATAAGGACATGAGTTTTCAGCTCAGCATTGGATGCCTTACCAGAAAAAAATTCTTCAGCCAAATGCATTCTCAGTGGAAGTAACTAAATAACATGTTAGGAACTGTGCTGTACCAAAGGGCTGGGCTAGATAACGTACTGATTCCTTCTGGCCTTTTAAATTAAGAACCTTCCAGTTTCCTGTGAGCACACAAGAGGATAGACTTGAAAACAACAGCACTTGTGCATGTGTGTGAGGTAATAGCTTCACAGAAGTGATCTTAATGAATATGCTTTATATGCATGCATGATTCTGAAGTTGAGACAGTGTGACTAATAGTCAGCCTTTGCATTCATTGGTATCCAAATACTAGTGGGTTTTACTTTTTTTCTGGGTAATTTTGAAGTTTTTCTTGCTTGCAAACACACAGCAGTGACCTTGTGCTTAAATCTCCTCTTGAAGTGCTTCTGTATATTTCCCAACTTCCTTCCTGTGTTTTTTTTTTTTTTTTTTTTCCTGAAGTTAGAACTTAATTGTACAGGAATAAAAATAGATGCCAATACAGGATAAGTCGCTTAGGAAACCGAGGGGGTTTGGAAATGTAGTTTTTAAGGTCTTCCTGAGCTCAAAAGAGTTAAGATTTCTTGGACTCACTTTTCATCAAGACTCTTCTAAATTTTGTCTCCCTAATGCTGACTGCCATTGTAGCGGTGTATTTTAAATGTCCCAGGAGCAAAAGTTTTCACCTCTGTAAGAGTTTGCAAGCGAGTTGCCTTTGCGTTTGCATGCTTGACCTATTTTTAAAACATTGTTCTTAAATGTGCCATTATGTCACTGCTTACTATATTTACTGCAGTGGAATGCAAGTGACACTTATCTTGACAAAAGAAGGAGCAATTGTTACTTTTCTTGACTAACTTTACTCCAAATAATGACAAGTGGTGAGTCACGTATTTTGATTTTCAAAAGAAATCAGGAATAGGGGGAAGAATAGCACATGGAAGATTATTGTATCAGAACATTAGAGTTTTACTGTTTGATAGCATTGTCAAAGCATGTTGTTTTGCAGCTCAACTATTTGTTACAACTTGCAATGCTATCTTCTGCTATATAAAGGTGTAAGTAAAGACAATGTATAAATATATAAACAGAATATATAGACATATATTTACACATCATTTATAATGTTTTCTGTTATCTACTAATATATAATGACAATTTCTATCAAAAACATCTAAAGACAAGCATGTAGCTGGCATTTTGTTGTTGAACACTCAATCTTCTTTGATACTGTGTTGCTAAGGTCACTGGTACTTGCAGGATTTAATGTTTTGCTTTTGGATTATCCTTTCATTTATGTACTCATTTTAAATGTCTGTAGCTCCCTATGAAGTCAGACATTCTACTCACCAGCAAGATGGATCATCATCAGGGAATTATGGGGCCAAACCTGCTCTCTCATGTTCAACTCTTAGCCGGGTAATGAATTATTTGTCTTTTCTTTAGCAATGTTACTGATAAAGCAATTGAGAAAATTGAGAAAGAAATCTCACTTTAAAAACTTAAAGTGTTCTCCATGGTATTTTTAGACAAGAGACTGAAAGCTGCTTTTTTAGTGTAAGAAAAAGGAAGTAGAAATTAAAATGAATGATCCAGTTGAATTTCTGAAGCTAAGTAAAATGAGAAGCACCAAATAACGTAGAAAGGAAAACTAGACTGAGAATCTTCAAAAGTTAAAAATAATTGTGAGGTTATCCTAGCAGAGGCAAGTCTTTAATTTGAAATATATGAGGTTTCACTGAGATTCCTTCTTGAGTTAGGATGTCATCTGTAACACCTGCACAGGGGTCCAATACTGTGTGTGTCCCTTTTTTACCCCAGTTTATGAGATGACAGCTCAAGCAGAACAAACAGATTTATGGTCATTTATTGTTCTTATGAGGTGGGTCCTATGTTTTCCTGCTCGTTGCAAAAGCAGATTTTTCTGATGTTCCAGTAAGCCTGCTGTGCATTTCTTATGCAAACAGAGTTTGCCCTGAGGAGGCACAGAGCTCTCCCAAGGGGGAGCTTTTCCTAAATAAGTGCAACTCGGGGACTTTATAGCTTTTCCATAGTGTTTAGCATTGCATAATAAAATGTCACCAAAGCTTCAGGGAAAGATCTAGAGATAATGGTGTATAATTTGTGCAAACTGGAAATGAAATTGAATGCATTTGTGCAGTACTTTGAAATGAAAATTAATTTACAACTGTATGAAGTTGCCTGTTTCAGGGGATCTTTTGATGTATTTCAGAAACGGTATTTTGCTTTGATTCTTAAATAGAGTGATGTCTGTCAGAGAAAGGGTTTTGGAGGTGATTGGCACCTGGTTGTTCGTTTTTACCCCCTCTCTATGAGTGCTGTCATCCAGACCTAAAGCGTCTCGAACCCAAAATCATTTCAGTTCAACAAATGCCCTAATTATATTGGCAGCCCTCTTCTAGAGTCAATCAGAAAAGCGTGTAAATAAATGACTGCAACTCTAGAATATTCTTTTTCCCCAAGTTGTGGTTTTTACTCAAAGTGTGGGAAATGATAGAAAATTAAGGAGATCCCTGAAGGTTTGCAAATCTGAGTGAAGTGTGTGCTGAATTACCTTGGGGGAGCTGTGGATGCAGAGGAAGACCAGCTCTGTAGATACGGCATCTCTCCAAGGCCAAATAGTTTCTTAGAGCTAAAAAGTCAGGCACTGCACTGCACAGGTATAGATGTAGGTCTGTTACTAGCCCCATTTTAGACATATGGTGTTCAGATTGTAAGCATGGCTGAAACCTCAAAATGAATTCAGAGGTGGTAAGGGATGACTTAAACTTTATTGTGGTCAGCACTAATAAGATTTTGTTTTTCTTTTAGCTTTGGTAATAATGTAAAACTTCGTTTAATTGTCCGGATAAAGTATTAGCCTCAGTGTTAAAAATAACGAGACGGTAATCAACGTGGCCACTTCTACTTTTCATCTCTCTGAATACCTGTCTGCTGCCAGAACAGCATGAATCTGGTCTGTTGAGGTTCCCAGAGCCCTATCTGGCCCTCTCAGCTGGTGCCAGTGACCCTTCTCTCAGTCTCTTTCAGTGGAGCGGGAGCAGCCGGACAGCAGTGCGCATTACTCAGATGACCCTTGGAGGATAACCGAGGAGCAGCGAGACTACTATGTCAACCAGTTCAAGTCCCTGCAGCCTGATCTGAACTCTTTTATTTCAGGTAATTTTTACCAAGATATGTCCACTTTGAGTAGGGGAACCAGGTTGAGAGAGGTGAAGTGTTAAGTAGTTGAATTAATTGTTTTCTCTTTAATGAGCTTATGGACAGGAGTTCATTGTGAGTTATTTTTAAAGGCGGGCAACTTACAGAACAGCCCAATACTGTGGGCATTATGTTTTTTTCCTAAATATGGATATTAATTCTTTCAGAACTGATTCTGTTCTGAAGGGTAACCGTTTGAAAAGCAGAATGCATCATACCTCCTTCAGTTTTGCAGATACTCCTCAATACTGAAGATCTCTTTCCCCTTCATTTTAGTCTCTGCAAGTTTACCCTTCCATCAGAGAATCAGGCAAGGCGTTTTTTCTTTCCCTTGTGCATCTTCCAAAGAAATCCAAGCAATGCTTTTTAATATAGATCTGCACTCCTGTTGTCCTGTTTCACAGGTGTTATTGCTGGCAGCAGTAATGGTACACATAGTGTTTTTGTCCTTGGTTAAGCTGCTTGCAGAGCTAAGGGAAAAAGACAAAAAATTCATGACTTCACACGAAAACAAACTGGTTACTTATTTCCAGTGCATGATTTGAAACCTTTGAGAGAATATACACACTGGCTGCTCAGACTTGAGGCAACACTAAATGTTTGGTCCTGATTTGGAGAAAATACTTCTTAGGAGAAGCGTTGCGGTTTGGTGAAAATTAAGATGAGCTAATATTCTGAGCGTGTATATTTGTAGATCGCACCTGCAGTGTTTATTGAGCTGAAAACTCTGTAGGCTTGGGCTTAACTTTCCCAACAGAAAAGCGACAGCTTCCATATGATGAAAGCTAAGCATGTGTTTAACTGACCTGCGTATCAAGCCTGAGAGTTTATGGCTCTGAGCGACTGAGATTTTGTCTTCGAGGTGGTTACAAGCAAGTGCTGGAGAGCACATACATGGTATAATTGTAGTAACAGCATAATGAGACTGAGTTTCCATCCTGAGTGGGAGGATCAGGGTGCCTGTGACAGGCTTCCCTGCAGGTACTGACAGTCTGTCAAAGAAGTTGCAGTGTTTACAGTGAGGACATTTTTTCTGAGTCTAGCTGTACTGCTGTTCTTCAGCATCATCTGGGATTCAGCATCCTTGGATGGAGCCGAAGGTTGGAATGAATGAGTTGTCTGGATGAGGTGCTAGAAGATGTGGTTTAGTAGCTTAGTGGGTAGTAATGGTTATAGGAGGACTGTTGGACTAGATGGTCTTGTAGGTCCTTTCCAACCTTGTGATTCTGTGATGAATTACCTGATGCTGACAGAAATTAATGCTTCTGCAATACTTTTCCTCAATTAAGTTTCTTTTTTATAATTTACTCGAGGGAGAAAATGGTTGTTCAACTACATTGCATTTCCTCACACACCTATATACATCTGTAACTGTGCATGTGTGTATACTCATATAGAGTTTCTCAGGGAGCTCTGCATTTTAATTTATGTTGAGCAAGACTCTCAGACAGTCTTATGCATCCAGACTTACTGCTTATAAGTGATAAATTCGAGCTTCCCACAACGTCTTAAAATAATTAAGCTGTAGAAATCTTTGCTGTGGGGTGATACTGGTGCTAGAAATTTGTTCAGGCTTAGGAATTTATTTAAGAAATCCATCATATGAAAATCCATCAGTAGTTACTGAATATTTCAGTCCTAGCCCTGGTCAGTGCTTGAGGGGATATTTTGGAGCTGTACTATTACATGGCTTTGTCATGGTCTTGTCCTCCTTTCTTGACATCTGGCTCCATAGATGACATGCTGTGCTAGCTGTATCTTGACCTGTCCTAGTTACATCTTTCTCACGCACTGCAGTGGGTGATCTGACCTGAATGCATGAAGAAAAAAGGGGTATCGACCTAGAAGTGTGTGTTACTTTACATTCTGTAAAATATCAACGTAGGTTTTGTAAGCCTACATCCTGGCAGGGCTTCCAGAACACAGGGAACTTGTGCTGCCCCAGTAGCAATATGCCCACGTGCTTATTTCACGTTTGGGCTGTTCAAGGTGACGCTGTGGTTGAAGCAGTGGTTTGGGAGAGTAGCATACATTGCAGCACTGCACTGCCATGCATGTGGCTTCTGAATGAAGCAGAGCTGTTTGTGTCTGTTATTTCATCCTTGGTGATATGGTAGTATGTTAGTTATAATCACTATCACTGAAGCATTTTTTCTTTTATCTGTTTTTTCCATGTGGAGGGAATGGGGAAATAAGGTCAACAGCTCTGTCTGGATTTCTCTGTTACAAATGGTCCAACAGCTACATTAGGATGCGGTTAATCCTGGTGCCTGCTGAACATACACTAACCAGCTGATTCTGATGCAGCAGCCTGGACCAAATGTAAACAACTGGAGAATTAATTTCTAGCAGTTGATAAGGCATGGTTTCCCAACAGGTTCTGTGGCAAAGAATTTCTTCACGAAATCAAAGCTGCCCATCCCAGAGCTTTCTCACATCTGGTAAGTACTGTAGTAGCATTTGGGATGTGTATCCTGTTTTTCGAAAGATACCTAATTGAAGAATTCTTTTTGAATTAAAAAAAGTGTCTTCAATTCTAATTATCACTCTTATCTCCAGATTCACTCTCAGGCCCAAGCAGCAGGGTGCTCATTGATCTTCCTGACACGCTTCTTTTCTGCAGGGATGTTTGCTTGCTCAGCGGGATGGGAAGGGCTTGAAGAGCAGTGTAACTGAGAGCTGTTCCTAAGTGTGCTGCAAGGAACATCACTAGCTCAACGAACTGACATTTTTCATAAAACGATGTAGAGGAAGGCACATTTGGAATGTTTTAGATGTGTTGTTGGCTTTATGGTCCTGGCTTTGTTCTGTCAGATGAGGCCTAATTAATGCCTAATTTTTAGTAAGTACAACTACATAATTCATCAATGCTTTTCTAATGAAGTAGCACACTTCCTTTTAATGAGTCTATTTAGAAACAATTGCAGATGGAACTGTACATGATAAAATTTGACAAGAATTCTATAATCTTTTCATAAACAATGTGGTGCTTTGTAGTTCAATGTCTTCCTTCCATCTAGGTAGGAAAACTGTTTTAAATGTTGTTCAAAAATGCTGATGAGTTTTTACATTATATATGCTGTTGTGAGAATGGATATGAAGAAAAGCTTGCAAGAGCCGGAACATATATTGGGATCCAAGAATGTGTCTGGAATTTTTTCAAAGCAGATTGTAAGTCAAGAAAATAAAAGGAAAATAGAAAACCAACAACACAACAAAGCTGCTTGGAGAAGAGAAGACTCTGAGGAGGCCTCATTGCAGCCTTCCAATATTTGAAGGGGGCGTATAAACAGGAGGGAGTATGACTGTTTACAAAGGTGGATAGTGATGAGACAAGGGGGCATAGTTTTAAACTGAGACAGGGGAAATTTAGGTTATATATTAGGAGGAAGTTTTACAGTCAGAGGGTGGTGACGCACTGGAACAGGTTGCCCAAGGAGGTTGTGGATGCCCCATCCCTGGAGGCATTCAAGGCCAGGGTGGATGTGGTTCTGGGCAGCCTGGTCTGGTGGTTGGCGACCCTGCACATAGCAGGGGGGGTTGAAACTGGATGATCTTTGAGGTCCTTTTCAACCCAGGCAATTCCATGATTCTATGACAAAAACAACAGAAACACAACCACAAAGGCATTCTGTCAGGGCAAGTCAGTAGTTGAATTTGAAGTAAAGATTATATAAGAAGAATGGATTAAACCAATACGTTAATAAAACACATTCTATTCATATTGCTCAAGTAAGTTGTTCTCTGCCCAGAATTCAAAGAAAGCATTCCTTTCTAGTAGATAATTATAATTTTGTAGTGATTTATCAAGTATACTATGTGTTAAACGTACGGGGTGTTTATTTGCCACTATGACCTCAGCAGCTTGCAAAAATACTTGCTATTTTCGAAGTATTGAAAGTTATGTGTTTCTTTATTTTAGTCACTGTTAATAGTAAGATATTCTGGCAGAGGAGTTAATTTATGAAATTGAATTCTTGAATATCTGAAGCCCAGTGTTATTGTTTTATAAGCATTCAAGAGTTAAAGATACAAGAGATTTAATGAGCACTTAACAGTGATACTCGGACATGTCAAGAACTTTAATTTACCTACTTTCTTGAGGCTAGTCAGCGTTACTGATTAAACACTTGCTGAAATCTATTCTTAACTTTGCTTTAACTGGCTTAAGATCCTGCATGGGTTAGTAAAAACTCCTCGCAACCATTAGAAAGTTGATTTCACCCTTAGAAATGCAAGGGCAAGGGTTGCTCCAAAAATAATGCTTCCTATTTTATTATATTGGCCCATGATGTCAGAGGCAAATGTTGGCTTTAAAATAAATGAGGAGATATTTAGATTGGACATTATGAGGTAATTCTTTACTCAGAGGGTGGTGAGGCACTGGCACAGCTGTCCAGAGAAGCTGTGGTGCCCCATTCCTGGAGGCACTCAAGGCCAGGTTGGATGGGGCCCTGGGCAGCTGAGCTGATGGGGGCAGCCCTGCCCACAGCAGGGGTTGGGGTGGGTGGGCTTTGAGGTCCCTCCTAACGCCACCTCTTCTGTGGTTCTAGGAGTTTTATAGTTACAGTCAAGTAGAAAAATCAGTGGTTGTCCTCTATCAAAATACCTGTTTTCAAAGCTTAATTTCTCCATCCCCTGTAATTGCATGTGTACACTTGCCTGAGGATATGGCTTGGTAAACATGTTACTGCTGTACCTACAGGGAGCTCAGCGACGTGGATTGCGATGGGGCGTTGACACTCCCTGAGTTTTGTGCTGCTTTCCATCTGGTGGTTGCAAGGAAGAATGGTTACCAGTTGCCTGAGACACTGCCTGAGACACTGCTGCCGGACTACCTCCAAGCAGGTAACATCCCTGCAGCGGGTAACATCCCAAGCACCTCAGAAACTCATGGTAAACCTTGTAAACGAGGTTTAATTTTCCACGTGGCTGGTAGAGCTGAGTTCATTGCATAGTGGCTCCCCATTATTGTTTTTTTTTTTTTTTAAGGCGTGTGTTTTTAATTGTGTTTATGATGCAATTGTTGAAGAGTGAATATATGAAAGCACAAAACAACAGTGTGACATGTAACAGTCACCTGCCTCTGTCTGATTGTCTGCTCCAGTGTGCTTTAAGTGCCATTATAGCTAAAGTGGCAGGCGATTATGTGTAGCTATGACAAACCAACAAGACATATATGGCTTTTAACTCTTAGTTATTTTCTCATGTATCTGTCTTTTGAAGATGTGTTGGAAACAAGACTGGACTGCTTTAGTAATTACTGTGCTAATATATGTTGTTGCATTCAGCCACCAGTTGTAGGAAAGGGTGAATTTTGTTTTAACTTATGTAATCCACAGCTTCTGTTGTAATTAATTTTCACTAATGATGGGGATTACAACAGTTGAAAAACAAGGATCATTACAACAGTGAAAAACAAGGATAAGTTATTTCAATGTATGACATACCTCAATAACAATATGTAGTGAGAAACATGTCCTCTCGTTTGCTCTCTTCAGTCACATCTCTTGTAATTATGAGTGAACATTGAAGTATAGTGTTCAATCTGAAAAATGTGCATGGCTTTTTAGGGCAAGGAGGATTAATCACAGATGATAATTACAGTGCTAAGGGATAATATTTGAGACCTAATAAAATCTCCATTAAATTTGATGACACTGAATATATTAAAAGACAGGAAAAGAGCAAATCAACCTTCAGTTACAAAAATAAATCTGATATAGGGTAAACATTTAATAAGTAATTTCTGGTGGAATCGTATTCTACTGTCTTCATGTCCAATGGGAGAAGCTCCTGTGAAACCTGTACCTCCAAACTTCATCACTTTTAGTCTCTCTAATTACATTCCCTTGTCATAATTACAACTACCATTTTCTTTCCAGTACCACCACTTTTACTCCTGTTGTCATCATAAAATAGCTTATAGGCTCTGTCTTGCAAGCTGAGGTTGGCAAGTTCATCTGTCAGACAAGGGGAAAACCATTTTTGGCAGCAAGCTTTCCAATTTAATCAGGAGGGTTTTAAACTAGAGTTGCTGGGGGTGGAGATCCTAAGATCATTGCACTTTGAGGCTGACAGTGGTAATGGATGTCATGAACCATGAAGCAGTTGGAGCAGGTCCAGAGGAGGGCTGTGAAGATGATCAGAGGGCTGGAGCACCTCCACTATGAGGACAGGCTGAGAGAGCCGGGGCTCTTAAGCCTGGAGAAGAGAAAGTTCCAAGGAAACCCTTATAGCTGCCTTCCAACCCTGAAGGGGGCCTCTAGGAAAGCTGGGAGGGGTCTTTTTGTAAGGGCAAGTAGTGACAGGATAAGGGGAAATAGTTTTAAACTGGAAGAGGGTAGATTTAGAGTAGATATTAGGAAGAAATTCTTCACTGTGAGGGTGATGAGATGCTGGAACAGGTTGCCCAGTGAGGTTGTGAATGTGCTCACCCTGGACGCGTTCAAGGCCAGGCTGGATGGGGCTTTGATCAACCTGGTCTAGATGGAGGTGTCCCTGCCTATAGCAGGGGGGTTGGAACTAGGTGATCTTAAAGGTCCCTTCCAACCCAAACCATTCTATGATTCTAAGTCTTCATATAAATCTACCTACAGTGGTATCAAGTCATTACATCCATGGGAGGAAGGGCATGGTAAGCTGTGGTTGTTCTCTAGGAGTCCTTTTCCATAATTTGTCCATTTTAGCATTGAGCATTTATCAATTTCATAGATGATTATTTCTTCATGTGTTGAACAGAGCCAAGCATTTCAAGCTGGTCTGTGTAAAAGGGTGACAGGACTAATTGTTCTAGGCACACTACATGGGTAGTGGGTAATAAGCTAATGCTTTTGATTTGAAGATCTGGAAATGTCTTGTTGCCTGGTCAGAATTCTGAAATCTCTAGACTTGCATAATTAAAAAACACAGCATCTCAGTGCCCTGTACTGCTGTGAATGACAAGAAAGAATATGGCCCTGGGGTTGCATCAAGTTCTAAAATAAAGGGTTAATAAGTAAGCAAATGGTCGTATACTTGGCTAAAACTTCAGAAGAGATTTTTAAAATAAACTTTTTAATGTTTTCATTGTTTGATTTTATTTCTCTGAAATTTAGGTTTTATTTGTCTGATTTGGAACATGATGAATATTTCTGGAAACTGTTTTTCATTAGGTTGTATTAAGTTCAGGATGGAGTAGGTTTTTCAAGGGAAATATTTGTGTCTGATAAGACTATTAAAGCTTCAGATAAAGTGACTCAGAGCATAAGACAGAGCACTTCAGAATGAATTAATCTTGCTAGTTTTATTGCTTGTTCTATAAACTACAAGTGCAGGGCCAAACTCTATCCTGGCATGGATCTGCTGACAATTTGACCCAGCACCTTATTTTCTGAAACTTTTATTAAAACAAATTAACAAAAAATCTGTCAAGCTGTTTGCCCTGTATGTAATCCACTGTATTTTAAATTAAGACAGATTTGCAAGAGCTCAATTTCTCCAGCTGAACTAGAGGCTAGCCAGAAACTAGAGACTTGACCTGAAAACTGGTTATTGTGCATTCAGTATACCAATCTTAAAGAAGAAAGATTTTCCAGCTTTTAAGGGAAATTCATGTGAGATTAAGTAATCCTGTAGTGATATCAGCAGAAGAACCTGAGCCTATGAAATAGAAGTGCAGTTCTTGTGAATATTGCCATGAAAAGTTTAGAACTGTTTTTTCTTTTTTTCTGCTCTCAGTGCTGTTTAGTTGAGGAATACTGCAGATGATAGGTACTGCAGCAGTGACTGGGTTTGTTGTCCTTGGTATTTATTTGCTTTCCATTTTAGTGTGTAACTGGTTTTAAGAAGTGCACATTAATCACATAGCTGACATGTAACTTGTTGATTTTCTTTTTTTCTCCATCTTTTTTTATTGTTCTCCTTTCCCCTCTAGCCTCCTTGAAGCCTCTGCGTGAGTGTGCACTGTTTGATTCTTACTCTGAAGCACTGCCTGGCGGCCAGCCGACTCGGGACTTCAGCCGGATGGAGGTGAGGAAGTGTGGTCAGGATAGCTCCTGCAGAGTGCCAAGCAATAGGACAGTCTCATGCTTTCAGAGCTCCATTTCCCTGCATGCTGGTGAGATGAAAACTCTCTTGTCTTTTCCTGGTTTCTTCTACTTTGCTTCTTTGGAGTTGAAAGTATCCCTGTTTTTTTGCGCAGCGTGGACGAACATAATTGAGTTCTAGGTAACTCAGTCCCCAGTTTATTGTTGAGCTTTCTTATAGTCTAAGGAATTAGCACCTAAGGGTCTACTTAGTAATTGTAAGGAGCTGGACAGCTGTTTTGAGGGGGAACAAGGAAGGAATCTTAAGGATCTACTGTGAACAGTATCACAGTGTCAGGTAAAAGTCTGTTGCAAGTAGAAGTAAGTTAAGGAGAAGTCCTTATTACTGAGGTTAAAAAAAAAATTAAACTTTAACAGTCTTTAATGCTGAACTAACAACAACCATTGAGTCGTGCTTGGATATTGCAATTCTGAATGAATTCACTGTGGGATTCAAGGCTTTAGCATTTAAGACAGAGAATCAAATGGCAGATAGACTGAAAAAATGGGCTTTCAGGTCAGAATTGTTAAGGCTCTGAAAATTACTGCAGATTGCTGCTGCAATTGAGTAAAAGGCTCTTCTGATGCTGCTGCCAGGTTAAAAAGCTATGATATGTCATGCCAGCCCATCAAAGTGTTTTCCTAGTTATTTCAACCCTGTGCCTTGTTCTGGGGTGTTTCTAGCTCAGAACTCAGTTCTTTTATCACCAAATTCAACTCAGGAGGGCCAGACAGACCCTCCTGAGCTACTACTTCTAACACAGCCAAGTGTAACGTTTGCTTTGGATAATGCTGCAGTCGACGCTTTGAGCATCTACTCTGTTTTCTGGAACTTTTAAAATATGTGTGGCCTCCCTAATGCACTTGCTGGATATTGCTTTGGTACAGCATTTCTACTGGGTTTTGAAAGCAATGCTATTCCTCCGGTATTGTGTGGTCTGGGGAGTCCTTGTTCCAGTTAGGATGCTGTCTTCACAAGTGATTGCCCGGATAAACAGAGCAGATTTTTGTTGCTGCAGAGTTGTGATAAAGTTTGTTCTTCAGTAGCACAGCCTTTGGGACTGTGAGACTACAGCATTCGTCATTATATATTTCAGAAAGCCTAGAAATCTTGCTTTCTAAGTCATCTTACGTTTCTTGGTCATAAAATGTTATTCCAATAACCTAACCAGTATAATTCCATGACTTTATTAAATGTCTTATTTTTAGGCTCTGCTTGTTTATGGTCCATTAATATAGGTGCGGAGTAAGGATAAATCTAAGCAAAAAAGCTCTCAGGCTCACAAAAACCCCAAGCAGCAAATCCCCCATTTTACATTTATTTTTTCATTTGATTTCCAAAAGTTAAGCTGTTAAACACCCTCTGCCTGCTCTCTGCTCTCTCCTTAAGATGTTCTCACCATGAAGGCAAAAAACTTACTGCGGTGTGTAATAGTCAACTACCATTCTTGGGGGAATAGCTGGATGCACTGCTACTCCATTCCTAGTTTCTGCAAGGTGGCAGGATGTTCAGTAAAATTGATTTTTTTTTTTTTAATGACTGTATTGAAAACCAGAAAACTTTTCTAGCATGATTACCTGCTGGCTGAGAAATAGTGAGAGTTACCTGATTTTATCACAATGGTTTTCCTGGCTTTGCATTTTTTCTTCACTGTCTAGGACTTAGACACATTGGGCAGAACTCTCAATTAATTTATTGTAAGACCATGTTTTTTTTTGTCCTTTGTTATCCAGAATTAATGGAGCACAAAATCTCTTCTCAAAACTGGTTTGAGAACGATTTTGGCTTGATTTTTCATTGTTGTTGTTCAACTGATGTTTTTATGTTTGGAATTAACGTTCTGAATGAATTTCATTTGGAAATTCAATAATTCATCTCCCATTCATCTCACTGTGTGGGAAGTGCAGTAATTCACTGTTACAATTTAATTTGTAGCTTGGCTATTTGAGGAAACACAGTTTAGATACTTGGCCTTTCTGTTAGAAATACTGTATTATCAATGCAATCAGTTGTGCATCATCTCCATGTCTTTTGTCTCTTTCCATCTATCATCAATTCTGTCTGTTTAATTTCAGAAGACCATTTTTACTGTGACTGCTGAACTACAGCAGTACAGTAAATTGGATATGATTCTTTACTGTATTTATAAAGAAGATAATGTCAGCAGACATGTCATTTGGACACCAGGCTTTGTTAAACTCAAAAAATGTAACAATACTGGTAACGATATGTTCAAGAAAGATAAGAGTGTCTGTTTTTGCTAACCACAGTTTTGCCTTTCTTTTTGTTTTCAAGTTTTTGTCTCTCACTCTGATTGTTGTTTTTTTTGATTATTTTTTTTTTCTTCTCTTTCCACTCTTTTGGCTCCTTTCCATAAGCCTTCTCATTGCCAAAAGCTTAAAGATGAGATGAAAGATTTCTCACTGTAGGCATAAAACGACCGGCTGAGGTTGCTCTAAGCTCCCTCATACTCACAATTCATTGAATTTTGTGAGAATCATTCCATCGATTCAAGCATTCACTGAGTTAGGTCTTTAGTCTGACACTCTTAACAGCAAAGAGTTGTTAAAAAAACAAGAAAGAGACTAGCGTCAAGTCTCATCCAGTCCCATGCTATAGCAGCGCCAATAGTTGCTATTTACCATGCACTTGGATTATAAATCCTAACATCAAAAGGTAAATCTCAATCATAATAGGATCTGGCAATTCTGAAGTATTCAACTCTGAATTGCTTCTATGCCTCTTCTTCCCAATGTTGTTTGTTGTTTTTTGTTTTTTTTTTTAATCTGCTTTGAAGCAGTCTGTGAAGATCAAGAACCACTGGTTCTCTTATATGTGACAAGCTCTGTTGCCTAGCCAGCTGGTGACCTTTTTGCTTTACTTTCTTGTAGCACTGACTATAATATTTAGAGTATCATGGCTAGCTAGGGATGTTAAGTGTTTTGCTCAAATGTTTTCAGAGTCCTCAATCTGTGTGTTTGCAGTGCTGCTTCCTCAAAATCATTAGAGAGTCACATGTGCAATTTTATAAAATAGATCTCATGACAGTTTACTCTGGAGGTGTTTCTTGTTGGTTTTTTTTTCATGTCTGCAAGATCTGTGTTTCTTATTATTTTTGCACGATGGATTGTAACCTGATATGTGCTTCCTAAGAAAAAATCAAACCAGCATCATTAACTTAATATTTCGAGAAGTGTGGGGTTTCTGACACTTGTTTTATAGTTGTTTTGGCCACAGAATTGTACGTATAGATACTGGTTGCAGAATTTGTTCTTACATCCTTCTCAGTATGCTAACAGCAGAAGTTAGACGAACCGCAAATGCCTACATTGTAAGTTGCTGCTGAAACAGCTAAGGAGTACCCCTTGAGAGCAGCCCTGCAGAGAAGGACCTGGGGGTCCTGGTAGATGAGAAGCTGGACATGAGCCAGCAGTGTGCACTTGCAGTCCAGAAGGCCAACTGTGTTCTGGGCTGCATTAAAAAGGGGTGGCCATCAGGGACAGGAAGGTGATTGTCCCCCTCTACTCAGCTCTTGTGAGGCCCCATCTGCAGTACTGCGTCCAGGCCTGGGGCCCCCAGCACAGGAAGGACGTGGAGCTCTTGGAGTGGGTCCAGAGGAGGACCACTAAGATGATCAGAGGGCTGGAGCACCTCTCCTATGGGGAAAGGTTGAGGAAACTGGGATTGTTTAGCTTGGAAAAGTGGAGGCTCTTAGGAGACCTCATTATGGCCTTTCAGTACTTGAAGGGAGCGTATAAACAGGAGGGAAATGGCTGTTTATGAGAGTGGATGGTGATAGGACAAAGAGGAATGGATTTAAACTGAGACAGGAGAGGTTTAGGTTAGGTGTGAGGAGGAAGTTTTTCACTCAGAGGGTGGTGAGGCACTGGAACAGGTTGCCCAAGGAGGCTGTGGATGCCCCATCCCTGGAGGCATTCAAGGCCAGGGTGGATGTGGCTCTGGGCAGCCTGGTCTGGTGGTTGGTGACCCTGCACATAGCAGGGGGGTTGAAACTGGATGATCTTTGAGGTCCTTTTCAACCCAGGCCATTCTCTGATTCTATGATTCCCGTTTTCCCATTAGAGGCTATAGCAGACATGCTAATGAAATCATTTTTCCCTCTCTGTAAGTGTGTGTTGAAAGATGGAAGTAGTCCAAGAATCAGCCACCTCAGTGAGAATGATTTAGATACAGAACTACTGGACTGTGCTGTCCACCTTGTTTTCACCAAATAGAACGTTCAGGCAGAGGCTAACTATTTTGAAAGGGCTGGAGAATATTTCTTTAGCCCTAGTGCAGGAGTTTTACCCAGAGGAAAAAGGGAAACACAGAATGACACTGCTCTATTTTGGGAAGTCTCTCTTTGCATATAATCCTTAGTTCCTTGTGATTCAATCATGATGAATTGCTTTTTTAACTAATTTCAGGTGTGAAACTGGTATACCTTTAAAAGCAGAGTCATAGCTATCTTTTTAAAGATCTTCCCTGCTTCTTTATCATATAAAGCCAATCTTGATGCGAGAGAGAAAATCACCTTTATTCATGTTTCTCTGCGTTCTTAAATATTTGACTGTGGAAATGTGTGTGTCTGCTCTGATTATTATTATAATAAGTGATCTTCTCTCTTTAAGAAGGCATCAGCTGAAGAGGTACCTGATAATTCTGCCCTGATAAAAGATACGAGCAAAGATGACAAACAAGGTATTCAAATAATATATATATATATATTTTTTCCACTTAAGTTCCACGTTAATTAATAATTCCATGTATATGCTGACAGAAACAATCGTATGTTTGATTTCCAGGCTGGTTATTTTTGTTGTAGATATAAAAAAAACAAGTCATTGACAGCAGCTGATGTGAAGAAAAATAAATGAATAGATTTGCTCCGTAATTAACTATCCCATGTGAACTGTATGGAATACGCCTTTTAGGATAGGTCTAGTCCTAAGGCAAGTAGTGTTGCACTTCTTATTTCAATAAAGTTACAATTGTCATTAACTGAGATTTCATGGAGGCTGGATTGTACCAAGTTTCGGATTTACTTTTTTTGCAGAGAATAGCAACATTTCAAAATCAGTTTTTATTCTGAATGAAACAACAACAATCTAATAAAAAAGAACCACAACCCTATATTTTCTTGTAAAGCAAACATTTTAGACAAACTGGAAACGATTCATTAATGCCACTTGGAGTCTGGGAGTTAACCAACTGAAATTGAAGATTTTTTTTTACTTTTTACACTGAGCACCTCAGGACTTTCAGAATCAGCCCTGGATCATAGCATGGTCATTGCCTTTTGTATTCTCTATCCCTGACCTCTCAGGTTCTCACTTGCTGTCCTTGTCCCTCAGCTGTGGAAATGAAACATCTGTGGGTATTTTCTTGCCTGATTCTCAGAGCTGCAGATAATGTATTCATTAAAAAAAAAAGAGAGAGAAAAGAGAAAAAAGAAGTAGATCTTGACTTTGCAGCTGTCCACATCAGAGCCTTGAGACCAGGTTGTCCACATTTCTGAATGACATTCTAAAACAGGCGTGACCAAGTTTGGCAGATTTCTTGTATTCCTTGGTTTAAGAGAAGTTGTCAAAATTGATGTACGTTTGTAAAACACTTGGATAAGTCAGTGTATTCCAAGAAACTCATGTTTTGTCGATGAGATCTGTTACACAGTAAAAATCATAACGCAGAAGACCAGGAATTGACCTGTGAAGGTTATTGCTTTCAAACATCTACGGAAGATCTAACTTTTACTTGATGAATTCGTTTTCTTCTGTGATAGGAGAAGAAACAAATAATTTGTTCTTTGTTCTGGGCTGGTGGTGTGTTAGGTCTGATGAGAAGCTACTCCAATTCATGTGGTCCTTTTTGGCTGAGGGCTTGCTGTATTTATGACAGATTCCTACCTTGTCAGCCAAAGAACAAATGCTCTCTCATTCTACCATTTATTGCTCTTCCAGCAAATGAAAGAACATATTGCTTTCCTGGCTGAGTTGTTGTTCCCACACTAGAAGAATCTGCAGTTCAGGACTGCAGGAGCAAATTTTCCTTCATTTTCAAAATGATACAAGTAGATTATCTCCACTACAGTATCAGGTTTTGATATAGTTAAGTGTGGAAATCGTGCAAATAGAACTTAATCTGAGAACCAGACTGGTCCCATGCTTTCTTTGATAAAGGCAGATGAAGATGAGAGATTTCTTTAAAAGTGGTCATTTATAATGCAGCGTATTACATGCATTAAAATATGCTAGTGTGTGAGGAATACTTGAGAAAGCTATTAATAAAGGATGCATAGACATTGGTGAGAGAGATACAAGCACAAAAAATTGTGGTTTCTTGAATTTTGATCTTGTCTCTATCAGTGCTATTTGGCTTCCCTGGGGCAAGCTGATGAGGCTTCAGTTGCCAAAAGCAGCTGTCTCTGCTGTGCCCTGGGTTTCTGGGTTTGTACCTTCAAAGAGGTGAGTCCCAGATCTGTCAGGTGTTGCTGGTGTCCTTCCTTCATTCAAACATCAAGTCCTCAAATTAGGGATTGTTTGGCAAGTTGAGCATAGGCCTTTCTAATCTTGACTTTTTGGCTCTTGTGAATACTGTTAAGATATTTGGTGTTCTGAGACTGTTTTGCTATTGTTGGTTTCTCTTCATGTATGTTTGGCTTTATTGAGCATTCCAACGGATACTGTTCTAGTACTGCTTTCTCAGAGCTGATACCTAAAAACATAATCTGTACATATTTAATTTTCTTTCTTTTTTTAACAAGCTCTTAAAGTAAGCACTGCTGTCAAAGTGATACCAAAGGAATTTCAGCACTTGACTGTGAAAACAGGTAAGGAGAAAAAAAAAAAAAATTGCAAGTTACTTCTATTGGAATTTCAATCATATATTTTTATATCAGAGCAAACCTAAGTTAATGTAATCTGGCTATTTTTTTTTTAAGATCCCTTTTCTCTGTTATTATTATTATACTACAGAAACTAGCGTTTACCTCATAATGTCTATTACTTCATGAGTAATGTTGATTAGTACTTCAGGATGTCAAAAGGTTCTTTTCTTTCTTCCCTTGTTTTTTAGCATATGCGTGTTCTTTGTGCATCAGAAATATTTTGGACGTAGTATTCTGAAAGGCATGTTTTTTTTTTTTATATTACAAATGAAATGTAGCATCTTATTGATAAAAGCTCTTCTCCGGTGTCAAACAAGTATGTGCTGTTTCAGTAACTGTGTAACTATTCTGAAATTGACTATTTTTTTTGCGATAAAGTGCCGTTCACATTTTCCATCAGGAAGTTTAAGGGTAGATAGCCTTTTGGCACTTAGAATACCAACACAAGCTTTTGTTCCTGGGGCTTTTCTCTTGCAAAACCACCTATGATTTTTCTTTCTCCAGCTCTGATATAACCTTCTTGATGTAATGCTGGAAAATTTTAATTTTGGAATGACATAGTGAAAACTGCTTAGCTGCTCCAGAAACTTTCTGTGCATTCAGTTCAGTTCATCAGGTCTCCCTTGCCCTCCCCTTTGTTAGCCTCTTTCCTGGAGTGGTAAGAATGTTGGGCGTTTCCCAGTGAAATTAGAATCTGGACCTACTTTCTTTTTCTTCTGAATAAACATTTTTACTCATGAAGATTTCCTTGATTAAGAAAACCGACTCCAAATGTCTGTCACAGCAGTTCTGTCTCACAGCTCGATTTATTCATGGCTGCTCAACAGCTGCATGCTTCATTTCCCAACTTAACTCTTTCTTTTTATTTTCAGCTTTTTTTTTTTCCCCTGGCTTCTTCCCAAACACTTGGCAGCTACAAGCTGTCCTATCAGCTCTTTTTCTTAGAGTCACAGAATCATTAAGGTTGAAAAAGACCTCTAAGGTCACCTAGTCCAACCATCTTGAACAACTGCTTCTCCTCTTATGCAGACAGACGTATATATTCGCTCCCTTCTGAAGGGAAAAGGAAGTCCATTCAAAAAATCAGTTCTGATCTCCCTTGTCTCTGTCCTCCACATTTTGCCCAGGAGCATCCCAAGAAGAGGAGGCTCAGGGATGATCTTATCTCTCTCTACAACTACCTGAGGGGAGGTTGTGGTGCGGTGGGGGTCGGCCTCTTCTACCATGATTCAGGCTGGGCGTTAGGAAATGCTTCTGGTGGTTAGTGGTGTTGGAATGGACTGCAAGGGAGGTGGTGGAGTCACTGTCCTTGAAGGTGCTCAAGAAACATATAGATGTTGTACTGAGGGACATGGCTCAGTGGGAAGCATTGGTGGTAGGTGGACAGCTGGACTGGATGATCTTACAGGTTTTTTCCAACCTTGGAGATTCTATGATTCAAGGAGTTTTATTTTCACTTCAGCAATTCCATTTTTGGTATGCTTAGGAAAAATAAAACGCTGCCACCTGCACATCACCGTTGTCACCATCATTTTTCCCCCCTACTATCTTGCATCTCCTCCTGCTCCTTTTCCAGTTCTGCAGGTTTTGCTTAGCAAGGGAGGCAGTGTAAAAACCATACATGCTCAGCATCTCTGAAAGTCTGTCCATTTTATTTAGACTGCTAAGTGTAAGATCATTGCTGGCCTTGGACTTCTAGAGGATTAAGGGATCAAATTTGTAAACATTTAAATTTTTGTCTAGGCCACCAATAAGAGATGATAGATGAGTCACTGCAGATGATTTAAACTAAAAAATCTTGTTTTGTTTTCCTTATCAGTGTAGCATTTTTGCACCTTTTGTAAGACAGTTTTCCACTGAAGTCTCCATCCCATAAAGCATGGAGGCCCCAGTTGTCTGTTACAGACAGAAGTTGTAGATTCTGCGTAATTAGAAACATTAAAATGAAGTTGAGCTGGGGGAGGGGCTGGAAGCAGTTAAACAGCCGAAAAGGGAACCTTCATATTCTCCTGTGGTTTGAGTGAATAAGTAAGTTTACCATCAGGCACGATTTTAATTGGTCCAGACCAGGCTGCTCAGTTCATTGGGCTCTGGTAATCCAGGAATCATACAAACTTTAAAATAATAAATGTAATCAATTTACTCAACAACTTTGATTTTTGTCTTGGTTTCATGTTAGTTAAGCTTGTTTGTTCATAGCAGTAGAAATATGAAAAACTCATGAACCAAGTAAATATTTTTGTATCATCTTGAATGATTGTTGTATATGTGTGCAAACCTACACCTTACACATGAAATTTGCAAAGAGGGAGAGTCCCACGATGCCAGCACACTGCAGAGAAATGCTGCCACATTGTTGTTTGCATGCCTTAATAACGAACTACCTGTTTTACAAGAGTTTTGTGTATTGTTTTTCACCTTATGAAAGATTCACACTATGGCTAGGTCTGGATGTTGTGTAACTGCAGCCTTGAATTTCCTGATTTTCAGGAGCTTAAAAGAAAATCCTTGGCAGTAGTATTATGTTGCTATATTTTTTTATTTGCAGTCTTTTCAGGTCTTTCTCTTCCTTTTGCGTTTCTCTGTTTACCTCAACAAGATGTCCTCAAGGACAGATAAAACGTCAGTTTTACCTGTCTTTTTTATTTTTCCAGAAGAAAGGCTTTCTAAAAGAAGTATGAACAGAATTACTATCTCCATAAAAGGAAGAAAATTGGATGGTTCTTAAGCATGGCTTAGCTTGGAGAGGATTTACACTTTCTAAATGGCATATATTTAATAATTGTGCATGTAATTTAATAATCAGCAATTGCAGTATTTTGAAAAATTGGGTCATATGGCTGTAGAGAGGCAGCTTCTCCAGTTGTATTCTCAGGAAGTTTGACAGAGAGCAGGATTATCACACTGCATATTTTAATGGTAATTCCCTCTCCTTTAATTGCTTTTATAAGAGTTTGTTGCACAGAAACCTGGAATGACTGTGAGCCAGTTTGCTGGTGACGATAATCTGATAGAACTTGGTTTATAAATGTTTTTTTGTATCTCTGCCAGCTGCATTTGGGTTTATTACATCCAAAGCACCAGCTATCACTGTGTGACCCTGAAAGCCATTTCTTTTGTTAAGTAATAGTGTGTGGCTGTACATGTGGCATATGGTATTTGTTATGCTCTGTATGCCTAAAGCCTCCTGAGTAAGGCCTATGCAGGGACACAATGCGAGCCATTAAAAGGTCTGTATTTGCCAGCTGCTACCACAGGGAGCTCCTGCCCTGTTTGAGGGAATCTGTTGTACTCTCAGGCAGTGCTGTACAGCAGCTGATGATAAATGTCTAACACCTATCTGAGGGAAGCAGAAGCTCTGAGATTTTTTTTCCCTAAACCATGACACCTATCCTCCTTGCTTCTCTGAAGTGTTGTGCCTTGATTAGCAGAACACAGCAGGAAAACGTAAAGATTCACTTCGTGAATTTGTGGGATCACTCATACTGTTGCAATACCTGGAGGATTGTTCTGTGGGTTGAATTTGAAAGCAATCACATGGATATATTTTCTCAAGATTGCTTTATGTTAGCGAGGAGAGCAACAGCAGAGTCTTGTAAAGAGTATGTAAACTGAGGAACAGCCTCAAGGAATTTCCCAGAGAAAGTAACTCAGCACCACTGTTTTCCTATTACATAAAATCTGGAGGTGGCAGGATGTTCAGAATTCACACAAATAAAAGAAAGAGATTTTTACATTAATAGAAATGTTTTTGTCTTAGCCTACAAAACTTTCTACTGTTCCTTAAAATGCCTTTCTTAAAATGCCATGCCTTTGCTGTGTTGAAGTAACTTCAACCTGATGTATTAAAAATTGCTGTGGGTACAAGAACACGGACTTCTATACTAATTAGTTGAAGTGTTTAGGAAGGACCTAAATGTTTGTGCTCTGGAATCTGGGACAACATATAGACATCTGGACCAGGAAAAAGATGTTTTCTGTGGGAAGTTTATATTATTCCTGTGTTGCTTGCCAACTCTCTTTTGTCATGACTGCCTCCAGAATTGCTAGCCAGTGCTGTCAGACCCATTGCTTCCTCTGCTCTGCAACAGCCAAATCAGAAGATGAAGTTCTGACTAAGCTTGGGCTTTTAAATTTTTAGAACATTGACACATTACAGAAACAAAGGAGAAGGAGAAGCAAAAACATATCGCGTGAGATAAGCAAGCTCTCACATCCGCATTTGCTAAAATCAAATGTACACTGATGTAACAGCTCTTATTTAACATATTATGTGCTAGCAGTTCTTTTTTCTCTTTCAGCTGCTCAGGAACCTCATGCACTTAAAGCCAGGCCCAGATCCAGGTACCGCTTTCATTTCTGTTTCAAGATAAGATGTACACTGCCCTGATGTTAAACGCGAGGTGTGATGATGGGTGTTGCCATGTAAGTTGCAGCCCCCTGGAGCACTGCATTATGCCCTGTGGTCTCTGCTTGTAAGGCCCTGGCAGTTCTACCTGGCCACTTCCTTGGGGTGATGGCTGCCTCCAGCCCTACCTCTTGGGGCCGTGGCAGGATGGCAGGAGCCCCCTGGCTCCAGGAAAGGCTCAGTGCTGTTCTGCTGTTAAACTCTGCATGGTGGCTGTGCACAGATGCAGTGCCAGTGGCTCAGCTCTCCTGTATGAATGAGTGCATCCTTTGGTAGCTATGCTTATGCGTGCGTGTGACTGGTGCTCTTAACTGAGCACTAGAAATGGCAGCCTGCTGGATTTGGATATTCTAAGGAAATGAGAGATGTGCCAGGAGCTACTGTGTATAAATGGATTATGTATTGGTTTTGGCTCTTCTGGACAGTCAGATCATGCCTTCACCTTAAAACTTCTGTTTTTCAGTTTGTCAGAGGGCTTCAATTCTTTTGTTAGTCAATTAAAATAGTCAGGAGTTCTTTCCTTTATAAGCTTGTCAGAGTTTGCTAATAAGAGAAGACCAGCTCTCCACATAGTGAATGGAGATGGAAATTCCCTGTTCTTAGAGATTCCACCCAGAAAGGTTGAACCACCTTGTGTGCCATTTTTCTGCTGACAGCCATTTTTGCTTTTATGCTGTTTTAAATTCTCTTGCTGTGTTGCTGAATCATAGAATGTAAATAAGAAAACAAAACAAAACAAAAAGCGTAAGGCTATTTTATGCAAAATTCATGTAAAAGTTCTTCAGACATAAAATGCAAATGCTTAAATGAGTTTGAAAAATGCTACTTGAACGTGAGTGATGATGTGATGTATGTCTCACATCTGACTTTATGTCACTGCTTCAATGCAGAAGTTGGACTGGACATCACCAGGTACATCCTTGCACCCAGCCCAGGAGCCTGGCTTTTTAGCATAAGTTGGTGAGGTCTGCCTACTGGAAGCAGAGATTCGTTGTCACAGGGTTCTGTGTTACAAGGTTTGGGTTAGGTCTTAAATGGTAATGACATGGAATTCAAAGCTCTACCAACATAAAAACTTCATTATCAGCAGAGGTTTTTATGTCAGATGTAAATTTTGAAGCAATTACAGCTTTCACTCTTGTATTTATTAAAGTTTACATCAAAAACAGGATCAGCATTGCCAAGTGTCTGTCCAACTAAATAGCTGTGTTCTAACAACAGCCTGTTTGGCAAGAAAAGATCTGTTTCCCATTAGTGGGAGTTATTTCTGTTCTACTCAAATGTGGTTTTGGTCTTGCCAGTCATACATAATGTATTACAGTATGTATAACATCTCACATTGTCAATGCTCATTTTGAACAAAGCCCTTGATCATGCAGAAAAACTGGTAACTACAACAACTGAAAAATATTGGATGCTATTCAGCAAAATCAGAGCTCTTACCAAGTGCACTACATTGGGATTACATGATATGGACTTATATGGGATGGCCTAGAAGGGTGTTCTGAGACGTGCAATTGACCACTCTAGATTGTTTTGGATCCATTCAGTTTTTTTGGATTTTGTTGAATTTGGTGACTGTTTACTATGAAAAATAATATTCTGGTAGCTAACGTACTATAAATGACTAAATATTGCATACAGGAGTTCAGTTGAGACTACACCTGTATAAATACTACCCTTGTAGTTGGGAAAGCAACAGAAACTGTAATGAGATTTTTTTTTTTTTTTTAAACCCAGATTTATTCAGAATAGTCACTACAGTTATTGTTGTGGCAGTTGAAGTTTCATGAGAGGAGCCAAAAACCTTAGAAAGAATTAGCCCTCTTAGTGTGACAGGTCCATTTCCCCACATGCGTAGTTTCTTCCCCCTGTTGCCAAATAAATCCGCCTTGTTATAAGGGGAACTGTTAGTCAGCAGGGCAAGGGATTTCCACCATGAACTCAAGTTATTTTTAGGTACTATTCACTGTAATTGTTTAAAATGAATTTTGTAATAAAATATTTTCTGCTTTTTTTTTTTTTTTTTTTTAACTGTTTTTCTATAGGTCTTATTCTAGCACATCCATAGAAGATGCCATGAAAAAGGGAGAAGAGCCCCCTACTCCACCTCCAAGGCCACAGAAGTCACATTCCAGAGCTTCCTCTTTGGATCTGAACAAAATATTTCAACAAAACACACAAGGTAATGTTTGCTTTCTTCCCTTCTTTTGAGACCATTTAGGTTAGTTGCATATTTGGCGAATTGATCTGTTTGCACAAACGTTTGACAATATGTGCATATGGTTTTCAGTGCTGTAGACAGTAATGTATAACAGAAGAGATTGAGCTTTATGGCATTACATCACCAGTGAGGGGGGAAAAATCACTCTATTGCCATAATTAAGGTGATTATAATATTTTCTGGCACAATAATGAGAAGCTTAACATATGGTAGTCTGTCATCACTAACTGTTTATAACTAGTCTGGCTGCTTAGACCATTTTCATTAGTAAATACAGTGCATTTGATTTTTATTACTATTCATTATTTGTGGCTCAAAATCGGGAAGAAAACCTGGAATGTTTAAGGCAGGAGAAAGTGAAATTTGTTATATTCAAATGTTTTTGACATTCAAGTCTTCCTTACATGTAGGGGCCATCAGAAACCATTCATTGGCTAAACAGGAAGGGTAATTTCTTTTGACGTGGATGCACGTTGAGGGGAGAGAAAGACGTATGATTGTGGCTGGAGGGAAATAAAAGCAAAACGTACTCCAGTGCTTTAATGTTGAAGCATTGCTTTTGCACTGCACAGCAAGTGGTGGAAAGAGGAGCTGTTTGTTCAGGAGAGCAGGCACCCAGCTCTGCTGAACTCTGGCAGTGTCCCTGAATTGGGCCAGAGGTTTATGCAGCGCACACCAATCGTCTGCCTCAAGGACTAGGTTAAACATGGTCATGTTTATGCTTCACAGGAAAGCCAAGGTCTGACTGTGTCAAGGAATGTTTTAACTGGGTTCTCTAATGTGGCTGTTGGAGTAGGAAAAAAAGAGTTTTGTCTGTTGCTGTATACGACTTCTTTGTGGAAACATCAGACAGAAATCAAGAGTCCTGTTATGTGTGCCTAACCCTGAAGCTCACCAGCAGTAAAGAAATTTTGTTTTGCCCTTACACAGTGAAACAATTCCTGATCTGTGACTGCAATTCCTGTTCAGGGGTCTGTTGCCCCTAATTTTGATTTCAATATGCATAAAATATATATCGTGAGAACAAATAGAGCCAAGTATGCATTTTATAAGGCAGAAAATCTTCTCAGATTCCAGATAAAATGCATAACTGCAAGGGAGTTAACTTGGATTTAAGTTTCTTTTGGAATACAAATGAAAAGAGAATGTAAATTCTCTAAGAAATCGTTTTGTGAATGAAAAGTAACATCTTGCTTTGAAATGGATCTTCTTGAAAGTCACAATTACTGTGTTACAAGTAAAATAATGATTTCTTCCGGGCAGCTTAACAAACTGGAAGTGTTGTAGAATATGACTGAAGGAATGGTTAACTCACTGATAGATTTTTGGATGGCTTCATCACTGGAAAAGGGACAAATAGCTAAAGATAGGCAATATTTTGTTTAGAAAAGAAAAAACTAAAAACAAACAAACAAACAGACTCCCCCCAGAACTACATACTTTGGTTATCCAAAAGCAATTCATTATACTTAGTTCAAATTTATAGATAAGTAAAACTGGAAAGAGAATTGGCTTTAGGTTGACAAAACCTGAAATATAGTGCTACCAAATTGAGGAAATGTGAAAGAGGTCTCCCAGAGGTTCAGCTTCCTCCTTTGCCTGCAGGGTCTTGGCCTGTAATTTTTTGCTGTCTTGAATGTGCCCTACTGGTAATGCTAAATGTTTGGGGTGGTTGTCTTTCAGTCCCTTCCAATGGAGCTCTTCTATTTTGTGTCCAAAATGTAAATACTCCCTGAGTGAGGATGTGGAGAAATTTGTAGCCTTTGTGGATTTAAAGAACAATTTGTTAAACAATGTATAGCCCTACTAAGGGTTCAATTTCAAATAAATTTGCATTATCAGTAAAGAATTAAATCAAGCCATCCCAATACACCCAGATACCACAGTGCATGTATCTTGCTTTGCTCTCATTAAAAATGTCTGTATTGGAAGTAGTGTTTTCAGTTCTTTGTTCTGTGAAGAAACGTAAGCATGCATTTTTCTGATAGTAAGCCCTGAATGTTTGTTATTCTGTAGCATCTTATTGATAATAAGTCTTTATAAAGATGCTTTTTCTTCTCCCACTTCTCTTGTTTTAACCACTGCCCTTTCTTCCTTCTTTCCTTGTTGGATTTGCCATTCATTAGAAGTTCCAGTCTCATCATTTTGTGTATTCAGACACCTTTGTCATCTAAAGACAGTTCTTCATGGAGTGGTCAATTTTTAGGAGCCAAATGCTTCAAAAAGAGAGTTTTTAAAAGAAACTGAGAACTGTCACCTTAAACCCAAAAGCTCTAGAAGAGCAAGTGGCATATGCACACAGGTCAGGTAAATTGCAGACACTTGTATAATAACAAGCTGTATTTCTATTTCTGCAGACAGTATAAATCATGATGTCAGAATAGTTTCCATCTGCAGTTGGAAGATACAATTAAAGATTTTCAATATAGATGATATGATGGCAATGTACTATGTAGGTTTCTTGGTGATTGGGATAATACAAGCTGGTATAAATATCAAACCTTATGTGGTTCTACCTGCATGCTAGTTAATTACTTTCCTGGTGTACTCTTGACTGAATGTTTGTTTTGTTTTCTCCTTGTCTTCCTTTCTGGATCTTCAGAAATAGTCTCATTGTGTCCCTCTCTACTCTGCCCTTGTAGGGTGCCGTCAAGAGTACTGTGTCCAGGTCTGGACCCTCCAGTCCAAGAAAGACAGAGAGCTGTTGGAGAGGGTCCAGGGGAGAGCCACAAAGATGATCAGGGGACTGGAGCACCTCCCCTACGAAAACAGGCTGAGGGAGCTGGGCTTGTTCAGCCTGGAGAAAAGAAGGCTGCAGGGTGACCTCATTGCAGCCTTTCAGTACCTAAAGGGAACCTATAAACAGGAGGGGAATCAACTCTTTGAAGGGGTTGATAACAGCACGACAAGGGGAAATAGTTTTAAGTTGAAGCAAGGTAAATTTAGGTTGGATGTCAGGGGGATGTTCTTTACAGAGAGAGTGGTGAGGTGCTGGAACAGGCTGCCCAGAGAGGTTGTGGATGCCCCGTCCCTGGAGGTGTTTAAGGCCAGATTGGATGGGGCCCTGGGCAGCCTGGTCTAATATTAAATGGGGAAGTTGGTGGCTCTGCCTGTGGTGGGGTGGGGGAGGTTGGAGATTCATGATCCTTGAGGTCCCTTCCAACCTGGGCATTCTGTGATTCTGTGGGTCTGTTATAGCTGAGCCACAAAAATTAGCAGCTAGAATTTGAATGGCTGGAAGGCCATCCCTTCTAGATCCATTGTATTGCTAGTGTCAGTGCAGAAAAACAGACACTATAATCGGCCATTTTAATAACATCCCATGTGATTAGAATAATTCCATTCTGGTGCATTAGTTTTTGTCCTACTAATTCTTGTTCAGTGATAATCCTGATTATGCGAGTCTGGTGAATAATCTGCTCCTGTATGAGTGCTCAGTAGCATTAACTTTTATTTTCAGTTCCTCACTGGTCATATTGGTCTATGGGTATTGCTTCTTACACTGCAAAGCTATCAGTGGTCAGGAATGTTGCTTGGTGTATTTCATTTCCAAAGGGCAGAAAAAAAAAAATCTCTTCAGGTAAATTCAACCAATAGTTATGGCAGATCCCTGTTTGGTTTGATTTTCACAAAACCATAGAATGGTTTGAGTGGGAAGCGTTTCCCTTATAGGATTTGTAGTCCAACCACCCCACAGTGAACAGGGACACCTATAGCTCCATCAGGGTGCTCAAAATCCCTTCTAGCCTGACATTGAATGTCTCCAGAGACAGGGCATCCATCACCACTCTAGGCAACCTGTTCCTTTATCCTGTATTTTATCATTTACTGAGCTGTTCTTCTCAGTTGTGAGAGAAAAAAAAAAAAGCATGTGAGAATAATTCATCAGGTTATATGGCATGCTTGAGAAAATATTAATAATAATAATAATACCGTTACCATGTGGTAATATACCATATGCTGAAGAAACCTCACAAAGCTCAATGCTGGGGTTACAAAATACTGGTATTAGAGAAGCATTCTGCCTAATGCAGAACTATTTTTTTCCCTCAAAGCAATCATAGGATGCCCCTGTTTTTTGCTTTGCTTTACAGGGTGATGTGTTTTCTCAAGCACTGCACAAACAAGTTGCTACAGTTGAAGTCTCAATGTCTTAAAGAAGAGGATTTTCAAAACCCCACTGCTCCCTGCAGAGTTTTGCCTACAGTATCTGTGTAAGGCTGTTACTGTATTTAACTAGAGGAAGGTCATTGCCAAGCCAGTCAATACTGTGAGTACACATGAGAATTTCTGTTAAGACATGTTAGGAGACAGAAGACTTTTTTTTTTTTTTTTTTTTTTTTTTTTTTTGATGGTGAAGCCTTTGTGTTAGCATCTGACAGAAATTTAGCACAGCTAGATTCTCAGTGTATTTCTTCTTCTTGAATGTATAATCTCTGGCATTTGGCCTATGTACATACGAAGAAAATATTTGGCTGGGTTTAATACATTCCTGGAAAGACAACAGCAGGTTTTAGCACACACACACACACACACACACACACACACACACACACACACACACAAAGTCAGTTTAAAATATGTGTGACCTGGTTTACATCTTCATTTCTCTGCTAGCCTGCTGTCTAGCCAGATGCAAGCAGGAGATTCTAGCATAAGCCCTGAGAGCCTGCAGCCAGCAAAGCTTTTCTGCACTTGGCACGGAGGTGTCTGCAGAATCAGCTCCTCTTCAGGCTCCTCATGTCCCAGCACTGGGGTGGGGGGAGCAGGCACTGGGGGAGCCCAGCAGAAAGCCAGGTTTTCCTTGGGCTGGGGAAGGTCCTGTCTTCAGGATTGGAACTGAAAAACACATCTGCTGTCTTCCAGCATTTTGTCTGATCACATTTTCAGCCTCTGAGAGCTACAATTGGGCCATTGTAGGCAGTGAGAGCAGTCAGGGGCTTGTTAGATTGATACTGATGCCTCTGAAATATAATTAAATACATCTGTTGTGGAAAACGTTTTATTTCCCACTTAGTTTCATTTCTGAAGTGCACAACTTCTTTTAATTATCAGTTCTGTAGAACAAAAGATACTTATTTGGAAAAGAGTATTTGCTTTGATGGAACAACATAGTTGTCATAGACAATGTAGTTTCATGCTGATAGGGAAGCAGATTGAATGTCTCTGTAATTCTTCAAAACAGCCCTGTAACTATTTACAAATGAATTTTAGACCGAACATTTTCAGTGCTCATTTGCTTATGAGCCTTCTCTCCTGCTGAGGCTCCCCATGTGGTGAGGAACATGAGGAGTGCAGGTGCCACTTTACTCAGACCTGTAAGCAAACCCTCAGTGTAACTTGGGGTCACTCTGTGGGGGATGTGGGCTTCAGCCTGTAACACAGTTTTGTTTCTTTCTCTTTCAAAATGTGAAGTTTTAATCACCATGCGTAGTTAGGAAGGGAGGAATGGGCTAGTGTTTTACCACAAGTACTGCGTGGAATATGTTTTCATAAAATCATAGAATGGCTTTAGTTGGAAGGGAGACCATCTGATGCAACTCCCCTGCAATGAACAGGGACACCTACAACCACATCAGAGTGCTCAGAACCCCGTCCAGCCGGACCTTGGGTGTCTCCCAGGAGATGCACCTCCAGGTGGGTTTTCCTACCTACAGCCAGATCTGTAACCTCTACCTGCATTGGCTGGGCTTGTTATGGCTGCCAAAGAAGAAAATGTCCCATCTGCTCTCAGTCTTGTGGTTACAGAAGGGAGACAAGGGAACTGGTTTATTGGTGTGCATCATCATTTTTGTGCATGATCCAGATGTGTCCCCACATCACTTCTGTGTTCCTTCGTATCTACCACTCTCACTCAGTGTAAAATGGTACTTTTGTTGTATGGCTCAATTGATAAGTAGTGCCAGAGGACTTGCTATCAGCATCTTTTCTTCATGCCTTTGAAGAGCAAGAATCCTCTTTTGGATGATTCTGCTACTCCCTCAAGCACTCCTTACTTCGTTCAACTAGCACAACCTTTCCTCAAATGTATGGGCTTGGGAATGTTTGTTTTCTGAGTGTGGAGATTTCTGAATAGTAGAGGTCTGTTGAGATGTCTTTGTTTTTTATCATAGTTGCATATCCACAGCCAAATTTTATGTATTTCTGGTTTTAGTCCAGATATCAAATAAAATACTTATGTGTTTGTGTAGGAGAGAGGGCTTGGAGAACTGAGTGCTGGTGTACTGTCATACAATAGAAACCAAGCCGAGTAGTTACTCTGTAATACCATTTTCAGCTGTTTTCAGTTACATCGTATTTCTAGCTCAGAGAACAAGCCAGGGTAATTTTCTCCTCTGAGTAGGTGAAACTGGGTGCTAAAACACTTGCCAAAGTTAGCCAAGATATGTATGGTTATTGCATTATCTTCTGTATTGTTTAAACTTATTTATATTTCCTAGGAAATACCTGTATCTGTTGAGGTTAGCTATCTGCAAGTCTTAGCTACCAAAGATAAGCTTTAAAGGGATCAGGGAGTTATGTTGTTTGTGTTAACATAAATATCAGTTTTTGAATTAACATTTTGGTTCAAAATTGAAATGACAAGATGAATCTAGGATAGCCGTGCCCTTCTTTATGCTGAATTTAGATCACAGTGAGTTTCACAAAGTAATTACTTTAAATGACTCCTTCCTTTTATTGTGATTGTATTTGTCACGATTTAGTAAAATCCAACTACTCCTTGGGTAATAAATAGGGAAGAATTTTACTCGTGCTGTAGAACCGTGCTATCTTGCTTGTTACTGTCTTGTATTTATTAAAAGATTAAGTTACAAAGGTGACAGTTCTGAGGGATCTTTTTTTAGAATAGCAGTAATGGCAAATACCATTAGCAAAATATGCTCTTTGCAGAATATTGTTTGCACAATATACAAGAGTTCTAATGCTGGCTTGATCAAACTAGGAGGGCAGCAGTAAGTGAAGTCTTTGTAAGGATTGTAACAACAATAAATAATTTATTTATTTTCACACATAAATCAAAACACAGAGAACATAAAATTCAGCTGACATTCGTGCTACTTTTTCTCAGGCACCGAACTGCTGCAAAGAAAATATTGTGAAATGCTTTCGTAACATAAATGTTGTATTTATTTTTTCTTATGGCGGGAGTAGCTTCTTTCTTTTGGGAATCAGCCCCTGATCTGTTTTTGAAGCTGCTGTTTCCTTCCAGTCCTGTTCCCTTTCATAATATATGATCACTGAACTGGGCTTATTCTGAATAAAATATGAGTGTCTTCCCTCTGATTTGCATGGGAGAGTTTTATGACTTTCAGTCTTCTAGAATTTTTTATGAGGGATGTAAGGTTTACAGCTATTAAGCTAATTTCTTTGCCCATCTAGAAAAGGGGTATATTTATATATATTTATATATGATTGGATGGACGGGAGGAAATAGTGAGGACGTAAATGAATGAATTGTTATTAAATTATAGGAATCTGATGGGGTACCTTGTTTTGCTGTTTCTAGATTTTGAAATTTGTGAATATCTCTAACAGCTGAGTCAAGAGTGTACTTTTGTGTAAACTGGGGCAAATCTTGCCAGCCTTTCAAGTCTGTTTATTGGCAATTTGTCTACATTGAACTTTTAAAATGATTTTCCTCATTTTTCTAATGTTTCTAGGATTGAGGAATATAGTGTGATTTCATTCTGTTGCAGGTTGTTAAAAGTGGGAAGTATTTGGATGAAATTTTAAACGCGAAAAGTAAAGTTGTTAAGGCTGAAAAGTTCTTGACTAGCCCTACCATCCTCACAGACCTTGGCCAAGCTATTTTCAAGGTCCTGTTTGGCTCACTATAGTCTTTGAAAACAAACAAGCAAACAAACAAACCTGATCTATCATAGAATAGCTTACAGTCTAGGTTAAACAGTTTTGCAAGAAAGAATCTCATATTTATTTCTCCTGTGGCAGAAAGGGGGGCAAGTTGTCTCCCTTGTAGGAAAGCCTCAGCAGATGCAGATTTCCTCCAAAGACTGAGGTGGGGCTCAGGGATGGCGGCCTATTGCTCTTCTCAATTTCCGAAGTTCTGAGGTGATCTCTGCTGGATGTGATCACAGGCAGCAGGAGCATGTGACATCCCTCTGGAAGCCTCCAGCAGGCCCTCTGGGATATCCTTGGGCTGAAGAACTCTGGCAGTATGGATCCGTCAGAGCTCGGTGGAGAGACTCTGCCTCCCTGTGGGTGGAGAACGCAGCTAAATGGGAGGGAAAGAACAAAGTCATGAATGATACTGTTTGTGGGGCAGGAGGGAGGTGGTCCCCAGACAGAAACACACAGAAAAGGAACAAGTAGAGAAAACAGTAATTTGAAAGTTGAATGGTTTAGAGAAGAGGAGGGGCAGATCATTAGGATGGATCCATGGACAAAAGTAGGTATTTCACAATCACCTTACTGGAGTCCTTCAGTAAATTTACTTTACTGGCTACAGCCCTTAAGTTTTGGGTTTTTTTTTATTGTTGCAACTTTCTGAAGGCGTGTTAGTGAGAATTCATAAATCAAATCTCTTCGGAAAAAAACTTATTTCACAATCACTGTACTGGAGTACAGGAAGGTAAATAAGGAAGGGGTGCAGGGAAGGATATCTGTTATGTGATACCCAAGTACTCCAATTTCAATGAAAAAGAGGAAAGTTTTATAAGACATAAGTAAGCACGAACTGGGTTTCAAACTTAGACTCAGAACTTCTTTCTGTGGTCTGCTTTTGGCAACAGAAGCAGGAAAAATACCTCAAACAAGTTTCCAAACTAGCCTCAGAGTGGAAGGGCAGAAATGCCAGCTTTCAAGCTACCAGGCACCAAATCAACTGGTGAGAACTCTTTCAGTATAATAATTCATTCTGTTGGGGTTATTTCTTAGAGCTGTTTCTGTATTGTAGATCATTCGCTTCCTGGCAAAATTAATTGAATGTTCTCCTGTTAAACCTGATCTGGGAGCTTAGCACCCTGAGGCTGCATAGACTGATGTGAATCTGCAATGCAGCCTCTCTTCCTTGATCCAACAAGTGGTGGTCATACTGTGCTGACCTTTGGCTTCCACCTGAAAACTATCAAACACACCAGCCAGAGGAACTCTATCAGATTGTTTTCTTTCAACTTAAGTCCCAGCCCAGCTGTAGAAGGATTGGTCTTACGAGAACAGAACAGAAACAAGAACCTGAACTTATGTCCACTTGAACGAGGGCAGTCCGGATTTAGGATTAATTTAGTTGTAGGACTGCACCATCTGACAAACACAGGGCTTTTCCTTCCTTTGGGAATGGCACCTGAGGTAAGAGGAGCAGCCAACCTATGGGTGCCTTTATATTTGTGGGATGAAGTATATGTGTAGAGCTGGGCCACTAGCAGCTGCAAGGGCCACATCAGGGTGGGCACAGGCTCCTTTGGTAGTAGTAACTAGTTTCATCTTGGCTAGAAATATGCAAAGTGGCCCTTGACTCAGGGAAACCACCCTTCATGAAAAAAAGGGCATTGCTTATGCACGCATTCAGCTCAGATGATTTGGAGTGCATTATTTCACTCGTCAGCTTCAATTTGGCTGAGGTGATACCTAGAGTAAAGTGACATAAGACCAGGAAAGAATGCAGCTGCAAAGAATATGAATAAAGTTAATATCTGGCATGGATATGTTTCAGGAAATATAGTTTTATATGCTGGTTTTCACTATGATTTTTTTAATTTTTTTTAATTTTTTAATAGCATGTGTCCAGCATTACAGTCTATTATGGCAGATTTTTTGTTTGGTTGGAAGAGGTGCAGCCAATTCTCTTACAGGTTGATCTAAGGGATCCCAAGGACCCAATTTTGTCTCACCCTAATCTTGGCATCCTTTCCTGTTGCTATACGTGGTGAGCTGAAGTCCTGTTTGCCATAGGTTTAACAGAGCTGGGATAAATCTGTTTGGACTACTTTCCTTGATCAAGTAACAGTGAAGGAACAGAGGATTTGTCTTGTGTGCTACAGAGGTTGGAGGCAGAGCAGCTTGGCTGGATAGGATGATATGCCCCATTCTCAGAATGTAGAATTACATCCTGGTGTTTGTTTTAAAATGTTAATCTAGCTTCATATTGGAAAACCTGCTTTTTTATCTAGTGTGGTGACCTGTTAGGGCTATTAAAACTTTGCGATTGCTGAAGTCGAGCAGGAAAATGGTCCTGGCTTCTTGCCATGCTGATAGTCCACTGTTATGTGTAAACACACTGAGAGATGTGGTTGTTGCCTGAAAGCCTTATCACCCCCTTTGTGGGAGTAACTAGTGCATGAAAATGCTATCATTTACAGCAATACTTGTGATGCAGACACTTGGATGTACTTAAATGTCTTTACTGGTAACTGGACAGTCCTTCTACTCTGCTATCTTTGAGACTTCATTCGCATTGCTCACTCTGGTATAACTACCACCAAGCTGCACAGCAATGACACACCTGTGGGAGTACTGGGACTGTGAACTCCCTTCCTGCAGTCTTCCTTCAGGGAGGAAATTGTGTGGGTACCTCTTGCTCTCTACACCTGCAAGGAGTGCACTCCTTTGGTGCAGTTCATTGCTTTTTGTAATTGCTTGTTTTCTTTGATGTGGGGATGCATTTCAAAATCCTGTTAAAATGGGCTAGAAGACAGGTGGGGCCTTTGCATCTGGCTTGCAGCTCCTAGGCCATTGGATCACATCACTACCATTGGAGGTGTAATGGAGGCACAGCTCTGGCTGGGGGAGAATTGGCGCTTTTAGAGCGGCTTTAGAGCACCACGTTTTTGTGGTGTATCTTGTAGGGAAATATGTAAGGATAATAGCAGACCAAGTGTTAGATAACTGTTTGAAGGGAGGTTATTCCATCTTACCCTGTGGTCCTTTTGTGCGTATCCATGTCCCTCTAGTTCTCTCTGCCTTTACGCAGGATATGGAGACTTGTCTCCAAAGAGCAATAGCACACAGCTTTTTCTTTCACCCCCAAGCTCTGGGGTGCACACCTGATAATATGACATTTACCTGGTGGCTGCTCTGTCCCGTTGCTCTTGCTTTCTCTTTGGGACCAGACTTCCTTCTCCCTGTATTTATGTTTGCTTTCAAAGCTTGAGTGATATCATCTCTAACAGCAAGAACCTATCAGTGTGAGGCTTTCCCCCAACACAGGAGGCATTCTAGAGTAGCCTAGTAGTACAAGTCACCTGCTGATATGCATACAAATCTAGGAGTATCTCTCAATATTGCCCTCTTTTAGAGTAATGGTACTAGAGGAAGCTGAAGGATGTATCATCTGCCATTAAATTTCTTTTTCATTGCCTTGTGTGGAAAATGGTTGTGGTTTTGGTTTTTTTTATAAGTTGTTATTAGTCCTCAAAATTTAACTAACTAGCAATTGTGCTCACATAAGCATGATTTCCCTCTAACAACAGGCCAAAGATGTTCTGCAACAGCAGGAATTTTATGAATATTTCATGAGTAGCTTAAGTTAGAATTTGCAGGATTAAATAGAGGAAACTGGGTCAGATGCACATGGTGTAAGCATATAACTTCTTTAATGCTGAATTAATATATGGCCTGTTTTGAAAGCTGAAGAAGTGTTTTGTTCTGCTTTTAATTTGACCATCTTATGGGAAAGAAATGTTTTCCCTTTGAAATTTTTGGTGGGGGCTAATCCTAGTAGTCTTTCAGGGCTTCACAGTGTATGGGGCTTTGCCACCACATCAGGGTGTGCTTTTCCAGCCAGATAGTGCCTCGCTGCTTGAAACATTCCCTGCTGCTTTTCTAGGTATATCAGTGAGCTGGAAGAGTTAGAGAGCAGGACAGCAGGTGCTACATCTTTAGAGCAGTGCTCAAGCTGAGGCTGCTTTTCAGTGCTTCCATAGCACTTTTGAGGGCCTGCTGAAGCATAAGCCAGCAGATTTGAAAAGATGGGGCCTGGAGGGGCTGCATACTCCTGGCAGGGCACGAGGAGCAGCTGTGGGTATTGCCTGTAGTTTGCTTCTCAGACCATCGTGGCAGCAGCGCCTAGCATAGTGCCATGCTCATTAAGCAGCTTGCATAGTTCATGCTCCTTGCCTGAACTGTTTGGCCTGCAGAGGTGATCTCCTCTCGGTGACAAGCAGTAGTAGTGGTGGGAAGGCAAGGTGCACTCATTGAATAACAACTCCCACAAGATTTTCTGAAAATAAACATTGAATTCACTGCTGTTGAAGAGTGCAGTGACCTACAGAGCATTTGTGTTTGTGTTGGATTGTGTTCGTATTCAAATATTGTTAGTGTAATAATAATAACTGCTAAAGCTCAGTATCTGCACTGCCAGTGCTCAGATAAAGGAAAGAATGATCTGAATTTGAGACTGAAAGAAAGGAAGCCTTCTTACTCTGCTGTTCATTTCTGAAGACTGATGGTGTGGAAAAGAGGTGGAAAGTGTGGTGGAGATGACATCATGCTGATATTGCAGTGACCTAATAGATGGAGCTACTTAACATAAGAGAAAGGATTGTAATTGCTTAATCTGTGTTGTTTGTTGTTTTTTTCTTTTTTCAAATCTCTTTCACACCTGTAGGTATGTTACTGACTCCCTTGGTTAACCTCAGCTGGGTTGTAATTATCCTATCTCTGCCAATGTCTGCAGTGATATTAGGCTTCAGTTTGATTCAAGAGATGATGATACAGAGGATGTAAAGGCCCAGAATACTATTCAATCATAGAACCATTGAGACTGGAAAAGACCTCCAAGGTCATCGAGTCCAACTGTCAACCCATCACCTCCATGCACTCTAAGCCATAAAACTCTTGAGAACTGTTTATAGTCAGTGTGACTGTTCTCAATGATTTCATCCATGCATTTTTACTTTCATGTCACCAGTATTAATGGTTAATACTTTTTGTCTTCATATTTTCAACCACGTAGACATTTTTAGGTCTGGTATATAAAATATGTAAATGGCTGTGCTATAACAAGGCTTGTAATGGTCTTTGTGGCTTTTTAAAATATACATAGAAATAAAAAGTGCATAAATGTAATTGCTTGTTTTAGCATTATTGTGGTGGGAAGCATTTCTATGTTTAATAATGCATTTTTTTTTACTATTCAAGTAATAGTGCAAGATGGACTGTCTTGCCTCTACCGGTGCAAGTGCTGAGCACTCAGTGCAACAGGAACCTGGGGAGGGTAAACCACCATCAGTCCTTATGATTTCTCTGGCCTAGTCCTTTTCTGTGCAGCTGACTTTGGAAAACCTCATCTATCCTGCAGTATTTTCCCATGATTGATTTTATGTATTTTAAAGAAACCAAACTGCAGCTGGACCTTTGTGATTGTTACCTTCCTTTGTGCTAGTTCACAATAAAAGCTGAAATTGTGTTATGCTGAAGAGGCCTAGAACCGACCATCAAGGGTTCATCTTCCGCCCCTTACTTCTCCTTCTCCCTTTAGAATTCCTCCACTGTATGCTGACAACAGCATACAGATGCAATATATTGCAGCTTCCCCCCTGCCGTACACCATCATGGTGCCAGCAGTGCGCTATTAAAGGTGTGTCAGCTGAAACCAGGACACGAGGGCAGTGCTGTTCAGTGCTGACTCAGGGGAAGGCAACTGGCTAAACACAGGGTTCTGAACAGCGAGGAATATGCAGCCTTGCTTTCTGGTTTGATAAAAGAATTTGAGAATAGGTTTCAAGATTGCAAAAATTTATCAATTTATGTTTGCGACACCATTTTCAGTTGATGTAATACATGAACTGCAGGTTTTCAAATGAAGTCGATAGAGTTGCAATCAGATACTCAACTCAAAAATCTGATAGTATCTTTTTTCTGGACTCTTTTAATCCCTATCTTAGCAGAGAGAAATACCCCTCACATCACAGTCACACTTCATTCATGTCATCGCTTTTTGGCACTACATAAATTTATGAGCAACTGTCTTCTGAGAGTGAAGCATGGGAGGAATCAAATGTCATCAAGAATCTCTGCGGAACCCATTGAGAGCCCATCGAGAATGGTAGCCACTGCCATCCACCCAGACTGATGTGTTTGTTTCTTAGAAACAAGGCCGCGTATCCCACTAGTTTTGTGATTTTGTTCCCTTTTTGTTAACGTTTTAACAAAAATATTAGAAATTAAAATGTTTTGTAACATATATTAACAACATTGTATATTTTACAAGTGTTTCTTCAAAAGTAATGCCTCTTGTTTTATGATGTTGTCCCATTACATCTGAGGCAGATGTTGGCTGTGTGGGAGTAGAGGTTGGACGTTCCCACTGATATTTCAATATATGTTGTTGTAGTGTGATAGATGGCAGCAGAGGGGCAGTCTGACATGGAAATCTGACAAAATTAGAAATCACAGAACCTTGTGTCTGCATTAGAAATGCGTATGAAGCTCAGGAGTGGAATTGAAGTCCTCCATACAGAAAAAATGGCACCCACTGACATTCAGTGGTGCTTACTGAACATTTCTGGAGACAAACCAGTGGATGTGAGCACAGTGAGGTGGTGGGTGGTGCTTTCCAGCAATGGTGACAGTGACAGTGGGTCACCTATGCTGGTGCAGATTGTTATGAGTGTGGCATGTAGGCTCCTGTTCATAACTGGTGACAGTGTTGAAAATCACGGTTATGTCAATGCTCATGGTGGTGACTGTATTGAAGAACAGTGTTCTGTAGCTGAGAATTTGCTCTATCAATTAGTGTTATTGTGCTCGTATCTGTTGTAGTTTTCATGGGAATAAATGGGAGGCATTACTTTTGGAGTAACTTATGTATTTGTTACCCAAGATGATTCCTGTTCATTCAGTGTGACCTGGACAGGCAAAAAAGTTGAACACCTGAGGTTTAGGCTTTTAGTTTTCTAATTCTATGGCAGATGTTTTCGTTATAGGCTGTGCTCCATTGCACATTCCCATCCCTACGTGAAGGGAACTGAGGATGAAGAAGGTGGTCAGAAGTCTGCAGCACCTCTCCTGTGAAGAAAGACTGAGGGAGATTTGCTTGTTTAGCCTGGAGAAAAGAAGGCTCCAGGGAGACCTTGCTGTGGTCTTCCAGTATGCGTAGGGAGCTTTTAAGAAAGCTGGGAGAGACTTTTGCTAAGATTTGTAGAATAAGTGATATTGATTTTAAAATAGAAGAGGTTAGATTTAGATCAGTTATGAAATTCTTTATAAGATGGTGGTGAGGCACTGGCACAGACTGCCCAGAGAAACTGAGAGTGCTCCATCCCCTGGAAGTGTTCAAAGCCAGGTTGGATAGGATCCTGGGTGGCCTGGCCTAGTGAAAGGTGTCCCCACTAGGAGCCTACAGTAGCGGGGCTGGAGCTGGATGGTCTTTAAACTCCCTTCAAACTCAGGCCATTCTATAATTCAATGAACTCTAACCCCACGTTAGATACTAAGCATCACTTTTTTAAAAGGCCGTGATGTTAAGGACAAAGAACAAAGTACCAAGCTGCATATACTCTTTTTCTGGTGTTTTTTAACTGGAATTGGACTTCTTTAGTTAAGACTCTTGTGGCTGACTGTCTTCCATCTCTGCTTTTTATCACAACATTGTGGTTTTTTACAATAATTAAATCACTGCTCATTTTATAAGCATTGGAGAAAGTTATTTCAAACAGGGTTTCCTCAGTAAAGATCAAGTTTGGTTTCTGTTACTAACAAGTTGAATGCTGCCTCATCACTGTGAATTATGGAAATAAATTTTGGTTTTATTTGTAATTAAGTTAATGTTTGTTTTTCATTTTCTCTGTTCAGCTGTGAGGTCTGGCTGGCTGCCCCCACCACCACCCGCCCTGCCCCCTCGACCTTCTGTATCTCAGGTATGGGCAAGCTTTCAGCAGTTTGCTGCGTATTGTTTGCTTGGTTATTTTGCTGTTGCAGTGGTTAGCACAAGTTGGCTTGGACGCTGTAGCCATTCTTGCTTCCAAGTTAATGCAACTTCACAGTTTGCTCTGCAATTCCGTACGTGTCCTTCTTCATTGGTCTGTGTATCCAGTGTGTTGCAGTCTCAAATTGCAGGTGAATTAAATCTCTTTGTAGTGGAGCTTACATGTACCCACTAGATAGAACTGTAAATTAAATGCTAGTAAGGCTTCTAATAGGAGTCTGATGCCTGATAGGCGTGGGCTTGATACCAGTTGTTTTCTTCTCAAGCTTCAAATGCTCAGAGGGCATCTGTTAAGGGAGCTGCAGCTTTTAAGAGTGTCACCCATTGATTTGAAAAAGAATGCTGAAAGGAAGTAAATCCCATGCCAGTGATGTTATTTAGTTTGAAACCATTAGTAGTGCTTTTCTTTTGTTTTGCTTTTAGATGATTTTTGTGTGTTGGTTTGTGTTTAGAGTATTGTGCAACCACAGCATAATGCAAAATTGATGCATTTGTGCATATCTGCATTCAAATAGTCCTTCATATTTTAGGCAGTGTTACATTGTCGGCTCTGGCAAATCTTAGACAGCAGTATGCTTCATACATAGCTCCTTTGGTGAGGTGTTTAACAGATGATATGGCCACAGGAAAGCTAACAGCCCATTACATATAAAAGCTTGGCGAGGTACCTTCATTGGGCCAGAAACTGTTATCACTTGAGTTTTGGATCTGCTCTTTGGATCTGCCTGCCTGTGAGCAACTCCTGTTGCACCTGTTGCACTGGGCTTATGGTGGAAATGATAAGGGCCTCACTGCTACTCACAACTGTACCAGCAACTCATTCCTCTCTTTCTTGCCCCTTTTAGCTGTATCTGAGTGCAGCTAGTTTTTAGCTTTGAGGACTGTAGGGTACTCTGGTTTGAACCTGCATAATTCCCCCAAGTCACTGTTAGCAGTCCTACTGCTAATGTCCATGCACCTTAGTGTACCCATCATGTTTCTGCTTGATCTGATTCATCAGTCCCTGGAGAGCAGTCTGAACCAACTACTCTCTTCCTACACTGGGTCAGGGGGAATGGGACCTTTCTAATGCCACAAACACAAGAAGAGTCCCACGTGAAATTCTCGATCCACTCCTTTCCAATACAAAAGTCTGTTTTCTGGAAAAAAAGAAAAAGAGAAGGCATGGTTTCTATGCCTGTTCAGTATTGAACATATAGCTGATACTTTGTGTACATGCATCACTTACATTTACTTATTTGATTTCTGATTATTTTTAAAAGCATTTTATTAAATATCAAAATATTCTTTTGACCTAACAAAAATATACATAAACCTAGTTCTTGAAAATGTAATAAACATAATGCTTGTCACATTTTGCTTAATTTATCACCAAATGTGCCCTTCTGTGACAAAGGTAACAGACAGTAGGAAAGCATGTGTGATAGGGTCGTAATTCAGCTTAGCTGACCCTTGCTAATAGCACGAAGGAATAATAAACATATGGATTACATTAGTCCAACGGGGCCCTTTATTTAAAGAGCATGAAGAAAGAGGGAAGGATATCCTTTCAGAACAGAGGCAGGATCAAAATATGAAGAAAAGCCATCATGTTGAAATGATGCATTCAGCTTTTTCCTGTTCCATAATTTACCAATCTCTTCTTAAATTTCCATTTTAACTTAATTTTCAACAATGTTATTGAAAATCTTATTGTATTGCCTTAACATTGTGCTGTATGCCTGCAGGTAAGTACTGCTAATGACAAATATACCTTGGAAATGAAGTGAGCCTCACGTATTTCAGGGGCTGTGCACCATGTAAGTACGCTTGTGCGTGCTTGTTTTGGCTCAGGTTGGGAAATCAGCTTATGGAGGAGGAGAGGGAAACAGTCTCTTCTGAGGACTGCAGTTTTCTATGGATGGATGAGAACCAGCGTGGACCAGTTGGCTCTTCAGAGTGAGATTAGAGAACTTCTGTGATATAAAGGCTAAAGGGCATAAAAGAAAGCTACCAAGGGATAGCTTAATTAATAGCAGTGTAGAAATAGTGTCTTGATCTTGGCTTATGGTTGCTGTTGTTTTTAGTAGAATTTATTTCAACCTTTAGGGAAACATTATTTTTCCTGACAGATCCTCCAAGGTAATCCTGCTCAGCAAGTTACTGAAATGCTGGTTAGTCACAGCATGCCAAATATCTCCAGTCATATTGCAGACTTCTTAAATTATTTCCGTATCCAGCTCTGCCACCACAGCACAGCCAGCTGAGTAATGGGGGAGAAGGACTGGATTGCTGGATGAGAGTGGCACAAGCTGAAACTGAGAGCTACTATTGTTGTGGCCTCCACTCTGCAGCTCAGTGCAGTCTTACTGTGAGAGGCTTGGATCTTGAGACGTTGAGATGAATTAGCCAGTTTATAGGGAAATAGCAGCAGGGCTGTCTTCTCTGGTGTGGGTCAGTGCTGTCAGCCCTGCCTGAAGGCCATCTAATCCAACTGCCCTGCAATGAACAGGGACACCACAGATACTTCAGGGAACTCAGAGCTCTATCCAGCCTGACCCTGAATGTCTCCTGGGACTGGGCGGCATCCATCACGCCTCTGGGCAACCTGTTCCAGTGCCTCACCACCCTCACAGTAAAAAACTTTTTCGTTATATCTGATCTAAATCTCTTCAAGCTTGAAACATTTCCCCTTTTTCTGTCACCACAGACCCTGTTAATGAGTCTGTCCCCTTCTTTCCTATAGCTTCCTTTTATATACTGAAATGGGGCTGTCAGGTTGCCTCGGTAACTCCATTTCTTTTATATTTTTCTCCATTGCGGAAGTCAGTGTTTTGTCAACTTATATCTCCATCAATCCATAACCTGTACCCAGGTTTTCCTCAGAACTTTCATCAGGCATTTCTTTAATGCACCAATGCTCTCATCTGAAATAGCTGTGGTGACTGCAAATGAGTTAAATAAAGATGGACAAAAGGCAAGTTTACGTAGTGTGGTGAGGTACTGCAATTCATTTTTCCATTATCTCTGATTTATAATCTTTTAGTTCAAATTCCAACTCATATCTCTCTGCTCTGCAAACTGTTTTGAATTGATGTTTCCAGTAAGATGTTGTGAAATGTGCTATGAAATGCTTTATTACAACCCTCAATTCATGTTGCTTTTCTTTTGAAAGAAAAAAAGAAATCGGTTTTTGCCTAACTTCTGTGAAGGGCACTTAGAAAGAGTTTGTGTGGAAACAGGCTTATATAAAGACTAGAGTTTTATTTTGGTTAATATGTTTGTTTTGAAGTGTTTTCATTTTACTACTTTGTATATGCTTATGTGCAACTTAACTGATGTCTTCTGTAATCCCAAATAGCACATCTTACACTTAGCAAATCTGTGGTAGCTGCTTGGGTTTAAGAATAATTGTGTTTGTATCAGTTTTCCTTCATCTTGTGACCATAAATGCTTAATATGTTGCAAGCTGTTGCAGTGACTTAGGGTGCTGCCCTTACCTCTTTTGCTCACTTCCCAGGACATTCTAAACCTACGGCTTTTCTGGTCTATTTTTTTTTCTTTAAGGCACAACTTGTTAGGCGTTTTGGACCCCCCGAGTGATAGTACGTAGAACAGGCAACCTACATCTTGTTGAAATATTCAGCATGGTGTAGGAATCACAATAGGAAGGCAGCAGTGTACACTGCTGATTCTCAGTGGTACAAATTTCAAACAGGAAATAGCTATGGGTGCTGTGAATAACATTCCACTGGAACTGAGCTGGAACGAAACGTGTGTGCACATCTCACATAAGCCTCTGTTATTATTTTTTTTAAATGGAAAACAAAATGAAGTTTATTACTTTTGGCTTTTAAGCATACAGAAGCCATTTACTGCCATTGCTTACAATGAAAAATTTAGTGACATACTTATGTTAATAGGAATTATGGATGAGCACTGAAGAGCAAGTAAAACTTCAGGATTTTTTCCAACATAATTCACTGTCTGCAGCATTGCCCAATTAGATCAACATTCCTTTATTTAAATTACTCTGTTTTAGTATCTTTCCGTCCTGCAGTGATGGTATCCTGCTGGTACAGCATAAGGAGATTTGAAAACTGTTGAACTGGAAGAAAACCCTGTATATTTTGGCTGAAAAAAGACCCATGTTCTTGGTCTCTTTTCCCAGAGCCTTAATTTTAAGCCTGTTGCAAATTAGCTCTGATTTGTGCTGGACTTTTGTTTTCTTTAGACCTTGGAACCTGCTTTTCCCAGCAGTTCCATGCTTGCAGTTTTGATGAACACTGACAAAAATTACAGACTAAGGCAGTGTTCTAGTGAAGTTGGAGTAGGTAGGCAGTTGTTAACATAAGCAACTTGTGAAGCGTTGCGAGTACCTTGCAGCCCTAAATATTAAAATCTCACTATGTTATATGAGCTCAGAGTTAAGCTGTCAGTTGAGAGGCCATTATTAGCATTAGTTACTATTGATTTGGTGAAATCATGGAAACATAATGCTGTGAGGGATGATAGGTGGGTCACCCTTCCCAGTTACAGGCACCTGGCTGTGTTGGAAAACTAAGATATTCTTAACTTATTGAATGTTCTGCCCTCAGAACGTTACTTGATACTTCTAATTCCTCAAAGCCCTTTGGCCATTCATCATCAGGAATTGCAAGTGAAAACTGGGACCCAGTTCAAGAAATGTCTGTAACAGCAAATTAAGTGTGCCCACGCTGATCTGTGGGGCTGACTTGAAGAGGTGGAGAAGGGCTCCCATCCATCGTGCTGAGAGCTCCCGGACTCCTGAGTGGAATGGCCACATGCTGGTTCCATGCAGGGAGCTGGTCCTGGGGATCCCATCTGCCAATAACTGCTTTGCCTAGTTAAATGCGGAGGTCCTGACAGACTGATCTTCAGAAGTCTGTTAGGTAATGTAATTTTTTCCTCACTTTGACCAAAATAACCCACACCTGGTCCTCTGGTTGCCTTGTGTAGTCTATGCCTTTGACATCTGGGTAAAGCCTGAGTCACTAAGAGGATGAGAGAGGGTTTGCTGAGTTCCATTATGGGGCTGTTTGGAGAAAATGTGCAACCAACTAAGGTGCCTTCTTACTGTGTAAAATTATGTGAGGAATATGTCCTGCTGGCAAGACATCCTGACCTTTGAGAGAGTGAACTTTTTTGTTATGGAAAGAAGAAAAAAAACGATTTTGCTTTTGGCAGTCCACTACTCATATACATGATGGTTCTCTCCCAAGCAGCCATGTTAAACTGAACCAAAAGATACTTGTTCAGTTTGCAATCACTGTGCAAGAAAATGATGGCGGTTTTTGATCATCTCCACTGTTTTGCTTGCAGATTAACATATTTTGTATAGTCAGTGCATTAGGTACTGAAGAAGCCTGTGACTATAATAAAACATGAAAGACTTTGCCATCTGCCACTCTAATATAATACAAATGGATTATCCTCTTCTGTCATGAAAATTATATATTAAATCTGAAATGGCTAGGCAAAATAAATTATGGTTTGAGGAATCGTAGAAGCTAGTGCAGTTAGAATTGAATTTGGGAAGTAGTTGATGGTTGCCATAAAATCCTTTCTAAAGAGATTTCTGGGAGAGTGGCAGAATAAAAGTGAGTATTTTAATTAAAACATGTTGTAATAACTTCTTGAATTTGGCTTCAGATTTATCATAAAATCAAGAACAAAGCAAGGCAAGAATCCAATGCCTGTATCTCATGTGGAAGGCACATACCTCTTCCTAGTTCTCATTCATCTGGTTTTGTAGAAGTGGAGTACTGAAGCAGGTTGTTGTTAATGCTTCCATCTGTGTCCAATTCTTTCCTTGCGAATGGGCTGAATGTTGCAGCAATTTATTTGTATTTGCTGCCTTTTGCCTAAACCTTATCAGCAGCTCTCAGATAGCTCGGGGAAAGAAAAAGCTTATCAAAACTTCAGGGCTGCACAGTGTGGTGAAGAAGACAACAGCACACTGAGACCCCAGGAGCTTGTTGCATTTGCATCCCTATGGGTTTTCTTTCTGTGTTATCATTTTTCAGTTTCTGTAACAAGCAATAAAAGAAACTGATGATTCAGTGTGGGGTAGACTAGACTCAGAGAAACTGGAATTGAGACATCTTGACTTCTTAGAAATTGCCACTAAACACAGAAAAAAAAGTAAATGTTTAGAAAGGAGAAAAATACCTCTTAAATGAAGTTACTTAGAGATGATAGAAGATTGCAATGGGCACATACTGAGCGTTAAGCATATTTAGCATCCTACTTTTTCATACAGATAAGCTGTTCTCAATGCTTTTTTTTTTTTTTTTTTTTGCAAACCTAAGCAGTGATACTGTATAGGTAATGATTACAGACTATTCCAGTGAATGCACAGAGGTAATTTCATTTCTGCAAGTGGTGCTATTGACTACAGTGGTGCTATTTCCATTAAAGTTAGCCTGAATGTAAGTTTGGGCTGGACTCAATTGTGGAAAAGATCAAATATATATATATTTTACCTCTTGCAAAAAGCTCTCAGTTAACAGAACAGTGAAAACTCCATGAGGACCCTCTGTTGTGGGAGACCAGTTATGAACTGGACCTGTCTTGAGAAACAGGTGTGAAGTCTATATATTATCCAGCATTGCTAAACAAACAAACAAAACAACAACAACAAAAAAATACAACTGGAAATGTAAGCAAAGAACTAATTGTAAAGTAACACATTCTTGTACAGCTAAGAAAATTTTTAATCTGAGGCTTTCAAAGCCCTCAGCACTTAACTGAGTGTTGCATGATCTTTTAGAAAGGTACTGTTAAGTATTGTCTTGTGGAGCAGTGAGAAGGTTATGACTGTCTGGTCCAAGATCAGACCATGAGACAGAGAGCATTCACAGTTCCTAACGCTCTTCCTAATGATGAGGAATGTCTGTCCTAATGCTCAGTATTGGTCATAGGTTGGTCTCAGGCTGTGATCATTTCACAGAGACTTTATTGGCCAATTTTATCTTGTGTCAGGAAGAGTGAGGAGGATAGTGCTCTTCTTAGCAAGAATGGGAGAATATATGAGTACAGGAAAAGGTGACACCACCTCTTAATAACTGGATGTTGATCTAGGCAAAGGGAAACTCTTCAGGAAACTTGGAAGAACCATAGCATGATTAAGGTTGGAAAAGATCACTAAGAAATCTAGTCCAGATATGTCCAACCCATGGCCCAGCACAGCTCACACTGAAGCCACCACTGCCTCACATAATCATGGTGGTGGATATGCCCCACTGAGCGGCCTGACCCAGCCCCATGGATGAAACCAGGGCACGGGGCACAGTGCAGTGCTAACTCAAGTGGTGGCAAATAATTGTATGCATTTTGATTCACTGGCTAAGCAAGGTGCTCTAAACAGTGAAAAATATGCAGCCATGCTTTCCATTCTGATACAAGAATTCAAGATCAGGTTTCAAGATTGCCAAAAAATTATCATTTTTTGGGGTAAATCTGTGACTTTGTTTTCAATCAGCATAAATGCATGACCTGCAAATTTTCAGATGGTATCTTTAGAGTCAGGTATTCAATTCAAAAACCCGATCATATCTCTCTTCTGGACTTTTGTAATCCCTATCTTAGCAGAGAGAAATGCCACTTACTTCATAGTCACCTCCACTGTATCGTTGCATTTTGGCACTACATACATTTGTGAACAACTATTTTCAAGGGTGAAGCACATGAAAAATAAAATGTCATCAAAAATCTCTGAGGAACCCATTGAGAGGTCACTGAGAATGCCAGCCACTGCCATTGAACCAGGCTGATGTATTTGTTTCATAGAAACAAGGCCACATATCCCATTACTTTTATGAATTTGTTGCTCTCCTTTTTTTATGTTGTAGTAAAAAATATTAGAAATTAAAATGTTTTGATGCTTATACACGTTAACGATAGTATGTATTTTATGAGGGCGGCTCCAAGAGTAATGCCTCCTACTGTATTCTGTTGGCCTATGACGTGAGAGGCGGATGTTGGTGGTATGGCAGTAGAGGTTGGATGTTCTCACCGATATTTCAGTACATGTTCTTGCCATGTGACATATGGCAGCAGGGGGGCAGTCTGACACGATGGTGTCTGACATAGAAATGTGAATAAAGCAAAGGAATGGAATTGAAGTCCTCCATACAGAAAAAGATGGCACCTGCTGAAATTCGCTGATGCTTGCTGAACATTTCTGGAGATCAACCAGTGGATGTGGGCACAGTGAGGTTGTAGGCGGCACATTTCAGCAGTGGTGGCGCTGACAGTGGGCCATATTCGCTGGTGCAGATTGTTACGAGCACCGATTGTTCATCGGTGGTGACAATGCTCATGGTGATGACTGCTGAAGAACAGTGTTCTGTAGCTGAGAATTTGCTCTATCAATTAGTGTTATTATGCTCTTTGTATCTGTTGTAATTTCCATGGACACAAATGGGAGGCATTACTTTTGGAGTGACCTACGTATATGCAGCCCAAGATGATTCTTCTTCATTCAGTGTGGCGCAGGCAAGCCAAAATATTGGACACCCATAATCTAGTCCAACCATCAGCCCTTCACTGAAAGAAGAAATTGATGCTCTTTTCTGTGGTCACTTAGAACTTCTTTCCAAAATCAAGATATTTTCAGTCCTGCTCTGCAAAATGTCTTTTGTACTGCTAGTAGAACACGCAAGCAGGATTTTCTTTACCCAGCTACTATAACCCTGCATGTGGAACCAGCCATACCAGTACTTGCTGTTTCAGAAGCTTGCTCGATTCAGTGGACATGAATGAGACACTTCCATCTGAGCAATTTCACACTATTGTAACTGAATTTTCTTTTGGAATACTATATTACATAAGCAGTATAATCTCTCCTGATAGTCAAGACTTTATATTGTTGAGTTTTACAAAGTAAAGTATGATATAACTAAAAGATTTCCAAGATATAGGAAAAGTTTCTTATTGCTATGATGGAGGGAGGCAGTTTATTGTTGTGCATCTTGTAAACATATTTGTAAAGCCTGTCAAGCCTTGCCTCGGGGACTTGGTAGGGTTAGTTGAATCAGCAAACCTTCTTTGCATTGATGCAAGTTGCAGTTGCACAAAAGGCTTTTGCCAGGGTTAAGTGGTGTCAGGCCCTGGATGCAATCCACTGCAGTAGCATGCAGATTCTTTATGCTTGGAGACTTGTGTTGGAAGACCATGACTTTGAGAAGCGAAGACTTGTTCATAGGTGGGAACTCAGAGCTCTGCTGGCAAGTTATTAATGCACAGAGCCAGCTTCTGCATGACCAGCAAATGGCGGACTCTGAGGAGCTGAGGCTTATGGTGTCAGCACCTGCTGCCTGCCCAATTTGTGGGGCAGGAGCAGTCTGCAGGCTCTGGATAATGCAGACAGCTATTAATTGTGCTCTCCTCTGAGCCAAACGCTGAGAAATGGCCTGTCCCGCGTGCCACTAGATGGCACTTTAGGGACACGGCAGCCCCTCGGTTTCGTTCATTATGCATGGTTGTGTTGCATCGCCAGAACTAGCTCTGTTTTTGGTTTTGTTTTTTTTTTTCCTGATCAAATGTGGGGGTTTTATTATGGGGGTTTTTTTTGTTTGTTTTTTGTTTTGTTTTGTTTTGTTTTTTACTATCCACCTGCTTCAACGAGTCCCTGCCCCAGTGCCTGCTGAGCTTTGCAGGCTGATCTGTGTGCAGCCCCTCTCACTGGCCTTGTAGCCTGGCCTCAGCCTGCAGGTACCACAGCCACACAGCTGCCACAACTGTGGGGCTGACAGCCACAGGACAGCACTAGCTGCTCAAATATATGCATATAGATATATATACATGTGATGTATTATTAGGAAATATTTGATCAAACTGTTGGAAATTTGAAAATCTCATGGTTTTGGTGTTAGCCCTACTATTTGTATTTCCTTCCACCGGGACACGAAGTTTACCTTTTTTTTTCTTTTTTCTTTTTTCTTTTTTTTTTCTTTCTTCTGCTTTTTTCTTTCCCCTTTTCAATTTTCTTCACTTTAAAATAATGTTCTCCTGCAAGGAAGGCTGTTTCTAAAAATCAGTTTTTCTGCAATTATTAGGGTTTGGGTTTTTGCTGGTTTTTTTTTCTCTTTTTCTTTTTTTTTCCTTTTTTTTTTTTTTTCTTTTTTTTCTCCAGGCCCACTGTCTTATTCTAGTCTCAGTTTTCCTTCTTATTTGTAATTGACATTGTAGAGTTCAAGTCTACTTGGTTATTTCTACATTGCTTCAACACACCACATTTTATCTACACATAAACAAGAGAGAGTTGGTTTCTTTTATCCTCCATTCTGTAGAATAAATTGCTGAATGCTTGCTTGTGGTGCCAAGTTTGATGGAGATTCCAACAAGAGCATGAGCACCAGAAGCAGCCTGCCTGGCCAGATTGCTGGGGGTTCTGGTGCCCCTATCAAAGAAAGGTGTTTCAGAGCTGCCTCTCACACATCCACCATTGCACTGTTATGCAGCAAAGCTATACCATGAGGACTTTAGAGAGCATGCATAGTACGTGACTCTCTGAAATACTAGATTTACTCTTGATGATGTCCCTAAATGAGCGATTTGTCAAAGTGATGTGATTTGATGCCAACTTTATTACGTGGCTCTGCTGGGGATTTGAGCTTTGCTATCACCAAATCATTTGTGAAAGCCCCGTAGATCTGCCAGACTGCAGCTAGCAGTGCTTTGAGCTTTGATTTCTTTCAAATGTATAAAAAGTGGTTGTAGAAGTCAGGGAGGTTATGGGCTATTCAGATTGCTGATAAAGAGATGTTATGTTGCATTAAATGCAATTTTAAAGGTCTTTGATTTTTGTAGACAGAAAAAAAGATTGCTTTTTCAATTTCACTCCTATTTGCACCAGAAATCAACAGATATAAATGGAGCTCTTGGATCCATGAGAAAGGTTTCCAGAATTGAAATGTTGCTAACCAGTAGCTCTTTGGAATCCAGATGCTTATGGTACTAATATTCAAATAGTGGTGGAAAGTTACAGTAAGTTTATTTTTATTTTGCCATAGATAACACTACAGATGTGGCACACCTAGAGGAGGGGGGGGGAGCAATCATGTCAGCCAAGACAAATCTCCCTCTTCTCCAGGGGAATTTCACATGCATTTTAAAAAAAGATCACAAATCTCTCTCCTCTGTGTACATGTTCAACATGTACGGTTGAAGAGCGGCAGTAACCTGACAGAACTGCTTTTCCCCTGCAGCTTTCCGCTGAGCTCTTACTGTTTTTGTTACAACAGAAAGGGAAGTGGAATGAAAAGAGAAAAGTCCTTCATTTTTAAATACACCAAATTCTGCACATTCTGTCATTTTTTAACCTATGGTTTAACGCTGTGAAACTTCTGACCACTCCAGACCTTGATGGGTCTAAGCAGAAATCTGGCAACAGCAAATTAGGTTCCTCAGCGTGTGACAGGTTATTATTTTTTTGGCTAAAATTCCAGCCCCTTTAAAGTTTGAGGTTTGCCTTGAACTCCTTTTTTCTAAACACAAGCTTTCACCTGGGTGGAAATGAGTCTTTCTGGAGGAGAGAGCACGATGGCAGGCTGCCTGTCCTGCCTGGGGGCTGCTGTCAGCTTGGCTCCGACTTGACAGGAGCTGGGAAAGAAGAGAAGAGGCAGCCTGCGAGTGCCAAGCGCCCTCAGCCTCCCCACTGCTGCCTGCCTTCCCGTCTTCAAAAGCCAGCTGAGGCTTTCTAGACAGAAAACAGGCGTGCCCTGTTTATACCATGTTTGCTGTAGCATGCCCAGGGACAGGCAGCTCCAAATCCCGGTGCCCTCGCGTAGCAGATGTGCCGTGCCACATCCTGCTGGAGTAAATCGAACGGTGCTGGAAGATCTCAGGGCAGGCACCACCAAGGGTTAACCCTCCTTCTGATGTTCGCCTGTGTCAGACGCACTGCTGGGAGGGAGTTGTGGTTTGCTGAAGTGTAGACCTGTGCTTTGAGGGTTCAGCTTGGTTTCTGTTTGAAACATGAGAAAGGAGGAAGGAAGAAGATTATTTGCCTTTTTCTTTTATGGCTGGTGTTTTCAGTAGCTTTACTGGAATTTTTGGTATAATTCATACTTTCTCACTCCAGCCTTACCATTTAAAGACACAGGCTTATGCCAGTGAACTTTCATCAGTTTCAGGAGATGATAAGGTGATGGGGTGCAGCCACGATCCTTCTAGCATTTATCCATCCTCATCTTGGTTTTTAATTTGAGTGCCTAGGTCTTAGGAAGAGCCCTGGAAGGAATTCTGGGAATGAGATCATTTATATTTTAAAGATGGATATAATTCCTAACTTTTCTCAGAAAAAAGAAAAGCCCAAAACAATTTTTCTCTTATTTCCTAGCACAGCGAAACACAAGAAAATGGTTTCATTAGAAGTCAACAAAATACATATGTCATCCATTCAGCTGTCACCCTAGGACTCTATTTCCCCTCCCATTGAATTGTTAAAGTAACTTTTCTCTTGTGTATGATGTTTCCTTACATTGACATTATTGTATGTGACTGCTAGTTGTTTTGTGTGTGTAGTAAATGACTGATTTGTTGTTACAGACAGAGCAAGTATCTGAGGTTGAATTACATCCTCAGATGAATAGACCCCCATCCCAGACAGAAGAAAACAGCTCAGCAAAAAAGGTGAGACCTGCATGTTGTACTGTTGTTGAGTGATTTGCCTTCATCAACAAACGTAGTTGTTTTAAGATTTAAAGCAATTAAACTGAGGGTGAGGGTTACGTTTTCACATGTTTACCTTCTCCGGAGGTCAAGGCGCTAGAGAGAACTGGGATAGTGTGTGACATCAGCTCCGATAAATCATTGAGAAGGCTCTTATACATACACATCAATGCACGTGCTTGAAGAAAGGCAGCTTGCCATTTGTTTCAAATCAATAGGGGGCTTGTGAAGCCTTAGGGAAGACAAAAAAGGATTTGATTCTACTTGACCCCTGTCTCACTGTAATTCTTCCAAATCGTGATGCACTTCTTGCTTCCAGTTATTAAGGATTCAGTTTTGATGTAAACGTACTTCTTTGCTGCAAGTCAGAATTTGCTACTAAGTGTACATACAGTGGGGAAGATTTGCTCAAGATATTTGCTTACAGTGTGCGATTTCTAATATGCTTTTGTATGAACATGATTTGTGTGAAGTAATCGCTGAAGTTGTGGCATTCTTCACAGATTCTGGCTTATGAATGGAATGGCCCCATCAGTGTCCATGAGCATTTCCCTGCTCCTGGTCATGTTCCCCGTGCCTCCTTCCATCAGTGTCAGACAAAACAGATTTTTGATACGAGGCAAAGGCAGATCCTCCCTTCTCCATCCCCTTCAGCATCCAAACAGCATCTACAAAACCTTTGCTCATCCCAGTCAAGAACTGCTGTCAGGTGATATGTCTATTGCCAGGGAGCATCATCACACTTCCTCCCTAATGGGAGGTGCAGAAAAATGCTCTAGTGTCCATTCCTGTACATGATGAAGCTTTCCAGGCAGTGTCCTAGCTCTACCTGTACTCAACACATCCAATTTCTATCCTAGCCCTGTTTGTTTCTTGCTACTTTGCAGCCCTGCTGGGACAATGAAATTCTGGTGGTTCTTCATGCTTATCCTCTTCCCACTGGGCTGCAAAAAATACAGAGCAGCACCTGGCTGTGGGGTGCAGAAAACACGTTGTTGGCACACTGCTGACTCACCTTGTAGGGCTGGTGCAACAACAGCCAAAGAGCCCTTTTGCATTTAGGTATTGGGTACTTCTTCTGTGCTTGAAATGGAACATAGATTAATCCTGTGGATTTCGTAGTATGTTGGAGTTTTAAGGTAGACTGCAGTTGTGTGCTTGGAATCCCAGCAGTTCATAGCTGTTGAAGGCATGCACAAGTTCCTTTCCTGCCGTACATCATAAGCTATGTGCAAGCATAGGATTTCAGAGCACAATGTTATCTGAGATCTGTGCAGTGCTGATATGCCTATGTCTAGATTAAAAGGTCTCATCATATTCTGAATTGTTTTTAAAGCAATGGCAGAACTGTTTCTTTTTAAATATCTAGACCCCTTCTCTTCTTATAATTCTAATTCTTCTAATGATTTTAATTACTAATGAGTTTATGTTGGGGTTTCTTTTTGATGTTGTGCCAGTCATAGCCGTCTCTTCTGCTGAGTCAGGCTGTTTACTATAGTTCTTTTTCTTAGGATTGCATTGTCACTGCGTGTTTCTTTGTTTAGTTTTATTCCTATATTATTAACAAATGACCAAACCATAGTAAGGAAGATAGCCTGGCCCAGTAGCGCAGACTGTGCAAGTGATAGTAAAACTTGATCTCTGCTGTTGATTGTGACACCAAATGAGTAACTTTTGTCAAATCACTTCATTTTTTTTGAGTCTTAGCTTTCTCATTTTTGAAATAGAGCAGTAAAAGTTATATTGCTTGCAGAAGCGATCTAGTAATTAAATGCTCTGAAAGACACATATTTATATTTCAGCATAAAAGCAGCTATAAAGCCACTAAACCCACTTCCCATTGCAAAAAAGAAAGGAAAAAAAAAGAAGGATGACTTAACTTAAAGGTGTGAAAACAGCTCGTACCTTTTACAGGCATAAAAATCTAAAGCTTTTTGTTTTACCTGCAGAGTGGATTTTCTCTACGATTTAATTTATCGAGAGATGTAACTGTACTTCTACACTTCCAACATGTTGATTTTGCATGCATGTGTCTTCCTAAGCTTTTTTCGATGTTATTTCATGTAAGAGAGTAAGGGAGAAGCAGGGAGAGAATGTGTGCCATGGGGTTAAGGACTGAGGTAGGAAACAGGATGGAAATGATTGATGATTGGTTTCTATTGACTGAGCGCAATTAGAAATAAATCTTACTTTGGTCATGATGATTTGGGGCCAACTTAGGGCTAGTGTATATGTTCACACCCCTTCTATCCCTTTCCCAAATACAATCCAGTTCTGAAGAGCCTGTCATCCAGATGAAGATGAAACACCAGTGTTATCATTTCACTCGTTAAAGGGTCATAGGAGTTATTGTTCCTTTGAACTAAGTCAAAAACCCAAGAGGCTATTACTGAATTTAGATTAAGCCCTGTTCCACTTTAAATTACGAAAGCTTAGGCCAGATGTCAGCAATTTCTGTCCCGACCTGGTGACGGGATGCATACAACCTGACTTAATTTTGCTGTGCTTCTTCCTTGCAGGAGGTTGTTCTTGCTCAACCGCCCTCCAAACCGGCCCGCAGGAAGCTCCGGACAGAGGTGCAGGGGCTGGAGACCCCTGAGCTTTCTCCTACCGTAAATGTGACCTCTTCCCAGCCAGCAGCAAAGCCTCACCTTCCAGTCCAAAAGTAAACAAGCTGTACCCTGCATGCCTAACTGCGCCATCAGATCTGACGTGGCAGGGTTTGCTTTTTGTGTGATTTTGTGCTTAACATTTCTGGCTTTCAGAATTCTTCACAAGATACAGGTTTCTGAAATTGTCATCTGGCCACTCCAGTACAGACTAAGGCTGTAATGACTCTAAGTTGGCAAAAAGTCCTGATTTGTCCTACTTCTGTGCCTGGTAAGGCACATCTGAAGAGCAAGCCTTGCCTTACTGTTCAATCAGCATCTCTAACTCAACTCCTTTTAGCTTTGTGAGTGTGTGTATTCACTTTGCACAAATCTTATGGAATTTTGATCTTTGCTTGGGCAGATAGAACTAATTCAGTGCCCAAGAATCTAAGTTGTTAAATGCTTGATATGTATCCTTGTGATGTTTCTTCCTCACAAGGAGGGTTAGAAATGAGCTGTAGACCATTTGTGATAATATAGTGCCAAGCCCAGCATGTGTTGTTTTCTCTCATAAAAACAGGTTGAAGCTGTTAGCAACAAAACTAAGGGATTTAAGTATGTATGTATTTAATAGCAGTATTAAAGGGGAAGAAGAAATGGTAACTGAAGGCATTTGAAGCCCTTTTGCTTCTATGTATCTCCCTCAATAGGAATTGTCTAGCCTGCCTCCACCCAAGCCTTACAAAGACATCTGATTCTGCGTGAAGCTAAATGGAACTGCCCCAATCAGTTGAGCAGTTCTTGGCAAGCTGTTTGTCAACATACCACATCTATGTTTCAGAGACGGAGATTAGAAGAAATGATAAGACTCATAGGATGCGCTGCTTTGTCCTTTGGGAGTGCAAATTCCATAGTGGTTTAAAAACAGAGAATAGCATTTGTTAATGTCTCAACTTAACCCTGTCTTGTCAATCACTTTCCTTAAAAATTCAAATAATAATGGGGCTATATCTTCCTGGGTTGTTTTTTTTTTTGTTTGTGTGTGTGTGTGTGTGTGTGTGTGTGTGCGTGCTACTGTTTGTTTCCTGATGGTTTTACTTTATGGCCTGTGGAGAGCAGTTTGAAGCAAAATAGTGAAGCAGAAAGCTGATAGTTCACTGGAAGATAATAGCATAAAGACCAGAACGTGCTGCAAAAGAGCCTGTTGTAAAGATCAGTGCCATCAGCTGTGTTAAGAGAGTGAGCTAATGAGGACAGCATACCATTATGGACCTTATTTAAATAGGATATCTGTTTTACATAAAATTTGTCATTAAATAACTTTTGCTGCCTTATGTAAAACCTTAAAGTAACCTATCTGGAACGGGATTTGGATATTCACCTACTATTTTCTATATATTTTTTTTCCTTTTTCCTCTCATTACCTCCATCTCTTAGAGTAGGTCGATCTTCATATATTGAGCTGTCTCTGTTTGTACCTAACTGCCTGACAGCAAATCAGTCCAAATCAGTCACCATGGGTCATAAAGTCATAATGATAATAGGTGAGGAATCTTTCATTTACACAGCCAAAGAGATAAGGCAAGTCTGTAAGTCATCTGCCTGTATCTGTTTGTGACATCAGGTGGTTTTGGTAGAAATAACTACTTTAAGGGAGTAGGGGGGAGAAAGATAAATTTTCTAAGTGAAGAAGCTCTAGAATCAGTAGTTCTTCAAAATAATCTGAGTCAGTATTTTCATGCTGATGTCCTTTTTTTTCTGAATAGAATGGTTTTTGTGTTTTCTTTTAACCACTCCTGAATCATTAAACTGTGCAAGCGTCTGAAAACGGCTAAAATGCAGACACTGCAGGAAGTACAGCTATGTGAGGGCTTTTCTTAAACTGAATCAAATTTTAAGATAATTGAGACAGCCTAAAATGTTTCTGTCACTTGAATTAAGGAGTGTGACCGCTTTATTTCAACCCCCATCTCACTTGGGGGTTACATTTTTCTTCATTTAAATATGTAGTTTGTACTTATCTTTGAAGCATATTCCAGTGTGTATAGTGTGTAGACGCACAGAATGGATGGCTGGTCTTCTGGCATTGTTGGGGCTGTTAATTGAAATGTTCTCTATTTATCTGTCTGGCAGACAGACTTCCAAGCAGAAAAGGGCTATTCAGACTGCTATACGAAAAAACAAAGAAGCCAATGCTGTGCTCGCCAGGTTAAACAGTGAGCTCCAGCAGCAGCTGAAGGTAAGGAATGCATTGAAAATCAGTGACAAAGCTCCCTACAATTGGTTGTGTGGCAGGGTCAGCAGAGAATCTACTTCATCCTTTCAGATGAAACCTACTGCATTACTTCCTCACTTTCTGGAGGAGAATAACTGTGTTGTATGTGTGCCTAAATTAGACATTCTAGGAAAAGTTACCACCTATCTGCATTCGGCTTCGTTGGCAGCTGGAATAAGTCTAAAGGACTTGTCTTTCTGAGAAGTCCAGGTAATGTGATGGTAGCACCCACCACAGGTATAACTATCTTGTCATCTGATCAGTTGTGCTCCATCACTGTCTCCTGGAGTCACGCGTTTGGTGTACATGGACTGGCTAAACAGTGCTCTTTATGGAATCATGTAGTACTGGTTGTTCATGGCACCTGTTGGCTTGTCTTTTAATGTGTTCTTAAGGGGCTACTTTCTTATAAATATCGGTTCTGTTTTTTATTGTTCCCTCAATCCAAAGATATTACCAAATTCAGCTTTATATCTGCTATGGCTTTTTTTTCACTTGTATATTATGAACACATTTGCCTAGGAAAGGCAAGGGACCCCCAGTTTACATTTGTTCTCTAGTCAAGATGAAAATCTGATTCCTTGTTCAATATTAACATAACTTCTTAACTCACTTGCTTGAGTTTATCTATAGTCCTTCTTTTCTTCCATTTGCTACCTTCAGTGAGCTTTAATTCACATAATGGGCCTATGCTGTTACCTATTTATTGCCTATATTATCTGTGGTTGAGTGGTAGTGGTGTGGTATTTTTGGACAGCAAGGAGAATTACTGGAACAGTGGAGCCCCGGGCCTCTTCTCAGCACCAGCAGTTTGCCAGGCTGCTCTTCATGGGTGTGGGGTTATGTGCAAGTGCTGAAAAAGTGACAGCATGTCTCTCTTCATCCTCTAGGAGGTCCATAAGGAACGAATTGCCTTGGAAACGCAGCTGGAGCAGCTACGCCCTGTAACTGTCTTGTGACCTCCAGCACACTGCACAGCAGCAGAGCGTGTGCACCAACGGCCTTGCAGCCACCAAGGTGACATGGTGGGTCTCCGGCTTGCCCTCCACACCCTGCTGCACCTGCTTGCCTCTGTAGATGGGGAAGGTACAGAAAGCAAATACCAAACTCTCAGATGGCTCTGGGCAGGTGCTTTGCCCTCTTGTCTCCCTCTTCCTAACCTAACGTGTAAATGCAGTTTGCCACTGAAATGAATGAGAGTATTTTATTTATGCCAAGAGCCCCTGATTTATACATATTCTTGCAACGCCTCCTATCCTGAATGTTAAGAGGTACATAATTCCAGAATTGGTGTTTAAATGTAAAACCCGTCCTCTGAGATGGGTTCCTGGATGTTACCAGCTTCTGTAGGATGGTAGAGGACGTGTGGATTGAAAGCACAGCAGGAATCCAACTCGTTAGACGAAAAGAGTCTCTAGCCACAATCATGTGTCAGATAATTATTTTCTTAGTGCTGTTTATTATTCAATCACAGATGTATTTTAATGTTAGAGAACTTGTATTTTATAAGTTACAATTCATAAGAGAGAACAGTAAAAATATTAAATTTTTATTATTTTGGAAATTACAAAAAAAAAAAATCTGTTTTTTGAGCTATAACTCTTTCCTATCACCCATATTTGATCACTTGCTTGCAACTGACGGTGTCTCTGCATAAAAAAAATTTCTTCAAACCAACAGTGTATTTCTAACAAGAGGTTAAAAATGCATTCTGGGCATTTTTGTAAAAGCTATCCTAAGTGTATTTGTATTGGTCTGCTTTGTTGTTTTAACAGCTGCTAGTTTGTTTTAAGGACATGTGTAGGAACTGTATTTCCAAAAGAAGAGAGAGATCAAAACTGCTGCACATGAGATTGCAAAGTGAATGATGGAACCAATTGCTTTGTACAGCAGGCTTTCATTCAGGTTCTGTTGCACCTCATTGAAGATACCACTGATAGGATGAAGCTGCTAATGCCCATCTGGTTTTCAAATGGAGAAACAAAGATTATTATTATTGTTGTTGTTGTTTTTACCTGGTCTGCTCCAAGGCCAATTGAACTCCATGGAAAATTTTCATGGATGTAGTGGTCATTGGCTTTAATCTCAGTTCTCGTGATGGAAGCTTCTAATTAATGTTGCTTTATCTCTTAAGGGGCCAATATTCTTATACTGAGTGATTTCAGAGATATTATCAACCTTGCTCCTTTCATGGATATGATGTGTGCTGTGCTGCTAGGGTATGTCACCTACTTGTTAGTCATCTTAAACACAATGCTGCTTATGTGTCATATCCAGTTGTTCATTGACTTAATATAAGAATACACTTTGCAAAAACTGTGCACCAGATCGGGGGGTTTTTTTTTGGGCCATTTTTGGTCTTATACATTCTCCCATTAGCTATATGATGGCTTTGGGGTAGGGAGGAAGGAGGAGCAAATTTGAAATAAGTAGGTGGCCTCCCTTTGGGATGTGTCATAGCATGGCTGCAGTGAGATATCAGGGGGCATCAGAGCAGCCAAGAGTTTTGTTTAGAGATAAATAAGAATGACATCAACAGGAAAGTGTAAAGTGATGAGGAAACACATTATTTTTGCTGCAGTGGTTGCAGATGTGGGATATGGATCCAGAAGTCTAAAGGTGACTTTAGTCTAAACACTTATTGCAGAATTGTTAACAAAAATCTGTTTCTATAACACATTGCTTTTGATTCAACTAAACATCACTGTGTGAATGAGCAACAGCCTTTTCTCTGGATTTGGAAGAACGTTTTTAGTGGGACTATTGCTTAGATGGAGTCAGATGGTCATTTCTGATCAGTGACAAACTGTGAGAGCTGCAGACTCCTGGGAAGCTGAAAAAGAGCTATTGTCTTTGTGCTATCAGTGGTGCTGTTTGAAAACTAGCATTGTTTATTTGTAACATTGAGTCTTTCCTGAAATTTTATTTAGGTTAAGTGCTCTTCTGTGTTTGCATTTTAGTTCTCGTGTTGCGTTTGATTAATAAACCCCTGCTATTAAATTGGAAATAACTGTATGGCACCTTTTGTTTTTTCTTTTGTATGTGATTTTTGAGAAAAGCTTTTCAATGATTCTGAAGAAAAAATATAATATACATGTTGCATTTTTAAGATGGTGAGTGACTATTTCATGTTTAATAGGGACTTCCTCTGCTGTCATCCTCCATTTACTTCACTTGATTTATTCATTGAATAGGTAGTGTTTCAAAGAATCATAGAACGGCCTGGGTTGAAAAGGACCATGATGATCATCAAGTTTCAATCCCCCCTGCTATGTGCAGAGTTGCCAACCACCAGACCAGACTGCCCAGAGCCACATCCAGCCTGGCCTTGAATGCCTCCAGGGATGGGGCATCCACAACCTCCTTGGGCAACCTGTTCCAGTGCGTCACCACCCTCTGGGTGAAAAGCTTTCTACTAATATCTAAAAGTAGAAAAGTCTGTTTTCTGTCTTTTTCCACCTGAAGTACCTGATTACCAACAAAGAAGTTGATACTTAGTTGTTATTCTACCATGGGACTTAGTAAATTTATAACGTCGCTGTCACTGAGGTTAGATTTTGAGAGGTGCAATCAAATGCCATGCTTAGCTTTAAGGCCTATAATATGAGTTTGTTCATATTCTGTGTGGTGTGGTATTTGCTGTGATGATGATACAGTAGTTGACATGGAGACCAAAACAGTATATTCAAGGAGAAATGTTGGTGTGTTATGCATATATTGCCTGAAAACATTCTTCTGTTTCTTAGTCCTTAAATATTTGTGATATCCCATACAAAATAATAAAGCTTCCCTACTTTTGGGAGGCTGTTAACATTTTGAGAGAGACAGGAGAAGGCATAATGAAGCTGTGTTTCTGACAGTTGTTTCATGCAGCTATGCCCATGGCTACTATTAACAGACCCTGACTGGTCAAAATTCACATCTAAATCTAGTACTGCAAATTTACAGATCACAGGAAAGTGATCAGCTTTAAGCCCCTGGTGTTCCTGGACTAGAACAGAAGTTGGGACCTGCTTGTGCTTAACTATGGAGCAAGAGCAGCTTCCCACACACCAAATCTTGCTTTCCTTAATCCACTTTTTCTGTAAGCATTAGTACAAAGTAGAGTATCTCCAGCAAGGTAGGATAACCAAGAAGAGAAGCTAGAACATAGCTTCCTAACATCTGGGAGCATGCACTGACCATGCAAGGTGCCCCTTTTTATGTCTTTGCTTTCTTGTTAGCTATTCCAATTTGGACAATTAAATAGTTTTGTCCACAAGACAAGACTGGGCAGGGCAAGGTCCTAACGAGGCTATTGCACATTCCAGATAAAGATCTTCCTCAGAGTGAAATTGCATGTGTAAGTGTTCACTGACATATCATAGAATCATAGGTTGGAAGACCTTTACGATCATCCGGTCCAACAGTCCACCAGTATTTCCCACTAAGCCATGTTCCTCAGTACAACACCTAAACGTTGTATCTAAAATGATCGTGCACTTCTTTATGGATCTGTTTGTGTTTGTCACACCTGATAATTTTCCGTGTTTGTTTCAGTATGTGGTAATTCAGTTTTGAAAGAGAAAGAATGCTGAGCTAAGTACAGTGAATGGTTACCTTCATAGATCAAGCCATCTTTATTTGAGCCTTTAAATATAAACAGTGACTTGATAATTATGCAAGGTAAACAGTTTCCATTTCAAAAGCATTCGTTTGAACAAACTGTCTGAGAAAAAAAAAAAATCAGTCCTTGCTGATCAATGCCCTTCTCCTATTTATTAAATTAATACTAGATAGAATGCAGAGGAAACTGTATCACCTCTTTCCCGAGTGTTCTCCATTCTCTCTTCCATAGAGTTTTGCTGATGTAGCAAAAATGTTAAAGAATTAGTAGATCAAGTCCTGTTGTTGGTAAGTTGGCAAATATCCTTCTCAACTCACAAGATTGTCTCTGAACTTTTCCTGTGTGTACAGCAGTACTGTTACTGCTAGGAACTCTGTAGCCATGCTGGAGAGAGGAACTTGCCCAGCTTTCATCGATGTGTGAAGAGCTCAGTGCTGTCAGGGCTGACCAGTGCAGGGCGATGATGACTCAGGCTGAAAATAACTCCACTGGAATGGCTGGAGTTGGAAGACTTCACACGAGCATTCAGGGTGGACATGATAAGGAAATTGCCTTTCACTGGTATGTAAGCTGCCTTCCTCCCTCTGGGGCTCCAGGATAAGAGAAAGACAGCCTGGAAGATTCAAGCCAGGGGTTGAAGGGGTCTCTTTTTTCCAGCACCGTCAGTCCTTTGTCCTTGACAAGAAAATACATGGAGTTATGAAAGTCAGATGGGAAAGAGGCCCTAGTTAAGTCACATATTTTATTGACTGAAGAGTAAAACTATTTTTTTAGGAAAAAGATCTCCAAATGATGTAGTACCTTTGAGAAGAAATTATGTACTTTAAGGCTTTTTCCAGTTATCTTCTTGATAATGTGCTATGAACATATGCATTATGTTTTACTCTGTTACTGATTTTTTAATGCAAAAATGGTATTGCAAGCAGTATCGTTATTAATCTAAAAAAATACCCTGAAGCTATTATATATTTGAATTTAAACTTACGAAGTAGATAGCCAGATTTAAGCAATTTGTTTTCACAGCTGCAGAATGTCCATGTGGTAAGCTACGAAATGTATAGCACTCTATACTATGCCCATCTAATTTTGGAAAATGTATGTGATATGGAATTGGGTGCTACATTAAAATAAAAGTGTCCAATAACTTCAAATTTCCTTGCTTTTGTGGTTTATTTAGAATGTTGACTGTGTAGATCTGACAGGAGGGTAGTAACTGTGACTCAGTATGGAAAAAATAGAGGCTTGAGATGGCTGACCTTCAACTATGAAAGATGAAATCACTTAGGCTGGGACTGTGTGGACATGAGGGAGAGAGAAAGAGAGATTTATTTAAAGTGAAATCGTATTTCCTTAGGTTTCTGCTAAGTCAAACCTTCATCTTTCCTTTGTCAGGCCTCATGTTGTCAGAGTTCAGGCTTACCTCCATGACAAGCCTGAAGAGGTATATCTTTCACCCTGGCAGCACAAACACAGGAAACGCCCTTCCGTGTGTGTCCCACACTCTTGGCCTGAAGGAGGGCAGGGAAAGGAACCAAGTTGTTCCCTGCACCCCAGCGATTGGTATTCTCTCTCCCCTAGGCTGACAGGTAGATCCCAAGGGCAGCCCATCAGCTGTGAGAGTTGAAACTAGAGAGAAGTAAAATGTCTGAAGGGCTGGCCGTTATAGGCAGCTAGCTGGAGGGGATGGTGCACTTCTACTTCAACTAGTGTGATTTTCAAGAATTATGTCCCAGCTATCCAAAGAGCAGGTCTTTAAATAGGAAATAATTAGTGATAAATTAATTCTTACAGCTTTAAGCCACGACAAGGGATGTTTTATTGGCCTGGAAATATGTCTCTAGTGCACGTGAGGCACAAGGCCAAGGTGTTAAAAACTTGTAAATATCCTGTAGGGAGCTGTTCAGCATTGGCAGCAGAATGGATTTAGATGACTTTTCCATTCTTAATTTTTACAGTTGTATGGCACTCCAGGGTGCCTTCATGCAATTCCGGGTTGCCTTTCCATGTTTGGATTCCCGTTATATTTCTTAAGAAATAAATGATGCATCTTCCTGCTCTAGAAAAGTAGTTCTTGGTGGAAAAGAGAAAGAAAAGAAATGGAAGCTTCAAAAGCCCTTTCTTTATACTTGAGCAGGAGGCCTTGGGTACGTGAGATCAAATCACAGCACACTAGTGAATCCCCAGTACTCCTGCAGCATGTCTGGAAACAGTGGCATTAGCTGTGTCCCAGCTGCACCAATGCAGTAGTCTGCTAAGTGTCTCATCCGAATTCCCAGTTAGATCCCAAGTTGGTTTACATTTATTGATTGCTAATTTAAATAGTGAGAACCAGGAAAAAGGTCATTCTGAGGACATTTTGAAGATGCTTTATGCATCAGAAACGTGATGGACTTGACGTCAAGGATACATATTGCTTTCATGGGAGGGAGAGAGAAAGGGGGTGATTCTTTCCTTAGCTAGGCTGTTTCCGCACATCACAAGAAATGTCACGTTTTACTTCCTGTCCTTGGTTTGTTAAAGGAACTTACTCATCACTGTGCTGTGGTTTTCAATGAAGCATGGACGTAATGGAGGAAATGTGCAGGTAACTTGTCTGCCACAGCCCCTCCTTGTCTGTGGAGAAGGTCAGTAGTGGAGCAGTGGCAGTGTCTAGCCCTATGACAGCAGTTATTACGAAGGGGCAGGCAAGGGGAAAAAAGGAAATGGTGTCAGTATCCTCTAAGGGTAGGAGCAAGATGAAGAGAAAACATCATTTGGGAGCAGATGAAGTAATCACAGTTCTGAGGTGGCAGAGGAGTTGCTGCCTCTCCACCACTTTGCTCCAGCCCTACACACCAAAGTAATATGCTTAAAAAAGCTCTGCTGAACACCTCGCTATCAGGAGGATTATATGTAGGGCTGCCACTTGATATACAAGCTATTTCATTCCAAGGTCACTTAATTCTTTAAGTAGTTCATGCTGTCTGTCACAGAGTGAGGGTATGTTAAATCGATGATACTCGCCTTCAGCAGCTTGATACAAAGTGTTCATTGTTTGCTATAGGTTTCATGCTTTTATCTACAAGACAAAAGCTAGCGTGTGATCTTACCTGCGCCTTGTTTCCCAGACCTGTGCTTTTCCTAAAGGTCACTAAATAGTCAACGAGAAATGATACCTTCCAATTTCATTAAGGAATTCTTGCAGTAACTTCCCTTCATAGAAGCTGCCTCAGGTCAGCGGGGTGTGCACATCCTGAAGCCATGAGCACATGGGGAGCCGTGCTGGCAGGCATTGCTCGCAGCCGGCACAAAGAGGCTCCTTGAGGGTGTCTTACTCTGGGCACTGAAGAAACCGATGCTGCTGAAGACAGTGTTCATGTTGGACCTTGCTAAGGTGACGTGCTGACCCAACCTGCCCAGCAGATCTGCCCACAAACTGACATGCTATGCTCCGTATGTGTCACATTGAGCGACATGATTTAGTGGTATGGTAGTGATGGGCTGGTGGTTAGACTAGATAATCTTAGTGGTCTTTCCAACTTTAATGATTATATGGTTGTATGATTCTGTGATATCCCAGACACCAGAGACTGAGATATCTCTGGAAAAGAAATGGCAAGCAGTGGTGGTGCAGCCAGAAGAGTGATGGCCACTGTTACTGGATCGCTGGCTTTTGCGTGAGCTGGAAAGTCCGAGCAGAGCCCAAGCACTGACTGGCTCCCAGCCAGCAGTCTGGGAGGCCTGGCTGCTTTGTTTGGCTGAACTTGCGGCTTTGCTCTGGTTTGGGTGGTTTTGGGAAGCCGCCTGGGCTGCAGGTGATGGAGCAGAGGGCTCTTCACAACATGTTGGTGGGGTGCAGTTTGTTTGGTGACTTCTTGTGGCCTGTCAGCTCTGCGGGCCATTTATTGAAACCATCTGTGGAAACCTGTGCTCTGCTAAGGACATGAGTGCAGACACTCAGGAGCGCTTGACAGAGTTTGGAAGAAGTTACAGAAATAATCTCTGAGACTCAGGCACACTAATGCAGACCATGTGGAGCTGATGCTCCAGATGTCATAGAATCATAGAAATATTTGAGTTGGAAGGGACCCTTAAAAGCCACCTAGTTCAACTCCCCTGCAGTAAACAGGGATGCCTACAGCTAGATCAGGTGCTCAGAGCCCCGTTCAGCTTGACTTTGAGTGTCTCCAGGGACGGGGCATCAACCACATCTCTAGACAACTGAGATTTTTTAAATAGCACTGTACAATCCTGTAAATGGAGGTGTGAATCTCTGTCTGTCACTCTTCTCTTAATGCTTACGTTGAACTTGAGGCATCATTTGACAGCAATAACATTTTTAAGCACTCAGAAGAGTGTGTGAGCCACCCTGTCCTGTGGAAGGCACGTTCTGTAACCAGGTGTTTTTCAGTGAACTGCATGGAAAAGTTTCTGCATGTGCTGGAAATGAAACGTCAGGCCTGGGCTGACTGAGAGCCCGTATCTCTCTGAAAAGCAGTGCTTAAAAATGTGCGTCTTCAGACAGATAAAAATTGTCCTCTGACCTCACCTGTTTTGATTTCCACTCGCTCAGATAACAGCACTGCTTGTGAGCACCGCCTGAGAGGGCAAATCCCAACCTCCGAGCTGCTCTGCAGCTTATGGTAATGGTCGCACTGAGCCTGGGCACTGGAAACTTGCAGACAGAAGGAGAATTCTGCTGGCAGTTTTTACATCTGGAGGTGTTTCATTAGTATTCTAAACTATTTAGTCTCAAGAAGAAATAGGAGCAGGATCAAAGGCAGGAGAAGATTGAAACATCAAAATTAGTTCTAATCAAATTAATAAATATCTCAATTTTTATTCCCATTAAAGGTGTATTTATTGCTTCTCTTTGAGTTCGCAAAGCCTTCTGAGACCTGCTCTCATTCCTGCACTCAGAAATCACTATTTAACTTGCCTTACGTTGTTGTCTTGTATCATTAGGGAAGAAATAACAATTCAGGCCTCAAATTCAGCTTTTCTGAAGAGAAATCAAGTAGGTTGTTCATCGACTGCCATACAGTCCTCTGATCTGTTGGATGGGTGCAAGTTATTTACGTCATTCCTCAGCCTAGATGGGTGTGTAACTGGCTGTTGTTTTTTTTTGCCGATTGTTTTAGTATGTGTATTCTACAGAATTACAGAACCATAGGGGCTGGAAGGGACCTCTGGAGATCACCTAGTCCAAGCCCCTGCTAAAGCAGGTTCCCTACAGCAGATTGTGTAGAAAGTGTCCAGATGGGTCTTGAATAGCTCCAGAGGGGGAGACTCCACCACCTCAAAGGGCAGCCTGTTCCAGGGCTCTGTCACTCTCACAGTAAAGAAGTTCTTTTTTGTGGGTGTCAAACTGGGGAATGTGAATTTGTTAGCTGTATGTGTAATTTTGCTCTAAACAGGTGCTGAAAGTTTAAAGCAGTAATGGTGCAGGTTGAGCTAGCTGCAGTGCTCAGGAAGACCGGTCTGTTTGCATTGTGCAAGTTGAATGAAATGTAAAAGTAGATTAAATTAGAGAAGCTCTCTGAGGACTTAAGAAACAAGCAGGAAAAACAACTTCACTTTAAAAGGTTTGATGTTTACTCGCATCAAGCCATATTGGACAGGGTGTTGAACTCCTGGTGATTCAAACCTATGAATCCAGCTTTCATATACACAAGGTGGGCTTCTAAAGAGCAAGAACAAAAAATGAAATGGGACACTTGTTTAATGTGACTTCTGGCCCTGAATCTTTACTCCTTATCTAGGGCCCCTTTCTAATGCTTGACAGCTGATTTTTCATGATTAAATCTAAGCTTACTTTTATCTAATCCCTTGCTTCCAGCAGCTGGAGCTTTCATACTGGTCAATACTCTGAGAGAGCAGGCATGCAGCTGTAGAGCTCAGCTTTTGATACACATATAACAGCACTACTGCAGTCCTACAGTGTTGTATCTAACATGTAGGTGATAGCCATATAGAAAACCTCAAATAGGTTCCATCAGTATCACCTTTTTCTTTCCCAAGAATAAATAAGAGTTTCAGGGACTGCTTCATTATTTGGCACAGGTTTTGATCTAAATCAAAATGTTCTAACTGATGTAACTGGAAGTGGAGGCCTATGGATTTGTGTGCATTGATTTTGGCTAAGTGGCATTCTGACCAGATCCCCCTTGACCAACAGGAAGTTTTCCTTCAACCAGACTCTCTCTCTTACCTCCAGGGCTGCAATTCTTGAGGGCTATTCTTAGCAATTAAGACTGAGGCAAAGCAGGCATTCAGAGTCTCTGCCACCTTAGTGTCCCCTGTTACCAAGGCTCTCACCTCATTTAGTAGGGGGCCCACATTTTCCCTAGTCTTCCTTTTACTGTTAGCATACTTAAAAAACCTTTTCTTGTTATCTTTTTACCTTCTTTTCAGGGTTAAATTCCAAGAGGGCCTTAGCCTTCCTCATTGCATTCCTACCGGCCTGATAACATTCCTATATTTTTCCCAGCTGGACAGGCCCTTTTTCCACATTTAGTGGACCTTCTTTTCTTTCAGTTTATCCATGACTTCCTTGCTTATCCCCACAGTCCTCTTGCCACCTTTCCCCAATTTCTTACTCTTAGGGTTTGCTCTCCTGAAGTCCAGGGTAGCATTCCTACTTATTGCTTTGCTTGTTCCACACAAGATCTTGAACTCCACCATCTCCTGCTTGCTGCATTCCAAGCTTTACCCAACCACCGTATCTCTGACCAGCCTTTCCATATTAGTAAAAACAAGGTAGCACACCCCTCCTCATCACCTGCATCAGAAAGTTACCATCAATGCACTGAAGAAACTGCCTGGACCTTGTGTGCCTGGCCATGTTGCTTATCCAGCAAATGTCAGTATGGTTGAAGTCCCCCATGAGAAACATTGCCGAGGATCATGAGGCTACTTCCAGCTGTTTGTAAAAGGCCTCATCCACTTCTTCATCCTGATCAGGTGGCCTGTAGTACACACCCGCTATAGTGTCACCTATGTTAGCCCACCCCTTAACTCTTAACCCACAAGTTCTCCACTTGTTCATCATTCTCCACCAAGTGGAGCTGAATACATTTTAGTTACTCACTCACATAAAGAGCAACTCCATCCCCTTGTCTAACCAGCCTGTCTTTCCTAAAGAGGACATATCCACCCAATATCCATCAATATTGTCCCATTAGAAGTACTTGTGTACTAACCACAATATTCAGATTTGTAAAGATATTAGAAGACATTCTCTGCTGTATTTTGATGATATATTGTAGCGTGTGTGTATTTCAGATTTAGCATCAATTGCTATCCTTTTATCTAGCTTCATGTTCTTATGGGGAAAACTCATAAAGCTGGATTCTTGTTATTGTGTCCTGGGGATACTAGAGAGCAGTGGTCTTTGTTCTGAAAGCACTTTGGGGGGCAGATAAATCACAGTCAAAACCAGCCTGTTTCTTCAACAATTTTTCTTCCATCAAAATGTGCCTAACCCAGCAACACTGACCATTACCACTAGCCTTGAAGCAAACAATTCTGGCCTCAGTACATAACCCACTTCTTGAGTATGGTCATTTCAGAGAGGCTGAATTATTTGATCAGCAGTGACCCAATAACGTGTATGTGGCAGGTGCAGTAGGGCTCAGTAAACTGATGAAGTATGGACTGCCCTGGTTCAAGAGTCTGGGAGCTGAATTGGAAAGCAAATATAGGATGAGCTAGTCAGAGAGATTATTTTTCCTCACAGGCTATAAGAGTTCCATAAAGCTGTCTGAAATCCTGCCTTGCTAGAAATCCAGTCTGGGGAACTGGATTCTTGTCCCTCCTCCTTCTCTGTAACCATCTGAGAAGAGGATTGGAAGATCTGGACTTGATCCATCGTTTGCATGAAGACAACTGGAAAACTTCCGCCAATGCCAATGGAGGCAGGTGCTGAACCTCGTAAAGCAGTAACCTATGCAGTGCATAATAGTAGAAGCCTATGACAGGCTTATAAATAAATGTATTAATGGAATGTGTTACAGTTGCATTAATAAAATATTATCCAAGGGAAATAATCTGATTAATTCTGAGAGCAAAAAGTGCTTGAGGCTGTCTTTACTTGTCACAGTTTTTGATTATTCACTACTGATGCTGCAGACGAGTCTGGCTCTCAGGCGCCTGCCCCCTGAGAGGAAAGATTGTCCCAGCATCAGGGCACAAGCCAAGGAAATCTGGATTCAAATCCTTCTCTGCCACATTCTTTTCTGTGTCCCTGGGAAGCTGTCAGAGCTGAGATTAATCTTGCTTAATTCCTCCTAAGCAAGAGTTAAAGCTTTGGTGTCATCTGGGTTCCTTCCACACGAAGAGGAAGAGATGAGCACTTCTGGAGGCCAATTTCTGCTGTGCCCTGGTGCTGGTGGGCACAGAGCTGGGTGCAGGAGGCTCTCAGCATCTCTCTATGGCCCCAGCAGCACTGGTGCTTTAAGTCATTTTGAGGCAGTGCTGTTAATCAGCTTGAGAAATAGAAATGCCTTGTCACCAGCCTGGCTAGAATTGGACCTTTTAAATCAAAGCAGTCACATCCTTTGGTTTACTGTGATGCTTTTAGTGCTGGCCACCAGAGAGCACCAGATGAGAAATGCATATGGGTGGCAGTCATTTGCAGAGCAGGAGCATCAGAGGTGGAGATTTTGGGTAGCTGCCTGGTTTTTGCCTGGCTGGCAAGGGGAGGTGAACCCCATTGTCAGCTTCTGCCTTGGTTCTAGGCATGCCCCACAGTGCAGCAGTGGATGAGGCCTGAATGAGCCACAGCCCTTGGAGATCCCCTACAAGAGCAGACCTGGGCCACAGCTGCAGACCACAGAGAGGGGCCCACGGTGGAGCAGGAGGGCTGCAGAGGGAGCTGCTGCCTGCAGTGGGGGCCTGTGTGGAGCAGTGAAGGAGCAGCTTGGTGGAACTGAGCTGCTCAGTGTTATGAACCCACCACAGGGCACGCTGCCACAGGGCCATCCTGCCTGCAGACCCTGGCCCGAAGGGACACTGCAGGTTTTGGGCACTGTATGGTGGGAGAGGCTGCCCCCACCCCTGCCCTGCAGTGTCATACTCAGCACAGCTTTAGCACGCAAGACAAGGAGCCCATAGTGTCATCTGTGCCAGGCTCAACAGCCAAATACCTTCTGCAAACATCATCGACAAGCCCCAGCTACTACAGGCCCCAGTCATGAAAGGAATTAAGGGCGCTTGACCAAATCAGCACAGAGCCAAGCTCTCACCCACCCGCACAGAGGCTTATGGCAGCCCTTTCCTGCCATGTTCCTGCAGAGGCAGAGTACTGTGGTGTGGTGTCACCACCACATAGTCCTCTGACTCACTGCCACAGCCCATCTGGTGTGACCTGGCCTGTTCCTCATGTCAACTTGTTTTGAAAGTTTGGGAAAGTTTGTTTTACTTTTAATTTTTCATTTTCGCGCAGTTCATTCCATCTGGGCCTGAAAGTCAAAGCATGCAAAGATGTCGCAATAACAGCTGTGCTTGTAAGCTCTCTGTCCCAACTGATAATTAAACGCAGAATATCTCAAGGAGAACTCATATCTAAAGAAGACAAGACCAGCTGTTTAAAAAAAAAAAGAAAAAAAAAATATTGAAATAAACCCCTGAATCCAGCAGGGTCTGTGCAAACTTGAGTCAGTTCTGCTGAAGTAAAGGATCCAGGATCCAGTTGGGTCGTAGAGAATATTGCTCACTTTTTAAATCTGCTGGTGCTTTACTCTTGCAGGAACTTGAGGCTGCGTTAAGCAGCTATTGGCAGTGGCGCCAGTGCCTGCAACCCTGGCTGTCATTCCCAGCATGTATAGTTCAGAAAGACCAGTTCCAGATTCTAGCCACTTGATTATAGATCACGCCTCTTGTGTGTCTCTCTGGTTTGCAGTGTATGGGATGCTGGGTAAAGTGGGAGCAGAGAAGCTGAACCAAATTACTGTTTATTTTTCTTGTTTGATTCCAACTTTTGTTGGTTTTAATTTGCCTACAGGCTGCAGCACAGGGAGCAGCAGTACCTGTTCACCCCAAGTTTAAGTAAGTATGGTGCAATTGTCCTAGGAGCAGCAGTGAAAGACAGTCCATAGCAGTCACTTTGTTTTGGTGTGTTTCCTTAAAGATGGTACAGTTCTGTTGGATTCATGTCTCGTCTTTGATTTCCTTTGTGTTTCTGGGTTAACTCTGGAGAACCTCCGGAGGTCTCAATTGGGCTGAGACTTGTCTCTTGCAAGACTACCTGGTTTTCCTGTGGGGTACCATCTCTATCTTTCAGCTGAAGAGCAGTGGCTTGGGTTTGGTGCAGCCATCCTGAGGTCCAGGCAAGATATCAGGCTGACAGGGAGACATAGACTCCCCAGGACACGCCACCAGGTAGCAGCCACCAGAATGTCTTCTGGCAGCAGGAGGATACCAAAGTGTGTTCAGTTACAGGTCTTTCCCCTCTTTCAGCCTCTCAGATCTTGACCTATTAGAATCATAACATAGTTTGAGTTGGAAAGGACACTTAAAGGCCATCTGCTCTGCAGTGAATGGGAGCACCAACAACTTGACTGGGGTGCACAGATCCCTCTCCAGAATGACCTGGCATGTCTCCAGGGATGGGGTATCCGTCAATAAAAAATTCATTTATTTCTTCAGGTTTATGAAGATGGGAAGAGGATGGGAAAGGGAGGACTGGCAAACACTTGTTGCCAGGGGTCGGGAAGCTTTTTGAAAGGGACACCACACATCAGTGCTTCAGCAGAAGGTGCAATATTGTACCTGTACTTAAGCTCTTGGAGAAGCGTATTTCATAAATCAAGAAATAGCTTCATTAAAAAGAAAAAGGTTTTGCAAACAGAGGAGGTAATGTGCAAACATGTGTAGTTTGTGGCCATTTACCTTAGTATTAAAATGCTTAACATTAGAAATAAAAGTTCCTGGCCTTTGTACTTGCGAAGCAAATTTTGAAAAATGCAGATCAAGTGTAAACCGCCACTGTGTTTTCTTCCCAGGTCTGCAGAAGTCTTGAAACCACAATTTTGAGAGAGGCAATTAACTCCTTAACCTAAAGATGTGCATTGACATGGAGCACTGTTAACAGTTCCCTTGCTAATTGCTTCTGTGGTCTTAATCAGCTGACACACACATTCCTCCACTCCAGACAGCTTCTCAGACAGCCAGAAGTAACGGCCCTCCCCTAACGCAAGCCCTACAACATGTCCTTAATACTTTCCACGTTGCACGTTTTCTTAATATACAAAGCTGTGGTGTATAGAATTTGTGGGGGCAGCATAAAAGCAATGCAAAAACAAATAATGCTGAATCTACCATGCTTACTTTATTACTCTGGTTTGTATTTTATTCTCTTTTTTTTTTTTTTTTTTTTTTTGAGTAAGCTGCAGATGAATTCCCCAGCTCTTATGAGAGACCTCTGCAGAACTTAGAGGATTTGATGGAAAATTTAGTTCTAGTTAAGAACCCTCTCAAGATAGAGGGCAAAATTCCCCTTTTGTTTATAAACTGTGGGTGACAGGAGGCTTTCACAAGAGATTCATTCGGGCCTTCATTATCGCCAATAACTTCTCCTCCTCAGCAGGGCTCCATGTGGTCAGGGGTCTCTAGACCTGACGTAGTTCCCCTTTCCAATGCTTAGCTTCTGGCTTCCTGGCTTCACTAAGGAAGTAGGTCCCATGGTCACAGATGATATCCTGTACCTGTGTTATCACTCCAGGAAGAAGTTTGCTCCGACAACAAGTTCTCTATGGCTTGGATGTTGCCATTAACCAACCCCTCAGGGTCTTCGTTGCTGAGGCTGGAGGATAATTGGCATTTTTCATGGTGCACAGGGATTTAATAGAGAAGTAGCTGCTGCCACAAATGCTAGCCTAGCTTTCAGCACCAATGCTGATGATTGGTGTGTAATGTCAGCTGAAAAGGAGAGGCCATAACTTTCCAGGGAAAAAAAAGGGCAAAGTAGGCATGAGTGAGAAATATACTGCACACTGCTTAATCCTCCTTGATTTAGTGGTGGCTGGAGGATCGGGAAAGCTATTCCCTGTATCTAAATTTAAATAAAAGATCATTGATACTGTTTCTTCTAAAAATGCAAGCCACAACTGTTTAAAAACAGTAAAAAAAAAGCCAGTTGATGAAATTATGAATAATTTCAAAGTACGATTCAAAAAATAATACATACATTTGATCTAGTTGTCCCAGAAGTAACCTGCAACTCCTTTGTGCTTTCCTTTTGCCTGTTCAAGTATGAGACATCTTAAAAAGACTTGAATTTGAGAGACATTAAACTTTGAAAACGAAAAGTTGAGGTTGTTTTTCTTTTGTTCATGTGGATAGATTTGGAGGTTTAAGGTTAGAAGTCAGGGCTTTCAGCTCTTCAGCAGGCTCATGGCTATTTCCTTTATTTCAACTATTGGCACATGCCCATCTTAATCCAGCACCTGCCCTCAGCCCCTTGTTGCTCTTGATTTAGATATCCCAAAAGGTCACTAGTGATTTTAAAAAGCTGTCTTTTCCACAGTCATACATATTGAAAGGATAAGACGGGGAAGGTTTAGGTTAGATATTAGGAGGAAGTTTTTCACACAGAGGGTGGTGATGCACTGGAACAGGTTGCCCAAGGAGATTGTGGATGCCCCATCCCTGGAGGCATTCAAGGCCAGGCTGGATGTGGCTCTGGGCAGCCTGGTCTGGTGGTTGGCGACCATGCACATAGCAGGGGGGTTGAAACTCGATGATCATCATGGTCCTTTTCAACCCAGGCCATTCTATGATTCTATAATATGATTCACTGAAGCTTGGTTGATGGTGTATTTCAGTTATATCACAACTGAGACTAAGAGGAAAAAGGTTTTCAGTAAGCACTCAGATAGCACTGTGTCTGAATTCGTAGACTCATACTTGGGCAGTTTGAAATGTCAGACTGCATCCAATTTGCCTTTACTTCTGTGTCCCTTGTGTCTGTTCTGCCCAGACAGAAACAAAGCTCACATCTGCATTCCTCTGCCTCCCAGTGCTGCCACGCAGACCTGTGCTGCCAGCTGTGCCCTGCAGCAGAATGATGAGCCAGGATGTGTGCACATGCTTGGAGCAACACCAGGCTCTCACAACAGGGCTGACCTTGCTGCCTATTGTGTTCTAGCAGAGCTCGAGAGAGGCAGTGTGCGCAGCTTGCTGTGAGGGCAGGTGTCTCCGATGCTGTGTGGTTGTCTACCAAAAGCCATCTCAGGAGCTGAATGGTGCCATGGGGACCAGCTGAGTGACCTCTGACAGTGGTTATCTTCTGCAGCCCTCTACATTGCTGTCTTTTTGTTTGACTGACTCTTTGATCTCCCCAATTAACACTGAATTGTCTTGTTTGACTGTTTCACTTCTCACAGGCTTCATTTTTTTCCCCACCTTCCTCAGATTAGCCACCTCCTAGAAAGTTTAACTGTATTTTGGTTGCAAGGCTGGTCTGACTTCTTTCTATCTATCTTCTTCAATAACTGCCTCTCCCATAGCAGGACATCATTCCCAAAGAGAGACATGAGCCCTGAGATTATGGGACCAGGTAACACAACTAACTATGCCAGCAGCAACAGTCCTCTTTAAAAACACACTCGCTTCTACAAATCTCCATTTTGTCAGGAGTCACCCAGCATCTCTGAATTCAAGTTCATGCTCTGAAACCAAGAAATTTGGCAGACTGTGAAGATCTGGGAGGGAAAGAGCAAGGAGGCCACAAGGATTAAATGCAAAGGAGATGGAGAGAGAATGTCTGAGGTAAAATTTCTTACATGCTTATGATCCCAGTGGGCAGCTCCATTTGTGAAGGAGTATTATAGTTAACACTGTTTTGTGATTCTGTTTGGCAGCCAGGTGCCCACAAAGGGACAAGTGCCTGGGGCTTCCCACTGAGGGATGAGGATGGTGGCCATGTCACAGGATGAAGGCTCACCAGTTTCACTGCCTTGATGCTCTTGTTTCATCTGGGCAAAATGCACTTGTGGCTTTGAAGGAAACGAGAGATATTTATTGCCCAGAAACAGTCTTGGCTGCACCATTTCTTGCTGGAAGATGTCATTCAGCAAGATCAACATAACCAAGATAATTGGTTCCCCTTTCTTTAAGCATGCTGCCCTGTACGATGAGAATGATGGAGGCATTCTACTGCCAGGTTGTTGAGTCACAAAGATGCAAGAAACTCAAAATAGATAACTTACAGAGGAGTTTAAGATGTATAGTTTTGTACCATTTTAAAACAGACCTTTAGTTGGAAGAGTATTCCAAACTGGGATTCTGTGGGTATCCTCCATCTCAACATTTGGCACTCAGGTAGAGTTCAGCATTCAAAGTTCAAGGAATAGCTTTGGACTTGGGCTTATCTGTCAGCATACTGTCAGCAGTGGTTGATTTTTGCGACACCCGTAGCCTCTGCTGTTGTGTGAAGCACGTGGGCCTATACTGTCCTTAAGTGAAGCTGGCAGCTCAGGCAGCCAAGTGCTATTCACAGCGCCAGCTCCAATCAACCTCTCCTGCTTCCCTGAGGGCAGCCCCATTTTCAAAATGAGCCAACCTCCCCAGTATGCATGGGATTGCAAGGCACAGACTACTGTTCTGGGGCTGATATTCTCCTCCTCTGCTTTCTGCTTCTCAGCTCCTTTACCAGAGGAGAAACGGGGGGCTGGACTGTCTCAGCCAAACAACTCAGCAGTGCTTGTTGAGTGTTAGTTGAGCAAAACTTGACAGATTTATGAATATCCACAGAGATGCTCAGATTTGACTTTAAGTGAGATTTCCACACTTTTACAGAGTCAGAGGTGGGGGGAGGAAATCACATCCAGCCCATCTCTCTGCCATCACTGGTTAGTTTACACTGCATGTCCTCCAGGAACAACACAGTACAAGTTGTCCTAGTTGAGATTCAAGGTGAAACTTCCTAGCGTGCACAAGGAGATGCTGCTGCTTTCACAGTACAATGGCAGTACAGAGCTAGGCTCACCCACATCTGACATCTCACGTGCTGCACAGCCATGTCCACCTTTTCTGGTGGAAACATCAGGCCACCCCCGGGCTTATTCCTGGATGAGAAATAGCAGTTCATAAAGTACTGCAAAGATATGGGAAATATATGCAGCCATCCCTACACGCTTGGGCCTGAAAAATGGGAAAGCACCGTGCTCGGAGCAAAGTATGGCAGCTACCTGGGAAACCTTAGCGTTTTTAATGAGCGCCATGAAGAGTTTTATTATCATGCAAAGGAATAGAATCATTTTCTCAAAAAAATCTCTTTAGTCAGAAACCAAGACCTAGCACGGAGAGACAGTTCAGCTGTCTCCATCTGTCATTTCATGAGACATATAGCAAGAACAAGTACAACCCCACATTGCCTTTCATATTAGAAGAGCATTCCCATTAATAACAGGTTTGTCTGTATAATGTGTTTGCTGGCATTAAATAATTTGAGCTCAGTGGTTCTTATGAGACATTTTAGAGGCAGCAGTCAGCAGTGATCCCCACTGGCTCCTTTCTTTGCCCTCCCATCCTCAGCTGAGGAATGTTGCTGCCATCGAACTTGTTCCTGTTGCATTTTCTCCTGCGTTTCCATCCATGCTCTGCTTTTGTTTTGAAAGCTTCCTTCCTTATATACTTATTACATTATTAAGCCAAGGTGGCCAATGAATGCATATTTTTTTATTTTTCCTTAACTTTTATAGTGTACCCATGAAAACATGAATCCCTTACTGCAGAATTATAATACCAATCACAATACCAGTACAGTTAGTTTTTTTCCATCTTTTTTCCTCCAGAGTTACGAGGCTTCCAAGCTGGCTCCTCTCTTGAGGCTGCTGAGTCCTCATGATGGTGGTCTGACACAAAATACTTGCCATGAGAGCGTGCAGACACTTTCCCCTGAGAAAGCTGAGAAGCAACTTGGCTGTTGTGACACTGTTGCCATCTGAACTTCTCCTGATAATGGTTATGAGTGAGCAGAACTAGTAGCTACCTCTCCTCCACCACCACAAACTCCCTGTCTCCCTGGCTGTCCTTGCTCCAGCTCTGATTGCAGGATAAGCCAATTTGTCCCAATGAAACAGCAGAGCCAGGATTTATTCATTCTTCTCAAAGTGTTGTGTGAAACCATACCCCAAAGCTAGAAGTACAGCTGTGCAGTAAGCTATATCTGGGCACAATTCTCACTTAGCAGGGCATACACAACCTTTCATTTCTTAAAATTAGAAGTATAGATTCCAGAGGGTATGAAAAAACATATCAGCAGTGAATCTGGAACCATCTGCATTTGGACAGCTGCTAGCTTGTGTGATCTCTAAGAACCTGTTAAAGCGTGTCCAGAGGAAGGCCTCAAAAATGATCCAAAGGATGGAACACCTCCCCTGGGAGGTCAGGCTGTGAGAGCTGGGACTGTTCAGCCTGGAGAAGAGAAGGCTCTGAGGTTACCTGATAGCACCATTTCAGTATCTAAAGGGGGGCTATAAGAAAGAGGGGGACAGACTCTTTATCAGGGTCTGTGGTGACAGGACAAGAGGAAGTGGTTTCAAACTAAAAGAGGAGAGATTTAGATTGGATACAAGGAAGAAGTTTTTACAATAAGGGCAGTGATATACTGGCACAGGTTGGAGAGGTGGATGCCCCATCCCTGGAGATACTCAAGGTCAAGCTGGCTGGGCCTCTGAGCACCCTGATGTGGCTGTAGGTGTTCCTGTTCATTTCAGTGGAGTTGCACCAGATGATCTTTAAGGGACCTTTCCAATTCAAACCATTCTACCGTTCTTTGCCTGACTTTTGAGTCATTTCTCACCAGCGCTCTTGTTAGCCTGCATGTTAGTGGGAGAGCCTGGGCAGTTGCACCAAGATGATCATCACCTTGCCAGCTGCCTTGCTGCTCCCCTACTGGTTTGTTGTCCAGTTTTGGATAACTCAGTCCATTCAGGTCTCCTGCATCCACACCTATGAAGCTGCAACCTCCTGTGCACCAGTATGCTTCATGAGATACTTTCTATAGCAGACCGAGCATAGTGCAGATGGACAGTGTTTAAGAGGAAGATATTCCAGCCATTTTTTGGCTTGCTCCTGTTGTCTCTTACATACATCCTTAATTCTCTGCACCTCAACTTACATGGGGGCCAGCACCCACAGCTTGTCTGTATGGTGGCATGAGACAGCAATCATTAGTGTTCACAAAGTACTCAGACATCTGGATAAAAGAGAGATACAAATGTTCAGTTTCTTTATTTGAAGATCCAGAACAAAGACCCAAGAGCAGCCTTGTTTTACCCCTGTAGGTACACCTGAAAGAAACATCCAAGTAGAGCTCAAGTAGTAAAAACAAATGACGGTAAGAACAACAAGGAAGGCATGAAGAAAATGTTCACAGCTGTTCAGCTGGAACACAATGAAACAAGGAAGACCAAAAACAACCACAGTTGACTTTTTCTGTTGGTTTTTTTTTTTTTTTTTTTTTTTTTTTTTTTGAGAGACAGAGGGAGGCATTTTTTTCTCTGACACCCTTTACCCTCTTGTTACAGAGACTTTTAAAACAAAATAAACACCCCCCAGGATATATAACAAGGAAAGAGAAAAGAAAGCTTTTTTCCTCTCTGCAACAACTACAGCCTTAGGAGGAAGGAGGTTCTGCGTAAGAAGTCAACGACTGAATAATAAATTCCTAATAGATGAGGAAGCGTCCAGGCACAGCTCTCTGCCTCTATCTCTACTGCTCTGACAGCCGTCAGAACTTATTAGGCCTAAAGCCACTGAGAAATTTCCTGCTTCCCAGCAGCATACTGTAGTCTTCATGCCACAGTGTCTCAGGTAAGCTCTTTCACATGGTATTACGCACTCACTGACATATTTTATATCTCCCTTCTGGTTAGTATGCACTTATATTCCTGCAAGGTTAAGAAGGGCATTCAGCTATCGAGAACAGAAAGGATTCAGAAAGGTAGGACGTGTTCATCCAGGGATGGGTGAGAGGCAGCATGAGCCCTTCTGGGGGGCCCAGGGTGACAGGTGAAGCTGCACCCCAACTTCTGAACATAGGGGACCATCCCTCTGGGCTTGAGATGCAACCCAGACATGGGAGAAGCCCTCGTTTTCTTTCTCTGGCACCATCCATCAGTGTGACACGATTTTCATCATTGGTCTGTCTCAAGACAGATGTGGTGAGCTGCTGCCTCAAACTGGTCACCTAAGGAGAGTGGAGAGGAGATGGCAGCTTCTGGTCATGTGGGATTGGATCTGTAAGTCAGAGCTGGGTGACATAAAAAAGGGGTTTTCCATTAGAACATCAGTGGGATGGCATCTAGCCTTAGAACAAACCTATGTCAGCCTATTCCATTTCTTACAATGGAAACCCCGAAAGGCTTTTTCTGAATGGGTCTGGGAGGATGCATTAAAGAGCTTTACAGTACAGTGAAACATAAAGGCAGGCAGGTAAACAGAAGTGAAAGGGAGAGGTCAGGAAATGTAATTTAATCATTCAGCAAATGCAGAAAACTTGTTTTGATTAAGTTTATGAGGAAAGACATTAAGAAAAGGAAGAAAAGAGACCACCAACATAGAAACACAAGCCGAGCTAATGGAAAGAAATGAATCTTTATTATTTTAGCAAACATTGGTGGAGAAGGGATTGAAGCAACCATCTGAATACAAACTTCCCTGTTTAGGAAACTGATCAAGCTCCAAATTTCCCTGCCAGCCTCCGTTCTTCTGAAGGGCCAACCCAAAACCCCAGAGATTAACACTGGGAACATGAAGAAAATCAGGAGTAGATCCAGCTCTGTGTGGCTTTGGCTTTTTTCCCAGCAGACACAGTGAAAGAGGGGAGAAATCAAACCTATGGAGGCTGGAAAGGCTTGAAACACCAGTGGGGCTCCTCTCATCTGGCCGTAGCCATTTGAAAGGGAGGTGTAGAGCTCAGCCTGACTGGCTAGGCTCTCTCTTTTGTGTCTGGAGCTACAAATGCCTCAAAAGGATGATTCACCCCCAACAACTTGGGGCACATTTATGCTATCAAATCACTTTCCAATTTGCTATCTGGCCTCAGTCCACACATCTCCCACACTGTCTGAACAGTAATCCATGCTGACACCCCGCTCTGTACTATGAGTTTCGTGAGGAATGCTAGCCATGGCTGACAGGACAGTTGGCTCCAGCATCTGCAGAAACAGTCCCCTGTCCTGGTCATGACAGACCTTAAATACCTCTGCACACTTCCTAGGCCTGCAGTATCTAGCTAGCCTTAGCATTCCATCATAAGAGCCTTGACTTGACAGCACAACATTAATCTCTCCATGTAAAAGGGGTACCTGGGCCAAGATGTCATGTGTTGCCTGGTGCAGAGGTGGCCAGACTGCCCCAGAGGATCCTTGCACTGCATGCTGAGTGGCTGTATCACTTTTCCTGGAGGCTACAGCTTCTTCCCTGAGCACATATGCTTTCAGCAGTATGAGCATTGCCTATGCATCCTTTATTAGCTTCTCTTGAATTGTCCTTTTACCTGACTATTTTCACAAATGACTGAGAGAGGTTGGATGGCTCCTGTAGAGCAGACCCCCTACTTACTGATTGTGAACATTAGGTGGTACCATTCATACCCAAAACAAATCATAAAATCACAGAATCATGGAATCGCAGAATGGCTCGAGTTGGAAGGGACCTCAAAGCCCACCCAGCCCCAACCCCTGCCATGGGCAGGGCTGCCCCCCACCAGCTCAGCTGCCCAGGGCCCCATCCAACCTGGCCTTGAGTGCCTCCAGGAATGGGGCACCACAGCTTCTCTGGGCAGCTGTGCCAGCTCCTCACTGCCCTCTGGGTGAAGATTTTCCCCTTAATCTCTAATCTGATTTTCTTCTCTTTTGCTTTAAAACCACTCCCCCTTTTCCTATCACTGTGAACAGTCAGATCCCTTGTGTTTAGAAGCTTCTTTTAAATACTAGAAGGCTGCAATGAGACTCCCTGGAATATTCACTTCCCCACACTGAACAAACCCAGCTCCCTCAGCCTGTCTTCTCAGCCAGCCCTCTGATCATCTCTGTGGTCCTCCTCTGGACCTGGTCCAACATCTTCATATCTTTCCTGTGCCGGGGGCCTCAGACCTGGACACAGTACTCCAAGTGGGGTTCATCCATGAGCAGTCACACACCATTGCAGTGCTCTTTAACAATGTAGTATTTCAGTAATTCTCTATATACCTTTACCTTTGAAACTAACAGCACCTGTAAGAAGTCTGTTCTTGGTACTGCAATAAGCCCACTGTTTCAACTGCAGAAATTCTCCTATAGAGGAACAAGTACTAGCTGGGATTTCAGACATTGCTGAAAGACAGGTGTGCTTTTTAAGAATTCTACCCAATTAACTCCTTTTGCAAGCAATAGCATCAATATCTACTGATGAAGAAGCATAGGGAATGAACTGGAGGGAAAATGAAAAGAGAGCTGATTGATTTGTCATTCTTCTAATTTAAAGCTGCTTTTTTATTTTTGGAATGCTGGAGTCCTACCAGAGAGTGGTAAATTGCAAGTGTATTGGCAGGAGGGAAAACACCCTCTAAGAGTTTCCTGTGCCATACAAAACTAAATAGGCCATGTCTATAGGAGGGGAAGGGTGTCCCTCGCAATGTGCACTGCTGTTGAGTCACTGAGCACCAGGCCTTGTCACGTGTGGTGCACATCAAAACTCAAGGAACTGCAGTATTTCCATTGGGGATTCCTCACACCCAGTTTGCCTGGATTTTTGAACACAGTTCGGTGGAAAGTAAGAAGAGCTCACTGAGAAAACTGTTGTAATATGAAATAAATTCCAGACACAAATATAAATCTCCCCTCCCCCCCAGCAAGCCGATCCCTCTTTGCTACTTCCCCATCCTTCTGTATCAGAAAGATGTTACATATAATGGAAAATAAGGTAGCATAATTAAGACTGTTCCCATGCTCAGCATACTATTCAAAAAGTTATGTGGAAATAATTTAATGTAAAACATGAAATACAAGTGCTCTCCATAATTACCTACATTTCTACAGTTGTCCCAGAGTAAATCTAGCAAGCATAAGGTAGCTTCCACTTCCCCAGCTGAAAATGAACTTCCTCATTTTAATTATAGGGAAAGAAGTGGGCCCCAAAAGCCATAGTTATGGCACTAATCTCCTTCTGTCATATAGCTCTGCACATAGCTTTGCTGCCATGAACTGAGGGTGGTGATAGACATGCTCCTTTCCTGGGAGAAAGCAGGACCAGTACCAGCAAAAGATTATTGGGGTCATTATCCTTTTTAATATCTGTTTTCAAATGAGAGAGTTATTGAAAAAGAGCATGTTATACTAGTTAAAACTAGTTAAAAAAAAAGTAATTTTTTTTTACTTTAAAAAAAGGCACGTCTTTGAATTGGTATTTTTCACATATTTCTCCACATTTATTTCCCTCTCAACTTCTATGCCCTTCTAGTTGTGCTACCTTTCACTAAGGAGCATGTGAATAGTTTTTGTAGGGCACCTGCTCTATCCTTATAACATACACCAAAAAGAGCTTACTGCCTATATGCAAGATCAAGAACAATCTCCTCTGGCTTACAAGTCCTGACAGTACTCCAATCAGTTTCTCTCCCATGCTCCCAAACTTCTGTTCTGGGTGGTAGCCAAAGATGGAAGAGACACATTTCTTCTTACATGTTTATTGTTCTCCTTCAAATGAATATGAAGGAAAATGAATAGATCATTCATGAGATCTGATAAGTTGTCTGTAAGCAGGATATAGACGACCTCTGAATGAAAAAAATACTGATAAAATACAATAACAAATTCTCTTTTATAGTATCAATATGTTCTTCCTACCAACATTGAAGCAGATGGATTCCCTTCCCTTCCCTTCCCTTCCCTTCCCTTCCCTTCCCTTCCCTT
>NW_024884364.1:44244977-44458389 GCF_019232065.1 Centrocercus urophasianus | reverse complement strand
TTCCCTTCCCTTCCCTTCCCTTCCCTTCCCTTCCCTTCCCTTCCCTTTTTCTTTTTTCTTTTCTTTTCTTTTTGGGAGCCAGAAGAGAGATCTCTAAAATAAAAATAATGTGAAAACACATCTGATAGTCATCACCTGGGGAGTCTTATTGGCAACTCTGGTGGGACAAAACTGAAATCTCTTTTATGGTCTTGGCACTGTTCTGTCTGAGAAAAAAATAAATATGACTGATATACCCAATTATACAGATCACATTTCAAGTAATAGCCAAAGTGTGAATAGTCCCACAGTACCTATCTAACTCATGAATGAGAAAATAACTGAACTGCAAAAATAAAACTAGGGTTTTCCAGATTCTTTGCCCGAATCTGTTTGACAGTTCAGAGGAGAAAGTGTTGGGTTCAATTGTTAATTCATGATGCAGTCTTCAAGTGCAGCACTTCTGAGGGTGGCCTGGAGTGCTGATTACTGATTTTTGTGAAACAGTGTTTTCACTGTTCAGTGATTTGATCTGTTATAATTTTTGGACTAACCTCTCATTCTTTGTATCTTCAAGTGGTGTCTCTGAGTTAGGAATTCCTCACATATGAATATCGAAATATAAAAATAGAGATGGCCACGAGATAAGGAGCAGATAAAGGGCTCATGAAGATGTACTGTCAGCTGTATACATCTCTGTGATAGGGATCTAGTTAACATAAGCATCTACTTTGCATTTACCTTTTTGGCATCTAATGAAATACTCTTCTTTAAAGTAACCACCTCATTTCCCTAGCGAGATGTATATGCCTTTGAAGGCTTCCCAATAAGGTACACTCTACAGAACAGAAGAACCCCTATTTCTCTCCATCAGGTGAATAGGAAACTTCAGCATTTAAGGTGGGAATCACCTATCTTACATTTACTCCTACAACACATCACTGTCTAGTTTGGCTGCAACCTACAGCCAGTGCAAATGGATGGGAAATTCCAGAGAATAATACTCATCTGCTCTCTGAGACGCTTTTATGACAATAGGTGGAGCCTTCCTTGGAGATGTCTCTCAATCCACACTGACCAGGAGCCTAAAACCATTTTAGCAACCACCTGAAAGGAGTCAAAATCAGGCAAAAGTCAAGGGTTTTCATCTACACAGCCTACATTTCTCCCTAGGCATTCACTGAAGTAACGGTGTGTTTGGATATTGCATGAATGTGCAGACATGCAAAACTTTGGTAAATGCAGCATTGGTTTTAAACGTGTTAAAATTCAGATGTAGAAGGGAACATACTGATACCTCAATACTCAAATGCAGTAGGATCTACTTTATTTTCCTTCACAGCCAGGAAGATTAAAATACTCAAAAGCATTAATGGAAATAAAGGGAGTGAGCATCACTGTATTTTATGAATATAGCTGTCTACTTAAATGCTTGTTTATGTATTTATAGGGCAAGGAACAGCAAAATACACACAGACTCTCATACACACTCAGTCATATATACTCATATTGCTGAAGTTACATAGCAAGTCTGGAGATTATACTAGAAATAGAACCCAGATCTCCTGACGCAAAACCTTTTGCTGTAACCATTAGAGAATAGGCGCCCCTAGCCTTAAAGGCTGTCAGATTAAAATGTAAGAGGGAAAGAATCAGAAACTTCAAATCAAAGCATGAAATTGAAAATCTGTCAAGATCCGTAAAATGAAAATTCTCTCCAAAGGAAAATTCTGATGCGGTCACATTTTCTCACAAAATTGGAGCTGGAAACAAGGCCATTCTGGGTGGGGGGGGAGGGGGGGGAGTGGAGAAGAAAGACAGAGAGAGAGAGAGAAAGGAGAAAAAGGAAGAAAAAAAAAACCACACTCAGCATCAGCCACTTCAGTAAGAGAGTCTGAAGGGTTTTGACAAGTACTGTGTCTAAGCCAAAAAACCCCAGGGCTAGATCTTCTGCAAAAATCAGAAATCTTAAAGGGACACTGTCAAAATGAGCAGACCAAACATTTGAGCTACTTTAAACTCAGAGTAATATGAAGTTCACACTTTTCTTTATTAAAAAGAACAGCTGAAAGGTATTTTTGAAGAGTATGGTAACAGAGTTTGCATATTTATTTCGCAGCTAAGGACAACAGACTTTACATTTTTTTGCTGGATTTTAAACCTTATGCTATAGGTTGAATGATTAATTTCTAATTAAAAAGTACGTATTCTCTTTCCTTTGCTTGTACAAAAAAAGCTGTGGATGAAATCCAGTGGAAAAAAAAAAAAAGTGAGTTAAAATGGGACAAAGAGAGGGGGCAGGGGAAAAAGTGTTTATTTTTAAGTGCAGCATGGCATCATTCTGTTATATGAATCTGGCACAAACTGATGTTCTGAAGCTCAGAGAACATACAGCTTCTTTGAATTCAACAGGATATCTGAGCACTCTGCAAACTCCTTGGGAAATCAGGCCACATAACTTCAGCTTTCCAAAACCTAAGCCTGCAACAGTTTCTTCACAAGACTTGTTTGTCATGGGTGGTTATTCCATCTGGATTAACAGGATTCTTCATTGTCGTTGAGGTAGTGTATGTGCAGAGATTAGCAGGTAGGTATGTACCTCAGATAGCACAGCTGTAATCCATCTCGCTTAAGATGAAGCCTAAGCCAGTCACACCTGGCTCCACTTAACGGAGAAAACAGGTGTTCTTGGGCACAGTTCATCACTCCCACACTCAGTAAACTGTAAACTAAAGCACAGCAGCTTCAGGAGCATATGTATGCAGTATAGAGAGTGGTAGGAAGCTGTGGTGGACGTCACTGACTTGCATTAATAGAGGACTGATTCTTGAGCTTTGTCTCACACAGAAACGTTGCTTTCAGCTTTCACATTCAGATTTTTCAGCCTCTTTTTAGAGAAGTGCCCAGAGATCTTTCTACAAAGCTCAAGAAGGTTTCAGGACTTTCTATCGATAGTAGTTTGTTTGCCTGATAGATAGTTTAATCATGAAATGAGCTTATTAAGGGTGTGGGAATCTCTCCTGTGCTGGGGAGATTGGGACATAAAGGTATTATTAGGTCACTCAATGAGAAGGTAGTTCTAACAGAAGATCTCAAGCTGGAAACTGTTTCACTTTGCATGTAATCATTAAGTATTAATGGCTGAGAAAAAGAAAGTGATGAAAAAAATAACCTTCTTGCTATGGAGAGGGTAGAATATAAAACTTACAGATGCTTTTGGTAACAAGGCCTGAATCCTGTTTTTTCCGGTTAAATGAGCTTCAAATTTTCTGTGGTGAGAAGAGCTACTTTCCTCTTCATGGTCTATTACAAGGTAGGAATGAGTTCAGATCCTTCAGGCTGTCAGAATGCAGAACTGAATGTAGATTCCAGTATTTTGGGAGTAGTCCTCAAAAGGTGATGCTTTGCTGTAATGCTTAAACTGTGGTGAAAACACTGTCACTTTAAGCAGCACCAAGTGTCTCATCTTGGGGCAGATTGAATCCCACAAATTTTCTTAGGGCGTGTTAAAAGCATGCTTGCTAGGCTAAGGTACTTTGGTAATACAGCATGGGAAGACAGTGTGTGAGATGTTCAGTTCTGACAAGAGATGTAAGGCTGGGCGTAAGTGAATGCAGATTTAAACTGAGAGAGGAATGGCAACATGTATATTTCTATGGAGTTATGTTCAAGGACTTAAGGATGTAAGTATTTTTTGAGGTAAGCATGTCCCTTTGCTGGTTTGCTCCCTAGTTCCTGTAGGAATTCTTCTTAGGAATCAATTGGTACATAAGAAAGAAGGTCTGACCCAAGGTACTGTGATTCAGTGGGCTGCCTGGCAGGTCCATATGTTATTGTTTTTAATCACAGTAGTGTGGTATGAGTGATGAACAGCAGCTCAGGAAAACAGCGTTCTGCTTGTGCACAAAGACATAAACACTGACAGATCTGACATTTAATTGCATGCATTGTGTAAAACCAGGAGACAGCACTAATCTCTCATTAATCTCCTTTCTTAAAGTATGCATAAAGATCATTGTGTCTCTGCTAGAGGTTATTTCCCCCTGCAGAACCTAATCCCGTAGCTAGCTGCCCCCATTCAAATGGACCCTCTAGCAGAACCCGAGGTTAAGCCAGCTTTTCAGGCAGCAGAAACAAATTTAGTACTTCTTCATGAGAATAATTTGGTTTCTTACCCAGTGCTGAAGATGCCTCTATCATCCATTTCTACCTCATAACTGGAAGGCAATTGTCCAGATCTCGTGCTCAAAGTAGCTGTTCATATTCTTTGCCCACTCACGACCCTCAGTTAAATCTGTGGGGAAGAGCAATTCAGCTATTGTTAGCATTGCTTGCTTTTCTAAAGTCTTTAGGTCAAGAATTCTCACATATCTGTGGTATATGTTTGAACGTACTTTTAACAGCTTGTTTGTGGTGAGGATTTCTTTGCTCTGTGAGTATTTGAGGGCAGAGATGTGTCAGTCTTAGTCCATGCCACAGGTTCACTTCCCCACCTGAGTGACCTCCACATTTAGAGATAACCATGAATTCTACCTTCAGTGACTTGGTTTCCTCTGCAAGCAGTAAATGGCTTGCTATTGACCTGAATTTTCCCACATGTGACCTCATCTGTAGAGACATGGATCAAGACAGCTAGCAATCTACACAATGTAACACAAAGATGTTTCTGAGGGAACTGGAATTGTTCAGTCTGAAGAAGAGGAGCCTTAGGGGAGATCATATTGTTCTCTACAACTGCCTGAAAGGAGGTTGTGGTGAGATGGGTGTTGGCTTCTTTTCCTAGGTAACAGCAATAGGACGAGAGGGAATGGCCTCAAGTTGCACTGAGGATGTTCATATTTGACATTAAGAAAAATTACCTCTCAGAAAGAGTGGCACAGGCTGCCCAGGGAGGTGGTGGGGTCACTGCCCTGGAGGTGTTCAAGAACCATGTAGACGTGGCAGTGAGGGGCATGGTTTAGTAGTATACTGGTGATGGGTAGGTGGTTGGACTAGGTGATCTTAGCGGTCTTCTCCATCCTTAATGATTCTATGATTTTCTGTGATTCTTTGTGATGAAAAACATCAAAGAAGGACAATAAGTATATAGCTGGGCCTAAAGCTAGTGATTGAAAAGAAACCAGGATTTCCTAAAGCTTGACGTATTAGGATATATTTTGGTTAAATTATGTTATATTTAAATGATGTTTAGAGCAATCCTTCCTATGGCTTTAGTTCAGATCCATTTTCGATAAAAAGAGGCAAAATAGGCTGCAAAAGAAGTGTTTGAACTTCAAGAAGGCTTTGAATAAAGTTGATCAAAATAGTGGCCTTTCAGTACCTAAAGGGGGGCTAAGAAGGGACAGGTTCTTTAGAGGAGGGTCTGTGATGATAGGACTAGGGAAAATGGTTTCAAACTAGAGCAGGGGAGATTTAGATTGGATATAAGGATGAAGTTTTTGCAGTAATGGGGTGAAGCACTGGAACAGGTTGCCCAGAGAGGTGGAAGATGGCCTGTCCCTGAAGACACTCGAGGTCAGGATGGATGGGGGCTCTGAGCACCCTGGTGTAGCTGTAGGTGTTCCTGCTCATTGCAGGGGAGTTGTGCTAGATGGCCTTCAAGGGTCCCTTCCAACTCAAAAAATTCCATAATTCCTCCTCCTCATTTGTCACTGCAAACATCTGCAGGAGAAGAGAATCTCTGCTTCTTGGCAGCCTTTTGCATAGGCAGTGCATAGCCATGGTGTTGGGTGCTGTGTTATCTATGGTGCCATGGGCTCCGTGGGACTTGGCTCATGTTTTGACTCTCAGCTGATGGAATAACAGTGGCAGTGTACGTGATGTCATCCTCTTGTCTGTGAGCAGAAGACATTGTAATTATTTCTTAGTAATTAAGATCAGACCCTGGACACAAAAGAGATGAGCAAACCTATCTTAAGAAGATGGCTACTAAAATACACTTAGCTTCTGGAGACTTTAGGGTTTTCGTGTGGAGGTAGTGATCTCTGCATGGGGACTGTAAGTCTGCTGACATTAGCCCTGTTTTTCTTTCAGAGGAGGGACCAAGAACCTATTTATGTGCCTTATGGCTTTGTAATTTGATTGTATTCCATTTCTTAGTAGAAATAAAAAAAATCCTCATGTTGGTTTTCACAGAATCACAGGTGCTGGAAGGGATCTCAGGATCATCCAACACCCTTTCCAGATTTTGACCTGGTAATCAATGATTAGTCTTTAATCAGTGGAGCTACTGATTGTGAATGGGAGCAGAGCTTGTTGATGCTTTAAGGAAAAAATCCTATAGTAATAGATTTACCAAAATTGACTATATAATCTTTTTTAAATGTTATGGAGAAACAGAGAGCACCTGCAAAAAACACAAATCACTGTTTTCCTCTTGGAGGTGTGGGGGGGGGAGGAGAGGAAGGGAATATCTCTTCAAACATTTTCTAGGTTAAAAAGAGGTCTAGCCCGCAGCTTAACAGTAGGGTTCCTCCATCCGAAATCATGCATTGGATACTGGAGGTGAGAGTGGGGGTCCATGAAAAGTGCTTCAAGACCCCTGCTGTGGTCAGCTGACAGAATATGTCATCCAGGGAGTGTGGTTTCATTTTCTCCCTGTCCTAAAAATGTCCGCAGACTGTCAGGTTTGCAGCTACAGAAGATGCATGGCCTCGGAGCTGATCATCCTGTTCAGTACACATGATCTGCACACAGTTCATTTGCCTATGGAAAAAACTGCAGTTCAAGTAGGAGAGTTACTTGGAACTTTGTCAGTTCCTATAAGTAAGCATGGCTGACCTGAAGAATGATAGGTTAGAATTGTAGATTCATTAACACTGGAAATGACAACATTCTGTCTGCCAATTCACCATATCATGTCCACTAACCACATCCCTTGCTGCCACATCCACTCAATTTCTTGAACACCTCCAGGGACGGTGACTCTACCATCTCCCTGGGCAGCCTGTGCCACTGCCTCACCGCTCTTTATGAGCAGATATGTTTCCTAATATCCAGTGTAATCCTCCCCTGACATCTTACATGGTGCCCTCACTCACAACTCACAGCACTCCTAATAGGATGGAGATGGAGAGCTGGCCCAGCAGTTTGCAGAACCACACAGCCCACTACAACCCACGTAGGGGCTGCGTAATTGCTGCATCACCTCTTCCCAAAGGCACATGGAAGGGGATGCTGTGGGCAGGAGAGAGCACACACAGTTTTACTTCCAAGGCATTAATTTCTCTGTCCTTTGAACAGTAATTGCAGTCATTGTGAACAAAGCAAAGGCTGTCTGTGCTCCAAAATGTTAACGAATGTTAACACCATAAGCAGTCAAATGCTCCTTTCATGGACTCTGGAAAAATAAATGTGAAAGCATTTTTGACTTTCCATCTTAAATTGTCACAGATTGAGGCCAAAATTGTGCCATTTGTTTTTGTGTGGGTAGGCTTCTGCAAATGTCAGGCAGTGAGGAGGTTTCTGCACAGATGTAGGGCAGAGCTGGATGAGGCAATATGAGAGATCACAGCCTCCAATCGTACCACAGGACTTCAAGCACGGGCTCAATCTTTCTGTACAGGGAGCGGTTCCTTCAAGTTGAGGAGGTTGTTCACAGTACAGGAATTCAAATATGAGTATAGTTCTCTGCAAGTATGAGTGTTATCTGTGCAAATGTGGCTGGCGCAATGTAATTAGCAATTGCTGAAGAAAGAGTTTGTAGATACAATCACAGCCTTAGCACCAACGATTACGCAAGAAACCAGAGACAACAGGGGGATTCTTTTCCTTTTATTTTCCAGTGCAAGTATTATGAAAGGACTCTACATGTATTTTTTCATCATTTTCCCACAGTCATTTAGAATAATCTTTTGGAAGCATCAAACCGAAACTTCATTCCTTCAGGAAAAAATTGCCCACTCATGCATTTGTTTTGTTCTGTTCTGTTTTCCATGTGAGCGCAGACAGTGTCATGAAATGGAGTTTGTGTCTGACCTTGAAAAAGGCAAAACTTATTTGGGGAAAGCTCATACAAAGCGTTAAACTGGTTGCAGATGCCAAAAGCAAGCAGTGAGATGCCAAGTCTGGCAGCTACATCAAGTCCTCTGCAGCAGACCAAACCTGCAAGATGCATTTTCAGATCACCCAGGGAAAAATAATCATGCTCTTCTAATATGGGTCAGTAACACTAATTAGCTGGAATTGTTTCTCATGATCGGCACCTCAGCAGTTCTCCTCCAGCCTTCTCGCCAGAGAATCTGCATAAAAATAGCAACAAACAACCTCTGAATCCTTCTAAACACACGTTGGGCTTAAATTCATCTCCCATGCTGCTTCTCTGTGACAGTGGCGATGGCAGTGCCGATTAGATAGGGCTGGCACTTTGCACCGCGTGTCACTCCTCATTATCTGACAAGAGCCTCTGTGAGAGGCAGGTGCTGGGAAGCATGAGATTAGGTGCGGTGTGTGTAATCAGGCTAAACCCTTCACTACCTCTGCAGTGATAACGAACTGCAGGCATCTTGCTCTTCTCCACAAACTCTTCCCTGATTTTTACCAGGCTCGTCAGCCCGCAGGTTCAGTGGCATCAATGCTGGCTGTAAAACTATACAGCAGAGACCAAAGTTTCCAGGATAAAGTTGGGACTGGTCTACAGTCCTGTATTTAAGATGGTTCATGTCTGTCTGAGGAGCACATGCAGTCCTAGTTACAAAGCTTTAAAACAACATGCAGAAGCCTTCCTCCTTTCCGTGTAGATGCTAAATCCTTTCTTCCTCAGTTTTAGTAGATCCTCTTAATTTCTCCTAATGTCTCTTACAATCTCTGCAAATAAGCAAATGAATTTAGCAAGTGGATGCACATAATGAAAAAGCAAGGTGTAAGGCTCTGTGGCATGGACTGGACTTCAACAGCTGCCACATTTGTTATAATACTTCGTGTGTCAGCCAGCGCTCAACAACATGGTTGTTAGAAATGGGGCTCTGGTAATGAGATCTGGTGAGCCTCATGGAAAAAAGACAGCCATTTTTTGGTGCTGACTATGAATGGGAACTTAGTTGGACTTTCTGCACACTTTCAGAGACAAATTGCTTCACAGATCTGAAACAAGAGCACTGGTTTGTTGAGAGACACCTGGGCCATGCTGGATGAGAGGCAGACACCATGGTGATATGAAGTGACTCATGTATACTGACTACAGTGGTTAAAGGTGGTGAGGGAAGAGTATAGTGGCATATGGGAAAGGCTCTCTACAATGATCTGAAGGGAGGCTGTAGCAAGATGGAGGGTCAGCCTCTTCTCCCAGGTAACATCAATAGAATGAGAGATAATTGCCTCAGGTTGTGACAGGAGAAGTTTGGGTTGGATATTTGAAAAAAATTCTTCTCAGAGAGAATGAAGATGCAGTTGTATAGGCTGACCAGGGAGGTGGTGTAGTCACTGTCTGTGGAGGTGTTCAAGAAATGCGTAGGTGTAGCACTGAGGGACACGATTAGGGGGCATGGTGTGATGGGTTGGTGGTTGTACTAGGTGATCTTAATAGTTTTTTCCAGACTTAACGATTGTATCAAAGGCAGTACTCTAATGGTGCCCATAGACAGCAACTGTGGCCACCTCTGCGCTGTCCTGCGAGCGTGATCATTTGGTGCATTCCTACATTCAAAGACAGTGGAACTCTACTGTGGTGGGATGAAGCATCTGGAGAGAAGACTCTTGCATTGCTGGGAAATGCACTCCAAGTTCTCTTTCTCTTTCTACATATCTAAATGTATATCACTAAGGCTAATATCGTTGCTGTTGGATAGACCTGGGTAGATTTGCCCCCTTCCCCTTGAAATATAAGGATGCTCCTCTCACAAAGATGAGCAATCCTGGGAGTGGCGTAGGGAGAAGATGTGGATTCCAACCGAGGTTGCAACCTCCTTAATGTTTAAAAAAGCAGGCTTGCATTTTGTACAATCAACTACAACTACTCTCTCTGCATGCTGAATCAGTCCTGCATTTTCATAGAATCAATAAGGTTGGAAAAGACCACCGAGACAATCTAGCCCACCTGCATTCAGTATAAAACTAGGCCTGTGCAATGGTTTAGGAAGAAGAAGGGGTTTCTGCAGAGCTACAACTTGCCTCGTGTCCAATTCTGTGGATTCTGAGGAACATCTCCCCTCCCCTGCAAGAGGTTGTGGCCTTGCGCTACTGGGAGGCAGGCAAAATTTGGCAACAGCTGATGCAAACATTTCCCAGACCCGGGGGGAGAACATTTAGTCACACAAAAATCCCAGTTGGTTGCTTAATGCTTAAATTGCTACTCAGTGCAGCTGAAAAGTTAATTTGGGAAAAATGGCAGGATGACAAAGTAAAGAAAATATGGTTGAATGGCCTTAATTTTATTTTTAACAATTGATGTCTGTGGTGAATGTAGTAATACTGGACATAACTCTTGTTTGGAGCTCTACCATTTGGTCCTTGTAGTCATGGAGCATATATTCCTGTATACTGAAAACAAAGCATAAAATAATTCACTGCTGACTGTCTGCTCAGGAGGGGGGCTTGAACAGGAAGAATGCATCAAGTGAAATGTATGTTTTTATAGGTGGCAATTTCTTCATTTTCTTTTTATAGGAATTAAATCCGGTCTTTTCTACTTTGTCCAAGTTTGCTTTTCTGTATGAAAATTTGTAACTATGCTGAGTTAACTTCTACTGTGCTAGTTGCAACTGACCCACAAAAAGAATATTTCTTCTTTGGCATTTATTAAATGTCACTGTTCTACCCATCTTGCAACCTGACCCATGAGCTGAATACCTTTGAGCTCCACTTGAACTCCTGCCAGGAACATTGTCAGTTATTGCATCCTTCTCAGGGTGGGAATCTGCTTCTTCTATGTGTGCAACCACTGTGACACGAAGACAGTCTGAGCTTTTGGAAACTACACTTGAGCCTAGGCTGCTGGGAAGCGAAGTGAAAGAGAAGAGCTGCTTCTGCACTAGGGAATATCTGTTACTGGTCAAGCTGAAATTTGACTGCTAAAACAATCCCCTGGGAGGTATTATTGCTTCATTTTCCTGAAATATCACATGCAAACAGGTAGATTCGTCTGATGACCAGACAAGTAGTCCTGTCTATGAAGAACAGTTCACCATCATTATAGGAAGGCAGATAGGCAGAGCAGGCATATAGGTGCTCTAACGTACCAATTGTCAAGTGAAGCCCTTGCTCTACTGTTTAGTGGTGGAAAATACAGATTTTTCACTACTCAGGTGGCATTTCACTGTCATATCACAACCCTTAAGGGTGAATGTTTGTCATGGACATGTGGTAGTGATGTTCAAATGCTAAAATATAGGAAAAATAGTGATAGTTTTTCTACATAGGTAGCAAAGCATATTCACCAGATCTGAAAAATATTTCAGACAAATGTGAGTGTTTGACCATGAACAACTTGAACTCTTTCTGCAGTTGCAGTTATGGTGTAGGCCCTTCCCTTGGTCTTTGTAGAAGTATAGAAGTGTAGAAGTATAGAAGTGTAGAAGTGTTCAAGTCTTGAAAACAAATCATGCTGTTTTCACATGAGAGTCAGCTTTAGAAGCAGACTGGATACACAAAGCCTCTTCCCACAAACAGATGTTTGGGATCTTACACAATGGACTGTGGTTCAACATTCATTCTCATTAGATGAGCACAGAAATCCCAGAAAAACTGGGATCTGTCTGCCTTCATAAGCTCCTGCTGTGGCCCATGCAAGCAGTGTCTCTGAATTTCTAGTGGCCTCTCACAAAGCTGCAGAAGATGAAAATGTAAATGACACGTATGAGAGAGCAGTGGAAAGAGTACATCTTATGGAAATTTTCTAAAAAGACCCACAAGACTAATTGTGCAAAGTGGTTAGAAAGGCGTGATAGCCATCAAGATGTGCTTACTGCTTCTCAGAGAAGACAGCATGGATTGACTACAGTCATTTTTACCTGTTAGATAAAAATGATTGATAGCACTAACATATCGTGCATTGTACACAGGACTCCTGTGCAAGAAAATGTATGGAACAGGCCTCATTTTACATACAAAAAGAGTGAAGAGTGAACTGAAATCCAAGAACTGCAAGAACTGATTGAAGAGTTGCACTTGATGTGCTTATTGAATATTTTGGGCAGCTCCACGTGGATCTGTATGGCCCATCGATGGATAGGATTTGGTGGTTAAACAAAGTAAAGTTCAGTGCATCAGCGAGACTGAGAACATTTGCATATATCTGGCCTTTTCTTTGTTCTGTCTTTTATTTTAGGGCAAACAAGTGCAGACGTGCTCTGTGCATCCTTTGGAGGACTCTGACACAAGAACCACCTTCAAATCTTCCCCGCTGTCTTCAGGGAGGAAGGGGAGGGAAGAGATGGGCAATACAGCATTGTTGTTTGAGTGAAAAAGTAGCTGGAAATTGCTGTCTTCAGGGATGATTCAAAGTGCTGACTCACTGTGCAAAATTACTGTACTGCGTAAGCTGACGACAGCATTGATAAATCCATGCAAAGAGAGAGCTCAAACCCATGTGCTGCAACGTTCCGTGTAACCTACCCAGCTTCCCTTCAGAGGTGGCTAAAAGGGCTTCACAATCACTGGGTGTTAATATACTTTGGGGTTTCCTATTGTTACTATGGAAATACTTTAAATTTGCATCCAGAAACTTACCTTGTTCTAACCTGCTCATTGTCTAGAAAGCCCAGCCTCCTGCTGGAGGAGAGGAATTATACATGCTATAGAAGATGCAGCCTGAATTCCAGGCTTTTTTATAGAACCAGGCAAACAGAAAGCACTTGTCCTACTTTCTAGTCAGCAAGCTGAAATTCTGCATCTTTAATTATAAATCAAATAATTGACTACAAAGCTATTGTGGTGTGGCCTTCCATGCTGTTGATGGTTTTAATTGCAAACTGTTACATGACGTGCTTCAGTAACAAAGAATGAGCCCTGAAGTAGTGGAGAAAATGTCCTACTTTGACTCTATTTTTACAGTCGGGATGCAGGAAATTTTCTGGCATTTTATTCCTCTCCATTATGGACATAAATAAAGGAACCAGAGGCCACATGAGATGGAAATCAGGACCAGGGCAGTGGTTCCTTTGCCCAGTGTTCCTGTGGACAGCAAGGAACTTTCTTCAGTCCATTTCTGCTGCCCCTTTTTTGGGGCCCACCCTGCTGATGGTCATGGTTCCCCCCCAGTCCCCAAAGAGGAACTTGAATGGAGCTCACTCTGGTGTTGGGGATGAGGCAGACTTTGGGTGTTTGCATTGAGGGCCTTCCTCTCACCAAGCAGGACTCCTGGCTTGGTGGTCATGGAAAGGAGCAACTAGAGGATGATGCCAAAGCTCCCAAACTCCTCATTGCTCATCGTGCCCCTCGTTGGATGAAGAGATAGGCACAACTTTCTCCTCACACTGGTCACAATGGTCCTTTTGACCCCCAACCCCTGTAAAGCACCTTAAAATAACAGCCCTGGATGACAGATGCTCTAAGGGGAGCTCCTGAAAAAGACCCTCCAGCAGTGCCAAGCCTTGGGCTGGCACATTCTGACTTCTCAAGGAGATGGGGGCACCAGCTTCTGCTGGGTGAGGCCTTTGTTTCTTGTTCTCCTGCTGTGCACCTCACTGAAGTGCACTGTCTCCTCAGTAACCTCTTTGCGGGTACTGGCTATTGAATGGGAGGCTGTGGAGCCATGCTGCTGCCAGAGGAGCACAGGACAAGAGGTAAGGGGCAGGGATTGCTGCAAGAGCCTTGTGTCATCAGATACAAGGAAAAAAATGTCACAGAGAGGGGGGACTGAATTTTGGAACAGGTTTCCAGATAAGTTGTTGCTTTTCCATCCTTGGGTACAAACAAAACTGAACTCGTGAGGCCTCTTTTGATATGAATTTAGGGGGGATTACACAACCTGGAAAATTTTTATAGGGCAGAGTATGAGTGTTTTCAGTGAATGATGTCTCTTTGGTCGTGAGAAAAGAAACAATGTAACAGGCAGCAGCCCCTCCATCACTTCTTCCAATGGTCCTTACTGCTCTTTTCCACTCATCCATCCATTCTGCCCTCCCCATTCAACGCTCCACCAAACTGTGAAAGATTACCTGGAGGAGGATTTTGAGAGGATGCTTGTGTGGCATCCAGAGAACACTGAAATGGGAAAGATGAAAGAGATTTTCCCTTAGTAACCTGAACCAGAAAAAATTCTAGCATGATCTGAAGCCAGCATCTACTGTGGGCTCAGAGTGGGAGGATGAGTGTTGATGGGGAAGGGGCATCAGTTCTCTGATGCCCCAGGAGGAAGGGGAGGAAGCAGGGCAGCATGAACTGCCAGAAATGTCTCTGAAGTAAAGGCAGATAAGAGCAGCTACAGCTTCAACAGGTCAGGAGAAGTGGGGAGGGGGGACAAATCATGGGTTGTGCGGCCAGAGCTGCACAGAGACTTGTTTGCGGGAGAGAGAAACTGCAAATCTCTTAAAGTGATATCTTCTCCCTTCCTGCCCCCAATTCAGCTCATCTCTGTGAATCAGTGTTTGCCTGAAAGGCTCTCTCAGGAGAAGCTGTATGCTTATTTCTTTCTTTTCCTTAGAAAAGGAATCTTGAAACTTACTGCCAAAATGGACTGCAGAAATCTCTCTCCTTCACCCATGGACAGGAAGATCTGGGGCATTTCTTTGTTGAACACAAAGACTGTGCAGGGCTAATTAGCTGAAGTGACCAAATAGTGCTAAAGAGAGTCTTTGGGGAGAACAAAATTCCCCCCAAATCCTCCAAGTCAGCTATGACATCTTTCAGGCATATTTAGTCATTGAAGCTGAATATCCCCAGCTGTGTTAAACTGTTAAGCTGTTGAGTTTCTATTTGCAAGCCACTGACAAAAAGTAAGCTAAAATAGTCTTGCTGTGCCTGCTCTTGCCTAGCATTGCTGAGGGAAATGAAACCTTAAAGCCTGGACTGATTTAAGTTTCTCAGAAAAATACCCCTCTCCTTCACTCCAGTGCTGTGTTCCTGTGTTCTTCATGCTAGAGCAGCTTTTCTTTAGCAGTATACAAAGGCTGTGAATCCATGTACTGAACTCCTTAAACAGGAACAAGTGAGTTTATGCTGCTTTATTGTGCAATGGAACACTTCCTGAACCTTGCAATGTTAATGCTGTGTGCACAATAGCTCACCTTTGTGCTTGGGGAATTGTTCTGGTCTCATAAGTAACGAAATTACTTTTCCTTTCTCAGGTGTAAAACAGCAGTTTCTGGTTAGCATTGGCAAATCATAGAATAATTTGAGTTGGAAGGAACCTTTCAAGGCCATCTAATCCAACTCCTCTAAAATGAACGGGGACACCTACAGCTACATCAGGGTGCTCAGAGCCCCATCCAGCTTTTCACCTTGAGTATCTCCAGGGATGGGGCGCCTACCACCTCTCTGGGTAACCTGTGCCAGTGCTTCATTACCACTATGATGGCCACTGTGTTGTGAGAAGAACTGTTGCTGTGATGTCTATAAACAATTACAGAAATCTTTGTTTATAAATCTCTGATTATAATCCTAAGTAATTTAGATGCAAATGAACTGCTCCACTTACAAGCATGGCTAACATCCAGGCTGGCCCTCAGCATATCAGTGCTGGCTATTGTCCCTGGCAGCTTTGGTGCTGTCAGGCCTCCTCTAAACCTGGCACACCTTGCTAAAGATGTTAGCTGAATGATGACCCTCTGTGAGGTGCAGGGCCAGCCTACACCAGGCTGGGTGAAACCCCTCCCTGCTCAGTTGGGACCAGGCATTCCTTGTCCCAGCAAAGTTTCCACAAGGGAGCTGTTGCTAGAGGCTGAGGCATACCTGTGCTGCCTGTAGAGCATCATTCCTGCTCTTTCTCACTGCAACAATTCTATTTGCTACTTTGCTATTTGAAGCAATGGCTTTCCTGCTTTTTTTTAATGCTAAATAACTAATTTTTAAATGTATGTATACAAGAAAACAACTGTGAAAATGTAGACTTCCCTATTGTTATTAAGACTATACTGTCTCTGCATATCTCACCACCAGTGTGATGATCTGCTGAGTGCAGACAAAAAGAACTGAAGACTGCTGAGGCCATGTCCTGTGCAGCTCTCCCTCAGGGGTGCAGCAGCAGAGCCAAAGTACCAAGTACCATTCTGCATTACAGACAGCAATCTCCAACAGTCTAATTCCTAATTACAGATCTATGGTACAGGCATATGAAGGTACTGTAAGTAATAGCCACCCATGAGACCACAAGCCCTGATGAAGCAGCTGCCTAAGCTGCCAACCTTTTGGTGCCTAGTAGGGCGAACCAGGGGATCAAATGGTACAGGGCATTTGTGGTCACCCAGAGCAAAGCTTTCTTTTTTAGTGTTTAGCATTGCCAGGGTGTCTTCTGAAGCTCTGAGGCCAACCTGACTTCTGCACGGTGTTTGGGAACCAGTAGGTCACAGCCTGAACCAGTAACTGAGCAGCTGGTGAAGGAGTGTGGCCAGCCCTGGGAGCACAGGTGGAAGCAATTCCTTGTGCCACCCCTCCCTAACCTCATTTAAGGGCTGGCAGCCATAAGGGAAGCATCTCTACTTGGAGGTTACCTCCTTTGGAAGTTTCTAGGGAGCCCTGGCCCTGAAAAATGGGTAAGCTCTCTCTTTTTTTGTTGCTGAACTGTGACCAGTGCCTTTCTTGGGTCACCTGAAAACTGGTTGTCTATCCTTACGCACAGTGATCATCATTGTGAAAAAACTTCCTAAGCATTGCTGCTGGAAAGGCAGCTCTCATCAGGGCTGGTGTTCCTCAATGTCAAGCTGATACACCAATGGTTGAGGGCACTTTGACAAGTTAGACGTACTTGTTGTGTTTTATCAGAGTGTAGAAAATAAGAATTCATTAGTTTCCAAGAGCACTGTTCTCTAATCAAAGTCAACAGGAGTTTGCAGTTGGGGCTTTATTGTGCAGTGTTTTTAAAGGTCTGAGATACCCAGGGAATTGGAGGATATCACATCTAATATTTTTAGTTTGAGGTAATGTTCATGCAGGTTAAGCTTGAAGCATCAGTCCTCAGCTGGGGACTTCTGCTTCAGGCTTGAAGAAGAGAGTTGTGTGGACTTGCCCATTCCTCCAAAGCTGGTCAGTAGGTCTAACAAAACATATTTCTCTGCCCCAAAACTTTATGTCTTTAGAGATAGAGCAACAATCCTATTAAAGGTTTGGTTGTTTTGCTATTCAGCGTGCAAAATTTTTTTTTAGAAAATAACTTTTCTCCATTTTTTATGAAAATGTGATGGTGGGAAGTAGCGATCAGAAACACAGGGTTCCACAAATCACACCGCAAAAATCACATTAAGCCTTGTAATAAATGGACTTGACTTTTAGAAATTCTTCCATATATTGGAGCATTTTCCTCAAAGTTCCTTTACCGGGCTCTTAAAAGCAAATTTACAGACTTTTAAAGTGTTTGAATTTGATCGAAATTGTGCTATTGAGATATAATGCTCAAAAAAAAAAAAAAAATCACGGCTATTTCATCTTACACTGATAATATGATCTAATTTATTTTATTTATTTTTTTTTTTTTCCCTTAACTGCATGAAGTGAATTAGCCTGGCTAAAAAAAAAGGAGTTGAAAATAGATCACTGGAGCCAACTGAAGCAGGTACCTCTTACCAAAATAAGCTCTTAATTCCCTAGGCAATTGCCAGAGCTGGGAAGGAAGCACGGTAACACTTTGTGGAGGTTGAGCCAGTGAACAAAAACATGCTTTTTTTTTTTTTTCCACACATGGGTACTGAACTGATGCTTGCTTGAAGTTTGGTCACCAATCTTGGGAGAGTGAAGAAAGGCTGTTTCCAGGTAGGAATTCCTTGATTTCCCTCTCTTAGCTCAGTGCTGTTCTTGGGAGCTATGTGGCAGCTTGGAAACAGTCAAGTTACTCTGAATAAATCTTTCAGAATGCTTTTTGTGGGAATAAATGAGGAAAGGATACCTGCCCTTCTAAAATGTTTTCTTGTGCATTGAACACTTTCCACTGTCTCAGAAGAGGCTGGCAAGCACATAGGCCTGTGCACATGGTCTGTCAAAGCCCCGTAAACAATTTAGTGGGTGTTCTCAGTGGCTGTATGGAGATCAGGCCAGCAACCACATTTGTGCTTCAAAGTGAAATGACTCAGTCTTCATGAGAAACCTGACTTTCAGAGTGTTTTCCTCTGAAAATTTCCCTCAAAAAAAAAAAAATATATATATTCTCCTCTTCTTTTGCCTTTTTTCCAGTCAGTCTTGTCTCCCCTGTGCATGTATGCGCTATTAGCACAGTTATCCAGGGCCTCCAGGAGTGTAACACAAAAGTGAGAAGCAGGAGAACACCTGGCAGCAAAGATATTTCCTATCCTATAGGGATTTCTCCTCTCCATTGGACAGTTGTTGTCCATCGAGTTCTGATCTGCATCTCCTGATCAAAAATTAACAAACAAAACTTATGATTTCCTGGATGAAATAAATAAATAGATCCTTTTTGTGAAGGAAGAAAGCTCAAGCACAAAACACACAGCTTGAAGAAACTATTCATTTTCTTCAGAGGTAGGGCACTGCATTTCTGCAAGTTTTTGGAAGAAAATTCAGACATTGTATGTGTATGTAGAGAAATCTTCTGCCCTCTTCTAATCTACTTGACAGTGTCTGCAGTGCAACTTCTTACACTGCAAGCATGCCTTTGCTTTGGTTGTTGGAAACCTGGTCCCTGTGTGGATGCACTTTCTGAAAATCTCCCACTGGAGCCTATATTCATGTTTCTGCAGTTATTCTGTCCCTAAAGCTCCACTGGTACTAAACAGAAAGGCAGCATCTTGAAGGGGACAGACTCTTTAGCAGGGTCTGCAGTGACAAGGGGAAATTGTTTCAAAGTGAATGAGGGGAGATTTAGATGAATAGAAGGAAGAAGTGTTTTACAACAAGGATGGTGAGGCACTGTCATAATTTGCCTCAAGAGCTGATGGATGTCCCATCCCTGGAGATGAGTCCCTTTCAAATTATTCTATGATCTTCAGGGAAAGCTCCTGAGTGCATCATCTTCTTGAAGCAGGAAGAGTCAGAGATAGGATAGGATTTTTTTCTGTGTTAGTTACTCTCATGGTTTGTTTCTCTGATCAGAAGTGCGTATTATGGAGCAGCATTGTAGTTAAGGGGATGAGGTTCTGGATGCATCTTCTCCATATGTCCCATTCCCCACTGGGGTCAGCGGGAGATAAACACTCTTGCTCTCCAAGGCAGCTTGGGCAAATCCTACTAAGTTAGCAGTAGAGGTGTGAGGGCACAAGTCCATTTGTCATGCTAGGGTCACTGAGTTGGTATTTGTGGAAGTGCTGCGTCAATGAGACCGTTTAACTGGCTCCATAGCAAGCTGCAGCTGGCAGTGAGAAGGATGGGGCAAGGTCTGATGCAGTTCATGTATCACTACCTTCTGCTGGTCATCTCTTTCCTGTGCTGAGCTATCAGGTGACTGTCTGTCTGTGTCAAATTTTTCTCTCTGAGCATTACAAGGCAGAAAACTGTGAGCTAAATTTGTGCTGCACTAAAAGGGGCAGAAGTGGTGTCATAAGGTTTAAATACTAAATCTTACAACATTTCTCTTACACTGTTAATAGCCCAAGTGCACATTTATACCCCAGTAACAGTGAAATAGCTTCTGTCCCATTGGCAGTATAAGCTATGTGCCAGAGACTAAAGCCACAGGCACCTGGGAAATATTCTTTATCTCCTTGTGCCTTCAGTACCCAACATGTCTGTTCCAAAACCATGCAGCAGCACCTATCCCCTCTGAAGCAGCAGGATGCTGTGGCATTCATAGCCTCTCCCTCCTACTCCACTTGAAAGGGATTTTAGATGGGTAAGACCAAAGCACTTACTGCAAATCACTTCTAGGGTTTCATTGGCTGCAGTGTTGGTCTCTCCACTTCCCTCCCTTCTCATTTCAAGCTCTCTGTGATCTGTGTGGTCTAACTCGAATCTCCAAACCACAGGAACAAATCTGGGGAGAGTACAAGTCCCCGGCTGTTCTGAATGACTCCAGAATCTCCTCTCTGTGTGCTTTTACAATTACAATTCTGTGCTGTGCTCAAGTCTCACTGGTTGTACTTCTCATCAATGTATGTAACCATGTTTTCTACTTCTGTTCTCTCTTCAAGCAATCATTCTTTTTTTCCTTTTTTTTTTTTTTTTTTTAAATTTATTTTAATGAGCACTGATTATCCCACAGGTTAGTCTGGAGAAGACTGCAAAGCCTTTGAATGCCTTTGAATTTTCCAAGATAAGTGATTCTGGGTGCCCAAGCAGAACGAGCTTTGAAAGGTCTGAAAGGCTTCCAGAGGATGAGTGCCCAGCATATTCTCAAAAAACTGCAGGAATGCACCAAACTTTGAAGCATTCAGAATTGCTGGTGACTGCCTTAAACCTCAGACCCCTGGCTGTAATACGTGTCACAGGATATATTACACTCTACATGTCATAAATCTTTCAAACTGGGTTTGAAGGGACTGTGAGAGATGGTCTTGCCCTGCATTTCTCAGATTTTCTCACCCATGCTTCTGCTCAGCCCCATAGGGTTTTTGTGCCTATCAGGTGAGGGGTGGTAGTGTGATTCAGACCACCCTGATGGTGTCCTGTGGATCTGATCCCTTCCCTGCCCAAGAGCAGGATCAAAGTATATCTAAGCCGTCCCTAACAGATGTTCGCCTAAGCTGTCCATCAAAAACAAAAAATAATGGCGATATAACAGTCTCCCCAGTCAATCTATCTTGTGCTTAATCATTCTTACTGTTAGATTTTGTTTTCATGCTTATCCTAAATCTCTTTTGTGACCATCTAAGCTCATTATTTCTCATCCTGTCATCAGTGAACATGAAGAACAGAAATATACCTTCGTATTTGCAGATAACTTGGACATATTTAAAGGTTGTTCTTGTCTCCCTTTTGGTGTTGACTTCTGTATGATAAACAACCTTATTTCTTTCAATTTTTCTTCATAAATCACATTTTCTAGATCTCTAATTGGTTTTGCAGCTTTGGTGAACAGGATTTGGGTCCTGCATTTGAAATGAAACAAAATATTTCAGCTGAGGCCTTAATAGCCCTATGTAGACCAAGTTATGCTAAATGGCTTACAGTTGGTGCTCCTTGTGCTCTACTCCAGAGTGATGCAGCAGGATGTTGTTGGCTTTTTGCACTGCAGTCTCCCCTTTTCTGGATCCTTTTCTGCTTTCTGGCACTCTGTCCTGGTGTTATACATCAATCCACTCTTCATATATAAGCTATTTGCCACATGAGTGACAGCAAGACAAATAGAAAATGAAGAGCATTGCAACTCATCTTCTAACTACTGTAGTGGAGTGAGATCACCCCCCAAGCCTGACCCCAATACTGTGATACAGCTCAAGGATTTCAGAACTCCATGTGAATGCCTCCCTCTTCCAGCACAAAGCTCAGGTCTGTGGTACATGCTTTCATGGTCCCATTCTGCTGATTATACGTTGTCTCCTCTCCATGTGCTCCCACATTATGTTGTCTCTTGCCACGGGGCTCAGCTCTTTGAAGCAAGGACTAGCCATATGTTTTCCCCCTGTGCAGTACCTGATCCATCCATTCTTGATCCATGATTAAAGATCTTGAATATAAGGGCAATAAAAATAACGCTGTCTCTACAACTGGAAGCTCCTGTTTGTAGCAAAATGGGAAAGGAGTGGGTTTTATGGGTGTATTAAACTTTCCTTTTGTAGCTCTAAAAAGCATAAATGAAGGCAGCTTTTAAAATCAAACTGCTATTTTGTTAGGAAAATACTCTAGCTGAAGAGAATGGTGCATTCCTTTATGTAAAAATGTCACATTTTCACCTGGGGCATATTCATGGAAATTAAAACTTTGCTTCTTGTTGTAAATCTTTGTAAATTTTCATGAATTTGCCCTAGGTGAAAATGTGACATTTTTACAGACAAGAATGCTCCAGTTTTGCTGAGAGAAGCAAGAAAACCTTCCTTTTTTTTTTTTTTTTTTTTAACAAAAAAAAAAAAAAAAAAAAAAAAAAAAGAAAGGAAAAAAAAAAAAAGGCAATGGCAACTTTCTGTTTGTGAAAAATATCTATCTCTTTTATTAGGGAAAAAAATAGAAAGAAAAAAACCCACAGAGTTCAGATCTCCCAGGGCTGCATTCCTCACCTTCAGATCTCCTTTATTGCTAACCACTGTGCTCAAAGGTGAAGAGTGAAACTTTGCCATGTGCTGAGTTTACAAATGCACTTCAGGAAAATGACTGCTTTTGTGGTGGGAATGGGTAACTTTACCATTAAAGTGTCAGCTTTGCTGGCAGTAATATTGTTATGTATTCAGTGGTTATTGTGAGCCAGCTACTGCAACCCTAATTCTTTCAAAGTCTCCACTAAAATTGCTTCAAGAAGCAACTTATTCAAGAAAGAATCTATCAAATAAAGTAATTTTGTAATAAAAATAAAATAAAAGGATAGTTCTTTCTGTTAGCTTTTTTTTCCAATTCAGTCATTGATTTTTCAGCCTGTCCCAGACACGGTGCAAGTTGGACTTGTATTTCCAAAGTGGCAAAAGGAGAAGACTTTCAAGGGTTGCATGGGTTTGGCTGTCACTTAGAACAAAGTGTCCTTTGTCACCCCATTTTTATTGACTTGTCTCCCTATGGAAAAGAAGAGGAAAAGAAGATGGTTCCCCTGGTATGCTCTTGGACAGTTCTTCTCTGACATTCTGGTGCCATTAATTAAGACATCCTAACTCTGGGTGGACTCTCAGAGTTTTCATCAGGCTCAGCAAGTCTTTCCCACCTTTAGGAGTTAATGCTTGTAATCTTGTTCCGCAGCAAATGTGTGGTCAGAGAGAGAGAAAAGATTTCTTCATGCAGACCCTGGAAGAGACCTGGCAGGTCTCTCCATGAGCCAGCAAGTCAAAAGGTATTGGTTACTTCCATCTTCTGAGAAGCCTTTCCTGCCCAGTGGAGATGTCAGCTCTCTTTCCTGTTCATATGACTCCAAAAAAACTCTTGGTTTTTCTCCAGCCTGGAAGAAGTAGGAGTGTCCCAGTTAAAGGACAGCTGCTTCAGTCCTTTGCTGCTTTTCCACCTTCCTTTCTTCTACCCCTTGGTCAAAAAAGGGAATGTCTCTTTCAGCTGCATGGCTCCCAGAGGAGCCTGAGCTGTCCTGGGTACTGGCAATTTGGGAAGCCAGTGGATACACACCAATATCCCCCTCCTCTTCTCTATGGGCTGCAGCACAGGCATTGTGTGACACTGGATTGGACTGGAAAGAAAAAGTCAAAATGGATATTACTGCTTGTTGGAAATGTCTGTTTTCATCCAGGGACACATCCAGGCAGGGAAGCTTTTACTTTGCTCTTGGATTGTACTGAAGCTGCAATAGCCAATTCTCCCCATTACTTGAGAAGCTGCAGCACCAGTCTGTTACAGATCCTGACTTTCCTAGAGTAGATGGATGAGGTCATGGAAAAAAATGCATGATTATTTTACTTGAATAGTTTAAATTTCCCAGTACCAAATGCCCTAGGAGTCTTTGCAATTAATCTTACAACACAAGAATAGTGACCACCCAGCAGTAGTACAGATAAATCCATTAGGCTGCGTGCACACTCAGCCTGCCAACAGCAGTAAATAATGCTTGTAAGTGAGCTTGTAAGTAAATCAAAGCTACGAAAAGGAACAAAAAACCCAACATCCTCTAAAACCCAACAAACCACCACCAACAAAAGACTTTTCCCCCTTGTTTCTGGAGCGTATAATCAACCTTTCTCTAAAAATACTCTGTTGAGTGTCTTCTACGACTGTTGGTAAGATTATTGAGTTCAAGTTATTTTGGGACAAGGCAGGATTTAGTGAAAGCTGCGTGTTGGCTGGCAGAAACCACAGAATCAGATCCCAAGATCCCAAACCAGCCCATGCACATGGGGAAATCTTGCCTTGAGCATTTTGTGATGCTTGCCCAGACCCATGGAGACAAGCACCAGGGCTTTCTGTCTCCCCCAGTTGCTTTCTCTTTCCACATAGGAGAAAATCATTTAACTTTGGTCTTGGCCTTAGCCTGATCTGGATTGGAAATCTGAATGGGATCCAGTGTTATCACAGTATTGCCTCTGGCAGTCCAGTATTCCCTATAAGGATTGATGGCTCTCCCTGCTGATTTGGCACCAGATCCCTCCTCTCAAGTGTCGTCATATTCATCCTCTTGGGGTAAACGGGCTCAGATCCAGCAGTAAATATATAAAGAGAAACATGAGGTATGCTTAACGTTTTATATTGTCACAATTATTTAAAATATATTTATTTATCTGGAAAGGCTTAGCTCATACTCAGCATCTGGTTTTTGGTCAGCTCCTCCTTTTTCTTTTCTGTTTTCAAACCGGTTTTCCAGCTGAGTAGACAGAGGAACAAACCTAGACCAAAAGATTTGCCAAAGGTCACACAGAGAATCAGGAGATTTATAGGGAAATTTGCCCTGGCTTCAGTCAGCGATTCATGTTGTCTCTGTTTGGGTTTGCTCTGACACTAAAGGTTCCTGATTCAGCCTTGCCAGTTCATAAGCCTTTCTCATGAGTCTATTAATATTTGCTGCCTCTCAGAAAGCCAACTAATGGTTTAAGAATTTCAGACTTGTATGAATTAAGCTTCTAGCTGTGGTGACAGCAGAACAAAAATAACTTGGAGCAAAAGAAGATTGGTGTATCTTCTCAAGGCTAAGAAACCAGAGTAAAGTTGCCATTCTTTTTGAAAACACAACTTTGTAGCCTGCTTCCTGATCTTTGGAAACTAGTCTTGTGTTTTGTGACTACTTGGAGCTCTCTTGCTGTTAATTAATACCACTGAGTTTCCTTATATGTTTTATCCTGAGTGTAGTATGTAGCTTTTTTCCCCTTGTCTTCGACTTTTAATTTAACACTATTGCTCTACTTTTCTTTTTCGAGTTTAATTCAAATTGGGATGGTATTTCTCTTGACGTTTTTTCTTTAAATTGAGAAAATGTTTTGATTTTTGTGTAGTTTTATTTCTACTCAAAGGGCTCCATGCATCTTCTTTGTTCGCGGATTCCAGAAAACCCTTAACCTATACAAGATGTCATGATCTCCAGGCATACTTGCTAATCCCTTGCCATATATGAGATATACAGCTGCTCAAAACTTCTGAAAGCAAGAGTGAACTTGGTGTCCAGGATCATGCTTTTGGATAATCCAGCAAGCCAGGCAGTTTCAGGCATCAGTATGATGGAGATCCCTATGCAAAGACACAAGTTTTTCACAAAGATAAGGGGATAGAGTTTAAATTCAATCTCCCAGCAAGAACTATTTTTGGTTATAGTCAGGGCTGCACCAAGTTAGATATAGATTTCAGCTCAGTGTCTGTGCAAAATACACTGGCACTCTTGAAACTGCCCGTTTGCCCTGTGAACATTGCATAATAACCTTCCATCCCCCTTCCTATGCAGGCACAGACCTTAACATCCCTGCAGTGTTAACTGCCTACTATAGCATGTAATTATATACAGGGAATTATCCCTACACTATGATTAGCCAAATGCATTCATATGCATGTGAATTACTCTTTGTGCTGACACAGTGAAAGGCTGGAGGCCGCGTTTTTCTCGAGGGGATGCAGAGGAATGTGCTTGTGTGGTCCTCCAGGGGTAGGCCACTAATGGGAAACCTTCTCCTTGCATCTTGTCTGCCTGAAGCAGGTAGAGCAGCTGGAGCTAGAGATGTGCTCAGGGTGTGTGCCCTCAGCACCACCAGTTCTCAGAGCTGCACAGGCTGCATGCTACATTGCTGTTAAGGAGACAGTGAATTATTTTCTCTTCTTATGCCCAGGAATGGCCATGTAAGGGTCTTCAGTCTTGGTAATAACATGAAACACTGATACACATGAGAGTGTCTGAACCTACAGAGTCTGTTCAGTGGGTGGCACATCAGCTGCTGAAGAGAGAAACACCAAATTGGAAAGTCCTAACATTCACCTGATGGACCCATAAGGCTTTACATGCTGCACTGAAGAAAGATGCTCTATCTATCCCACAGCTTCAGCTTCCTGCTTATCTCTTACAGCATCTTATCCAGAGTAGGAAGGGAGAGGCTTTTCCAAAAGCAATTGCATCCTTTTCCTGCCACATAGCTCTTATGGAGACATTGACACAGAGAGCTGTGATGCTGTCTTGCCCAAGAAGTAAAACAGGCTATTCGTTCTGATAGTCCATGGGACCCTAGAAAAATAAAACTCTTTCTACAGAGGGCCCAAAGCTGACTATCAGGACTCGCAGCTGCTGCTTGTGTCTCCTTGTTAGCTTGGTCTCTTTGGGACCATGGAGCTCTGGCTGGATTTCCTGCTAGCTGGCACGTGCAAGGAAGAAGATTTAAGCCTTTCAGGTCTGATCTGGGGTCTTTCTGACAGGGGAGTTAAGGAGCATGCAGCTTTTTCAGAGCACAGTTGATCTCTTTTACTTGGATTTTAAAACCTGAGGAAGGTCATTATTGAGGCAACATTCACTGCAAACTAAAAGATTGTACAGCTCAGGGCCACTGCAAGGATGGAAAGTTGTGGTGGCACTGCAGTATTGTCTTGTGGCAGAGAGGATGCCCCTGGGTGTGCAGCAGTGCTCATTCTGCTGAAGCTTCATAATTCCAGGTGGCTGTGTATGGACAAGTCCAAGGAACCAAGCCTGACTTCATTGTGGTGGTGAAAGTCTGCAATAATTTTAAGTTGCATGGCTGCTATAAATTTCCCCCATAAGTGTTTTTTCCTTGGTCGTTTCCTTAATGTGGTAGTGAGGCCAGGGGTTCACAGTTAAATGTTATTAAAATATTAAGTATAATTTTCTGCTGTATTTAACTCTTTGGAAAGAATGTGCAGGAGATGGCACGCCATGTGAAATGTAAATGCACGTATTCCTGGGCAAGCAGCTTCTCTTAGCATATGGTGTTCCCTGAATAGTGTGCCTGGGGGTTATGTCTTTGATTTAAAAGTTTTTTTTTTGTTGCTGTTTGTGGAGTTTTTTTGTTTCTGGTCCACCCTTACTAATTAGCAGACTAATCACCAGCAGCCAGCTACTACAGGCAGGAGCAGAAAAGAGGAAGTTTTTAAGCTACAGACGTTATCAGCCAGATCTGTGTAACTTTGTTGATCTGGAAAAATCTCAGATGTAAGCAAAGGTGCTGAGCACACAACTGCTGATCTGTATCTATCAATGCAGGCTATAGCATTGCAGGCACGTGAGAGAACTGTGCAGCCAAAGCAAACGAATGCTCACAGAATGAAAGCATTCCTTGTGTGCCTGTGTCCCCTTACGGCACACTCACCCAGCTCTGGCCAAGGACTCTTATCACAACATGGGACACAGGGCACTGGTGTACTGGAGGGTTATTTCCACCACTGATGCTGGTGTGTGACCAGCAGTGCCCACAGCTCTTAGCCACTCTCCCTGGCTACTTCTCCCTCATCCTCGGGACACCTTCTAGCTCAGACTGAAGCTTCTTGACCCTTTCTCCAAAGATAAACTGTCCACAACTTAGTACATGAAGTGCTAAAATAACTGAGCAGTTATTAAGTACTCTGGAAATATGGATAAATTAATTCAGCATGAAAAGCAGTATATTAATATGATTTACATTATTCATACGAACAGTCTTATTTTCATTAAATTTCTCTTTAAAGTGGCATGGTTACCTCTCCAGGACTTTCCAGTATATGTAGTGAGAAAAGAAACAGGTGATATAGAAATAGTTGATTGCTGTGCTTGTCATGGTTCTTTTCAAAGACTTCACAATTACTTTGAAAATACCAGAAAAATGAGTACTTCTTACAATTTTTGATGAGTCAGTATTTCATCAGGAAGAAGATGCCATTCCTCTCAATTTTGTATGTTAAATACCGGAGGGAAATCACAAAATCACAGTATTGTAGGGGTTGGAAGGGACCTCTAGAGATCATCTAGTCCAACCCTCCTGGCAAAGGAGGCTCCAGATGAGTGTCTACGTGACAGATACACCATACAAAGAACTTCTCCTGCAATGACAGTTGAAAGAACAAGAACTCTTCCAATCATGCTTTTACTATGAACTCCCATGGGCTTCACTCTCGCATACAAAAATACTTTGGTGAGCATCCTCCTTCTTGAGTGCTTCCTGTCATGGACTTAGTTTAGCCTTCTCCTCTCTCTGGGCTTTGGTGAGACCAACATAGAAGAGCATCACAACACAGACTCTTTACCCCACACCCACTTATTTCCTGGATGTCAGAAGGGCTTTTGGAACAGCTCTGGTTTTGCACAGGTTTAATATGGATTACACAGAACTGTGGTTTTCAACATTTTTTGATTTGTAGTCCCTGGATTATGTGATATCCTGATATAAACCCCTATCTGCCAAACAGACATTTATGTAGAAACAGGCTTGTTTTTCTCTCAGTGTTCTCCAAAATCTTTCATAAGTCATGCAGGCTCAACAGAAGTGAAATCTGCTGAAGATGTTTCCATTGCTATCATGTAGACAGCATGAGGTGGGCTCTTTGGTTGGGTTTTAACTCCCCTTACATGTGATCAAACACTCAGTGCTGCTACACACATTGTTGTTTGCTGTTGTTTTAATGAAAGCTTTTATTCCAGAAAAGACTGTGGGACTTGTTGTAGGAGTTTTGCTAGTAGCAGAAGTTTGCTTGTTTTGGTGGTCCATGAGAGACAGCTTTTGAGAGAAAGTGGCTCCCAGGGAACCGTTGGAGAAGTGAGCCAAGATACTGCAGGGAAGCTATTGCCTGCCTGTCCCCTGAGCAGCTGTCCTAAAGGAATGGTACTTCTGTGCACAGACAGAAACTCTGCATTACTTCTGAGATCGCCAGCAATACCTCAGAGGGTTGAACATCATAGGAGTGATACTGGCACAAGAGTTGAAGCCAAGTGCCAGAGAAAAGGACAGTGACACGTGAACAGGGATCGTTTAGGAACAAATAAGTATATCAGAAACTCAGAAAATCTGCCTGACTACTGTTATAAGGCTTTTTCCTCCAGTTTGGTGCAGGTCTTCACCGTAGTGCTGAGCTTTCACACTTCCAACAGATTGCTATCCAGGAGCTTCAGTCTGCTGGAAAAGAAGAGCTCACTAATGCCCAGGACAGCAGTTGAAAGTTGATTACCTGCCATCTGAATGTAAAACAGCCTCTAAATTTCAGATCTTAAGTTTTCTATTAGCTTCTGGCCATTTTACTCTTCTCATTAAAATAAACAGGTTGTGTCAATGACCTCAGTTAAACCCGCACTGAGGTATAACCCGAGTTTATTCACACATTAAGAAAAAATGATGGCATAAGATTTCATAAGATTTCAACTGCATCTTTTATGTGAGGAAGAAGAATAGCCACAACATCCACAACATTTTATAAATCAGTCTTCTTGCCAGCATCTTTTCCACCCTATTACCTCAGACAAACTGGTCAAACTAGTGACAGCAGTTACATAAGCATATGTTAAAGGCAGAAGACTGAGTAGAATGTCCTCTTCAATCCTAAATACACAAACTGTGGATACTGGGAATGTGAAGGAAAACTGGGCAGGCCTGGATTCTCTTCCTGACTGGTAATTCTGAGCATTGCTGTTGAAGATAACACAGGGAGACGTGTGAAGAGCTGGTCAGAGCCCATTGTTTTTTTTACCTGTACTCTAATTTCTTTCCTTCTGGGATGCTCATGTCCCTAGAATAAATATATAGTTCTTATCTTTCTGTGGGCATTGTGTAGGCAATAAACTTACAACTTGACCAAATGTCTGAAAGACTTCCTATGATCAAAATCAGGACAAAACTTCAGAAATAAGGAAGTGCTGCCCTGCAAAAATACAAGAAGTTTTGCGCTCATGACCCTTGTCTAACTTCACCCTGTCTGCAGCCGTATTCTTCCTAATATCTTGCTTCTTGAATTGTTCAGTCAGTTCTCAGACAAATCTCTGTCCCACCAGGCCATCTTCAGCATCCTCTGACTTACCTCTCCAACTGATCAGCTGTGCTGGTAGCACTTGCAGAAGCCACAAAAGGTCTAGTTATCCAAGGCAGACTCCTCTGCAGATTAACAACCCAGTGCTGTTCAGCAGCGAGCCAACACTGAGAAATGTGAGCACTTTCATGGCCCCACTCCCCAGTGGGATCTGCTCTTCCCTGTGGATTTTGACCCTTGCTGAAGACCCACTTCCTCTTGTTATTCAATTGCACAAGCAGGCAAAAGAAGCCTCTGCCCACCTACCTAGAAGTTTCCCTTTGTGAACGCAGATTAAAGAAAACCCTCACTTTCCAATCCTTTCTGGCATAACCCAATACAGAGTGTGACCAAAGTTGGCAGAGTTCCCACTCCTGCAATTCAATCATCATTCAAGAATTAATTAGGCAATAAAGTAGAGGAGATTCAGCTCATTAGATCTAACAGTTTGCCAAGGAATGGTGGCTATGGCTTCATGTGATATACATACCTTATAACTCAAATAGTGATTCCGTATAGACTCCAAAAATACATTGAAACCATCTGTGAAATACAGTGGTACTATAAACTAAATTGAAGAGAAAACTCTTTTGAAACCTTAGCCTTGAAAAGCATTAAGAGATCATAAAGTCAGCTTTAAATAAGACTATTTATGTGAGTTGTCAGAAGAGTAAGCTGTATATAATCAGAAGTCAGGAAGCTAGGACATCAGAGATCTCTGAAATGCCCACATCATGACAGGAACAGACACAGAGATGCCCACTGCTCAGCTGCTAAATAGCTAGTTAAATTGCTAGGAGAGGAATCTTAAAAGAAGTTCAGTCAACTTACTGGAGCAATTTCCTGATCCTACTGTAATAACTTCTTGCAAAGACAACACTGTTGCAGACTAAGGGTGTTCAGAAATGTATTTTCCACTATAATAGGGCACTCTCTTAATAGGGAAAATTGTTGCTCTGTTAACCACAGAAGCTAAAAGGCTCTTTGTCTTTCCAGCACCATCCAGTTCCTTCAGTTCAAAGCCACACTGTGCCCTCCATTACCAGTACAGGAATTTCCACTGACACCAGCAGCACGGAGTCAGACTTACAAGTAAGTGTAGGCTGCCAGCCTCTGAGGAACTCTCTCCCTGCATAAGAGATAATGGACCACAATTTGAGGGCTCAGTTACAAGGGCATAATGCTACTTTAGCTCCCCCCAGAATCTCACAGATGCAGAAATGTCTACCCCTCACTGCTTCCCAAACTCCGGGTTAGCCAGCAGCTGCTGTTTCTCCCCTATTTTCTTCCATTTGACATTCCTGCCTGCTCACACTTTCCAAGAGTGGGTTTTATCACACTGTGCTTTTGGAAGGCAGGACTCTGGAGAGGACAGCCAGGCATCTTTCAATCCCTGAGCCAATAGTTTTGCAAATAATACTTCTGCAGACAAGTCAATGCACTTAAAAATCCCTCTGGAATGCAGCAAGAGCTGGGTAGGCTGGAGACTGGTTAATGGAGATGTTGTTCAATGTCGCACATCCCACAACTTCAGCAATTAACCCCGGTTGCACTGTTTTTAAGCTCTGCTTCGGTGACAGAGCTGTGGCATATTTTATTATGTTTGGAAGGACTCCACCATCTCAGTAGTGCATTCTGCATTCAGAAGATGAGACTCTGCTTTAAGATGTATGAAGGTGTTCGGTATAAACAATGGATAACATCTTAGGGTTGATCCGAATCAACAGTGTACGTTTGTTATCTGGTTTATTTTTCCATGTTGTTCAGCTTCTTTGTGAGACTACAGGGAAATGTTAACAAATTAATTGCATCCACTGTTAAAAGGGACTGCAAGAGCTGTTCTCAATCATCTGCTTTATGTAAATACTGTGTGTGGGAGGTTGTGTTGTTTACTACCAGCTATCATCTATATTACCGTAGCACCTAAGAGCCTCAGAAATGTAGAGGGCTCCATTGCAGGGATGCCACGAAGGGAGAGAGAAAAAAGACCATCACAGTCTCAAAATAATCTCTGAGGTGTTAATCCTTTCAAACAACTTAAAGTAAAAAGCCGTGCAACTCAACCATTCTCACCTCCTTAAAACTTTCACCTTTTCTTTCTAGGTGAAAGTAGGTCTTAGAAGCCTTTTGTTACTCATCGTCTGCCCTTTCAAGCCTTAGATAAAGCTTGAAGACACTAGATAGGGTTAAGCCTAATACTGAATATGTATCTTTTTACTTGAGCTCAAACTGCATTGCTGGCACGGTGATGTTGCCCTGATAACATTGTAACATGGGGTACTTTGCATATATTGGGATCTGTAGCCTTCTAATTATCCAACAACTAGATAATCTTCAAGGGCAGGAATTTTCCAAATGGTCTGGAATGCAGGCAGCAGATAAACAGATAATATCCTAGTGAGGTATAAAGCAAACCAAATATGGTGTTCTGGAATGAGATGCAGCACTGTCAATTTGGAAAACACAGTACAATCTGTATATTAAAAAAGTAAGTTAAGCAATTTTTTCAGTTCCCAGGCAGCCTTATTGCAGACATCCTGCTCATTTTTTTGAACCAGGTAGTTTGAGTGCAGTTTCCCTTTGTGGGTACGCAGGTTGCTGCTGTTGATAGGACTGGGTTGGTGCTTTATGCCTAGAGAGTGGTTTCAACCTCGTAATCCATGCACCCTTGAAAGTCCTCAGGCTGCTTCCAGAGGCTCTTGGAAGAGCATTATAAATAGGCTCCTACCAACTCAACAGTGGTCCTCATAATCATTTGAAAAAGTTTTGGGGAGCTTGTTTTTCCCCTTCCCCTAGACAAAGCAAAGCAAAGCTATTCTGCATGACATGTGATTTCAATTTCTGAAGATAGCTTGGGGCTTCAAGTCAGTGTAAAGACGGCTGTATATTTACCCAGGTAGAACACTGACCACCTACAGGACAGATCCAAGTTTCACCCTCCCTGGTAGGAAACATTGTCAGGATTCAGCAAACCATTTGCCTCAAGTTTTCTGCATCTGCTGGCAAAGGTTCGTTATTTCTTTTGCTCATTTTTGTTTATAGCAGAAAAAGAAACATGAGGCAGCAGTGCTGTCCCTTACAAGGGAAAAACTGAAAATCCAAAGTGATCTCATGACTCCAAACAGAATCAGATGATAAGCCTGGGAAGCTTACCCAGCTATGATGGTGCCTTGTACCAATCAACAGCTCAGGATTAGTAGGATTAAAGTAAATCTTATTTCTGGCCATCCATGTCTGAATTTCAGTTTGGCATTTGGTCAACAAAGCAACCGCCTTTTGCAAGGTAGTGTGACAAATTTCTTTTTCCATAAACATTATGGAAAAAAAAAAAAAAAAAAAAAGGATGTAAAAAGGATGTTCTTGAAAAGTCTCTGAAGTGCTCTGTATTATCTGTTGAGATGGTGCTAAAATTGGAGCAGAACAAAATGTTCAATTTTCATCTTATAAAAGAGCACAGCAGAAGCACATCATGTCGTCTCATGCTTACATCTGTTCAGGTGAGGTAGGAGAAGCACTCCTTATACCACACCCAAGTCCTCCAGATAAAGTATTTGTATTAGTATTCACTTTTATACCTTGTGAAAGCAATTGTGGATGAGCATTGGCTGACACACTTCAGTTCTTAGCCAGATGAAATGGGGAAGTTCAAGGGCATGAAAAGGACGTGAGTACGCACAAAAGTGAAGGAACTGGTATTTTGCAGTTGCGAAGGTGCTGAGATTGCAAGCTTTAAACAAAGAGTGATGTCCACAGCCACGTGAGAGTGCTTAGGTTTTGAATGATCTTTGCCAGCAGTCTTCCTCTTCAACAGAGACTCCATTTCCAAGAACAACAGCTTTAAATCTGATTCTTCATAGTGTTAACTTCTCAGAACAAGGACATTTCTTAAAGATTGCTCAGTGTTTTCCAGAAACTCTGCTTTCTCTTATGCTTGTGGCTAATAGTTGACTCCTGTTCAGGTACCAGAATAAGGCATGCCCCGTGAGTGAACATGTCCAAACCAGCATGGTGAAGGTGGCAGAGCATAAACCCAGCACAGGAACAAATGAACTCCAGACTCCTCCTCTGGACTGTGGAGTTGCTGAGTTTGATAAATACAAATGGCTAAAAAATACACACAACATTTATAGTAGATAGGAAATGCCAGATCTGCATTCTGAATGTCTCCAATTCCATCCCAACTCAGTGTGGCTATCTGAGGCATCAAGCATCTATTACCTGAAACCAATAGGCCTTTTTAACCTATTCCCAGTGAAGCACCACTCAGGATGATTAACAGTGGTAGGGGCTGCTCTTTGAGCATTTATTTGCTGTATTTTGAAATCCCTACAAACAGGGTTTAATATCTTGACATCAATAACCACTCCTTGAATACCTCCTCAATTCTTTGCTCTCAGTGCTGAGTGAAGAGGGAGCTACCCACTCCGTTTTATAGCCTGAACGTTTCTGAGCTGGGATGTTAGTCATTAAAAATGACAGAGCTTGACCAGTGTCACTCCATTTTACAAGAGCATAACATCTGACCCAGTGTGTATGCTTATTTTGTTCAGTTAAAACCATGCTTTTAGGAATAGGTGACTATATACAAGGTCTGTCTGCAGCTCTATCCACCCCCTGTGGCCTGAGGGCTGCTGCTGCTGCTGTCTTCTGGAAGCAAAGAGGAACAGCAGCTTTTTAATCTGAATACAATCAGGTATAAAGATTGTGCTGTCGACAAACAATGTATCATGTAACAGCCACGCTCTTGTAAAAGAGGATATTTTCAGTTTTATGGGAGTTTTCAGTCCAGAATGGATGCATTAGTGCAGGTTCAGTAAGAAATATAATACCAGGAGTAAATAGCAGTAAACATCTTTTCAAGGGTGAAACTCCAGGTTTAAGTGATACTTATGAAGATACAGGCCTAAATTAATGTTACCAAATAGAATGAATGGGCCAGATGGTCAGCTGGTACAAAAGGAGCCTTGCTCTGTAAAAAATGAAGAGTACTGATTTTGTTTATTGTTCATCACGGTTAAACGGCTTGTCCATTACGCCACCAGGGATACATCACTTTCCCCTCAGGCTTCTAATATCAAAGGTTTGATAAGAAGGAGAATATAGGGACCTCAGACAATCGTTGGATACACTGTGCTGGGACACATGGGTGTGTGCTCCTTGTGCCCCACGTGCTCTTCTGTTCACACCAACCCAAGAGCAGGCACTCATTTCACAGCTGCAGCAAGCTCTTGCTTTCGGCAGCAAGATGTTAACCCCAGGAAGGCTGGAGAACAAGGGCAAGTGCATGCATCCAAATGCACAGCCTATTTCCCAAAACCTTCCTTCCTTCCCTTGCCACGCATTTGGGCGGATCCTGCTGTGGGAGCCTCTGGGATGTGTGGAGACCTCGCCAAGCTAAACACTGGAGTTCCTCCACTTTTACATTTCTACTGCAAATGAAGGAAAAGCTATCTGAAAAGGCTTCACAACCATGACATGTCATCACCAAGACTTGCAGGACTCTCGGCGAGAGGCTGTAGGAATCTAAATGGCATCCTAACGGGAAAAGGGGCTGCTAACTGGTAACTCATTCAATCAGTGACCTAGAGCCTCCCGCCCGTGCTTGGTCTGAGGTCAAATAAAAAGGCTCTTTCACACACCTACCACTTCTTTTTGTTTCACTTCTTTGTTGTGTATATTGAGTGTTAATGACCTGAAAATTTACTTCCTATAGCCCACACACTTTGCCTTTTCACAAGATTCACTTTGACAGCTGATGTGAACTGCTCAAATTTAACTCCAGTGCATTCACAGGAGCAGTATGGATTATTCCTGGCATTTTTAGGATGTATTCGAACGTCCATAGAAGAGAAATCAGAGGCTATTCTTCAACAGTGACCCCCGCTGGAGAGCAAGCCTTAACTTTGTTCTCCTCATCTAAGGTACTAAATTAATTATGGAGAGCAAGATAAGTAGCTCTCAAGAACAATTTGTGCTTTAGTAACACATTTCATGTAACCTAAGACCTCATGCTTGATCATTGCTGTTGCAGTGAATTTTTAATATGCTCTGCACATGGATTTTTCTGAATTGCCACTTCAGTTTGATTTCACTTTACAATGTTCAGTGTTGTACGCTTGTCAAGGCAGACTTGCAGGAACTGAATTCTGTGTCTAGTTTTGAAATGAAAACAATATTGTTGAGACATTTTGCCTGTGGTAAGATTTTTAGTATTGTGACAAACGTTGAGATAGTAACAAATGTAGGTAAGGCTGTAGGAACAAGGGTAAAAATACTGTTATTTCCTCATGCTTCTCATTCATCTTGATTGATTGACTATCAAGGCTTTATTTTATTTTTTAATTAAGAGATTAAAGACAGTTCCAAAAGCAGCATATGTGCACATCTGAATATCCTAGGTCCCACATCACTCGTTTGAACATTATTATCTTGACACATCCTCCAGACAACAGCCTCAGTGCAACATCACTGCCTTGGCATGGAATGGAAATCCCAGTGTGGTTAGCACAGACTGTGTCATAATGAACTAGAGGGAGTGCTCGTGGTTCTTTTTTGGATACTCAGATGCCTGTACGGCTTTGCCTGCTATTAAGATAGGCACAAAATAGTAAATATTCCTAATTTATAGCAATACACACACATCATGTTAAAACTAATATCCATAACAGGTGCAATAGCAGCCATGGAGAAATCCACATAAGACTTCTAACCAGTACTTTAAATGCACTGGTCAGGTTGACATCATTCTTACAGGTGGAGCATCCAATAAAACTGCCACTCTAGTTAATGAAAAGGAAGGTGTTTTCTTGTGGAACATAATGGATAATGAACAGATGCTATAGTGACTTCAGAAATAGTTTCCATGCAGCAGAAATCATACATTATGATTCAGTACCACCTCCTGGGCACTGGTTATCTTCCTCGCTCTTCCTATCTTGCTAGATTGATTAAAGACAGTAATGGCCTTTATAAGCACTGTGGCTTTTATAATTCACTATGGCTTCCCGTATAATTCTATTTTTTTTTTCTGATGTTTTCCCCCCTAAAACTTATGTTCCCTCAAAATTTTCCAGGGGTCAGTTTTTATCTGCCATTCAGATGAGAAGAGCAAGAATCTCCAGGAAGTTTGCTGGAAACCCCAATATTGCTCTCTAATACAGAAGGGGTGACAATATTGTGAGGGTATCTTGCTGCAAAAGAGAGTCTGTGTCAGGGGGGTGATTTTGCAATCCTCCCAACAACATCTTAGACTCAGTTGCAGGGAAATAAATCCATGCAAAAGGAATAAGGGCTGCATTAATTTACACAGTTCCACTCAGCTGCCCTGCTCTCAAGACCTAGCCTTTTTATTTCCAGAAATATTTATTTCACTTGCTAACTTCTGGGTTATTTTTCTTTCAGCAATAAATATTCCATAACACCCAAGTTGTTTTAAACCTCTCTTCTGGCAGGAATTTAAATCTCCTGAGCTCTCTTGTTGTCTGAACAGGATTATATTAAACTTTTCGGCAGGTCTTTTGCAACATCTCTGTGAATGTCAATAAAACTAGAGCAATAAGGACCAATGAAAGAAGCTTTTGAAAATCAAAGCACTTACATAATGCCTCAGTGTAGACTTAGGTGCTTTTCGTGCCTGTATTTTATTTTATTTTATTTTATTTTATTTTATTTTATTTTTTGTTTGACATACAGTTGTATAATTTTGATAATACTTGTTTACTAATGATTTTCAATTAAGAATATTTAATTGAAGATATCTAGCTATGTTACATGCTGAAGCAAAACAGACCAGCTACCCTGGCCCCAGTACTTTCTTTCTCTTTTCACCTCTGGATATGTAGTTGGCTTTCATAATGTTCACAAGTATGTTGGGTTTTCTGATATGAGGCCTCATCACTGTCTATCTGATACTGCGTATAGGGAAAAAATGCATTTCAGAGAATGGATTTGTGAGTAATAAGGTAAGCCACCTCTTACAAGCAATTGCAAGTGCCTATATAGCATATTTGAGATCTTAAAAACACTTCAAATTACTTTCTTCAGGACAAGTGCGAAGTATTTATTAAAAGGTTATCCTTCACTCTGTCCTTGTTGTGTCTTATGGGTGCCTATAAATAGTGGCAGGCTTCGTGGACTAATCACCCTTGGCTTCTCTTCTACAAGTCACGAATGTTGCAGCAATAAAGGTGTTTTTTTCCTTTAAAACAAAAAGTGATTAATTAACGGACGGATTTTCTCAGTAAAGGAGATACTCAGCTTCATGAGGGGTAGAGTCTCCTTGAACACGACTACATTTCAATGCATGTATGAGGAATCAGAGAGCTCACTCAGGCTGGTTTGAACAGATGGAATCCCAAGTCTAGTTGGGAGGCTTTCTGTGCATTACCAAAACTCTTTTAATAGCCTCTTGTTTCTGCACCTGCAGGAAATAACGTGTCATCTGCCAAAACCCAAATTTCAAGGATTAGCTAATAATATTTTCTTTGAAAAAGAGAGCTGATTCTTAACCAGTATCATGAGTCTTTGAAGTCTCTGTAATCTATTTTCCCTGCCTGCTTTAATGAGCCTTTGAATGTTACTCTGCAATTTCTTTTTTTTTTTTTTAAATTTGGTGGGGGAAGGAGATGCACATTCTCTTTTCTCTGAAGAATTTTAAAAATTCATTACTGCAAATAACTTTCACAATGCCAGAACACTAAGTTATGCAGTATCCTCTGAGTGCATCTGCGGTAAATAAATCACGGCTTTGCTGGATTCATCATTTCAGAGGTTAATGAGATGTAGAAGAAAATCCCAATTAACTCAGATCTGAGTTCGGGTCTCTTTTCTTACCATGTAGGCCAGTTATCAGTGGAGTTTCTCAAGGTTCTATTTCCTGCACTAGCCTGTTTTTTAATGGACTGAGAACACGCATGCCCATGCTGTTGTTTCAACAATGTCAATGAAATTAGCAAATTTAACTTAAAACCAGTTAGCCTTGGAATCTGTAGTAGGTAATGAAGGATAGCATGGAGCTCGGAAGAGCCTTTTAGGGTCAGATATTGTGATGGGTTTTACAGATAGCAAGCTCCTTGATCTTATACCATGCTTCACCCCTTTCTGTGAGTGCAGACATAGGCTGGACTGTCTTTCATGACTGTCCACTGATATTCCCTTATTTCATGGAATGATGGAATCACAGAATCATTGAGATTGGAAGAGACCACTAAGATGATCCAGTCCAACCACCAACCCATCACACCGTGCCCACTGATCACGTCCCTCAGTGCCACATCCACACGGTTTCTGAACACCTCCAGGGACAGTGACTGCACCACCTCCCTGGGCAGCCTGTGCCACTGCCTTGCTGCTCTTTTGGAGAAGAAAGTTTTTCTAATATCCAGTCTGAACCGCCCCTGGCACAACTTGAGACCATTCCCTCTTATCTTATTGCTGTTACCTGTGTGAAGAAACTTCTCTCCCCACCCCCACCCCCCCCTTGCTATAGTCTCCTTTCAGGCAGTTGTAGAGAATGGTAAAATCTCCCCTGTGCCTCCTAATTTACACTGATATGGGTAGTTTGTTTGATTCCAGTGCATTTATTACGGAGTCTCACCCACCACTGACCAGCAGCAGCTCCTTGTCCTGCTTGCCCACCAAGCGTGTGTGCTGGCACATGCTGTGGTTGCATCAGTGAATACATCTCACCTCCCCATGGCATGGAGGTCTCTCCACAGCCTGGTGCGGCTGCAGATGAGGAGCAGAGCTCCTGAAGCACCTAGCTAGGCTCTGCAGGCTGTTTTGCTTGGCGGCCCAGCTCTACCTCTCTCTGTGTCTGCACGACCACAACCACAGACACGCTGTTGATACCTCCAGACATGGGCGAGCAGGCCCCGGCCTGTGCAACTTCTTCGTTAGTGTTGCTTGAAGCCATAATTATATAATATGAGAGGGTTTTCCTCTTGCCAGCAGACAGAGTTAATGTTCAAAATCCAAAGTAATAATTTTAAGTATATTGCAGCTCAGCTGTAAACAGGATAAGGCTGATTTTTTTTTTCTATAGACAATGAACAGAGCCCATTAGCAAAGCACAGAAGGAGCAGACATAAAGGTGAGCACCTGTATAATAGCTCTGTTTATCCCTAAAATAAATGTAGACTCTAATGACATTCTATTATTTAATGTGTTTCCGAATCTCTCTCAAGCCCAAAAATGATCTTTTCAGTTCTGCTACCATATTTTTTTCTTGTTTAAGAGCAGATGATTAATTCTGCTTCTATAAACTTTGTTTGCCTTTGAAATGATAATCACCTACTCCATCAGACTTTTCCTAGTATGGTGCATTTTCAGAGCACTTAAAGTATTACTAGTTTGGTAAATGAAACAGGGAGCTGATTTGACTGGCCACAATGAGCCCATGAGTTATCTCAGATTAAAAATGATTTACATCATCAGAAGGAGCTTCTGTGGAAAAGCCAGGGCAGTGCTGAACATTGCCACGTGCCAGATCTGCCAAAGAGCACAAGCTTGGATCAGAATTGATATTAGGAAAAATTCCTTCTCCAAAAGAGTGGTGAAGCATTGGAACCCAGGGAGGTGATAGAATCACTGTCCCTGGATGTGTTCAAGGAACGTGTGGATGTGGCACTGACGGATATCATTTAGTGGGCAATATTGGTGGTAGGTGACAGTTGGACTGGAATATCTTAGAAGCTTTTTCCAACCTTAGTGTTTCTATGATTCATGTAGTGCTTTGCTACAGGAGTTAAAACACCAGCGCTTGGGGTGCCTTCCCACCCAGCTGGTGGAGGGTTGGTGCCAAGCCACTGTGCATAAAGTTTCTCTTTTTGTCTCCATTGTGGACAAAGAGGTGGAAAAAGGAATTAGCCCACCTACTGTGCAATTGCTTATCTTTTGTTATTTTGATTTCTTTGAAAACCAAAGATTTACTTCTGGCACACAAGCGTTTATTCGTAATGGAAACCCATGCCAATGGAAAGAATACGTGTAGGGCAGCATGAGTTTTTGCAGTGACCTACCCCAATGGTCTTCAAATCTGATTTGCTCCCTTTTTTGTTATTTTATACTGCTGGAGCATGGACTTTCTGATAAATTAAACTGTCACACAGAGCTGGAATATGGTCTGCAGGATGCAGACCAGGGCTTGTAATACCCAGACAGGCTCTTCCACACTGCTCTCTAAAGTCTAAATTGGCCTGATTCGCGCCCAGCTTTCCTCTGCTGGGATCCAAACAAATGCTTGCCTAAAAACACTGGATGATGACTGGCACAGGGCTTTGTGAGCAAATTTGTGATGTGGGCCTACCTAGCTCAAAAATACAAAGCTAGCTTACTGAGTACAGTACTCAGCACAAGCAGCATCTGGGGCTGGGTGATGTGAGGTTGTGGTACAACACAGAAACATGCAAGTGAGCTGAACAGCCATCCCAGCAGAATTGGAGTTCCCCACTTGGGGAGAAGCAGTAGGAAGCACAGAGACACCAGCACGACCTGGTCTCCTCCTCTTCTCACCTCCTCACTGTGAGCATAAAATCTGTCCTTTTACTGCTCTTGTTTTTGTGACATGAACTGTGAGCTGGTGGATTTCGATTTGATTGATTCATCTTCTTTTTATTTTGCACATATTCTCCAGAGAAGAATCTGAAACAAGGAAGAAAGGGATAAGCACCAGAGTATAGAAACTTCAAATTACTTCCACATTTAGACCGCATGATAGAATGCTAGAGCACATTCAGCATGCAACTGGCACGTGCCAAATTATTTTGGGAAGTGTGAAAAACGCATGTTGTTAATATTGAACAAATGATCTTCTGTGGATGCTGGGGTTTCCACTTTCTGTTCCCAATAAATCTTCCTTTCTCTTCACTAGTTTTACTCCCACTGTCCCGATACAGGCAAAGTGTCAGATGAGGTCAGCCAAGTCCTGAATCAAGACTACTGCAGCACAAACTGATGTGTACAAACTGCCAGGTGCCAGCAGGAGAAATTAAAGAGAACAGTGAAAATATCCACTGTGTGCTGGTTAAACCCCCACTGCTAACAAATCAAGTGTAATTAAGGAGTCAGAGCAACAAAAAGGTGGATGAATTTCTCACTGAAAGGAAAACATCTTCTTTCTCCCTTACTCTTCCCTTCAGTGAATTACTGTTTTCTTTTGTAACAAATAGATTATTTATGTTTACCACTTTTTTTTTTTTTTTTTTCTTTTTAATCATGATTTCATAAAGTAGAACTTCATTTTGATTTGGTCTTGAGATGACTGCACTTTCTTAGCCATTATTATGTAAATTGTTCCAAAGGTGACTTGTGTTTATTTCCACAGAAACAACAACAGAAACAAAGAGCACAATAATACTATTTGGTAGAGCAAATTCTCAGCTACAAAAAAACTCTGTTTTTCAACACAGTCACCACCATGAGCTGTGCATTTTCATCACTAACGAACAAGAGAATCTCGTAACAATCTGCACCAGCAGACATGACCCACTGTTGCTGTCACCACTGCTGAAATGCACCAGCCACCCCTCACTGTGCTCACGTCCTCTGGTTGGTCTCCATAAACATTCAGCAGGCACTGATGAATATCAATGGCTGTCATTTTTTCTGCACGGCTGAATTCAGTGATACTCCTTTGCTTCATACACACTTCTGTGTCAGATGCCATTTTGTCAGACTGCCCCTCTGCTCTCACGTGGCAGCATGTAATGGGACACTGGTGGGAAGCTTCAGCCTCTACTGCCATGCCACCAACATCTGCCTCTGATGTCATGAGTCAACATCATAACACAGGAGGCATTTCTTTTGGAGCAGCCCTCATATTTTTAAAGGCCCAAATGATAACAGTATTAAAACACATTTCTTTTTTCCCTCTTTGTCGTATCCTTCTCCTGGAAGTCAGTATGTCTTTCTGGGATGAGAAAGAATGCACAACTAATACTGGCATTGAAGGAAATTACAGCATTTGCTGTTCAGGGGGTGCTCCAGTGAGTTTTTCCTAACTTGCAATGTCAGGTAGTAGTGATGGAAAACATTAAGTTGATATGCACTTAACATGAACTCACTAGAGAGATAAGGAAGTTTCCTTATTAAAACAGACATTTCTTAGTAATAAAACTCAATTATCATGTCAGCCTTGACTTAAGGCACGTTTTAAAGAAGGTGTCAATTTAATAATCACTCCTCAATTTGAAATGTCATCCCTACTCTGGTTACAAGTAAACTTTGTAACAACTATAATTAAGAGAAAGGGAGTTAACTTTCAGTTTTTAATTGTTTTGCCTGCGCTACATGATTTGCAGCAGCATGTGGAGCCCAATTATCCATTTTGCTACAGGTACACTGCTGCGGGCCCTGCATTTTTCCTACTTAAAGCAATGACTAAAGCAGTGGGGTCATAGTTTAAGGGTGAAGAGGATTATGATAACACCAACACTAACAAATAGCAGAAAGGGCAGTAGCAGGCTGGGTTGGGATGGGAGCTGGTGACAGCACACATGTGGCAGGAGAAATCCAGAGGGAGAGGAAAGAGAAATTGACACTGAGAAACACCACAGCTTTGATTCCCATACAGCTGCTCACAGGGAAGTGGGAGGAGGGTTGGGAGATAGCTTTGCCGAGGGTCACAGAATTATTTTTCTCAAGGAAGTGTGAGGAACGAGCTGCCCAGGGAGGTGGTGGACTCATGTCCCTGGCGGTATTTAAGAGGTGTGTGGAGGAGGTGCTACAAGATATAATTTAGTAGCTTAGTGGGTAGTGATGGTGATAGGATGATTGGACTAGATGATCTTGTAGTTCCTTTCCAACCCTATGATTCTATAATTCTAGGAAAAAGTGTGCCCAGGTCTGGAGGACAAGCGAAAATTCCATCTGCACAGCAGTACTGTGATGGTAAACAGAGAGCAAGAGTGTATCTGTGAGTACTGTGAGATTGTGAGGGAGAGAATGGACAGGCAATATCCACCCCTGCCCACACCTAGCAGCTCCTAGAAGAGACTTATGGTCTCTTGCCTTCTTTGAAAACACTTTGGATAGCTATTGTGCTAATAAAGTCATATGGAAGTGGGAGCTAGAATGGAAAAGACGTGTGCCTCAGTACATCAGCTCTGTTGCCATCAAAGACCAGATAATATTGAAGGAGGAAATCCCCTTGGTGTCCGGAACAGAAGAGTGTTTTGGCAAACATAAGACATGCTGTGTAAAGCTGAGCTGCCAGCATTTTGCCTGACTAAGCCATTCAGACCCAGCAAGCCTCTTCGGTAAAATTATTTCTCAGCTACAATTCTGTTTTGGACATGATCTTAACATGTTCATGCTGAAACAAACAGGCAGGGCTGTGAAACCTAAATGAGCAGGTCCCGACTCACACTGGAGTGCCTGGCTGTGCTGCCTTCCTGCCTAATGGGGTTCTATTGTTACTGCGGCCTTGGTGTGATCAATGGATGTCACTCTGGTCTAAGCGCAGAATGGCAGCTGTGCCTTGAGGACAGTTTCTGAATGAGGATGCTTTTTGCTAGCCTGAGCGGATACAGGTTTGGTAATGTGCTGCCTGTGACATCTTTGCTGGGAATAAATACATGATATATTAGTGGGGCTAGCATCAGTGATGACAGATACTACATTATGGTCAAAAGGCCACAATTTCATTAATATGATGCCTGAAGGCATCTTCCTGACAGTCGGGCAAACAGGGGGAAATGACAATAGCCTGAAGCACTCATCAGCCTCTCCTCTCTTTTTGGCGCTGTGGAGTGAGGCGTACTGCAGCAGGCCAGAGCCAAGCTGGACAAGATTGCCCAGCCTCACCTGCCTGTCTCCTGCACTCACTGCACCAGAGAACCACAGATTCCTTGTGATCTATCAGTGGTCCTGCCGCCACCTCCATTAGCATGGAGCTGCCCTGCTGGTGTCACTGTCAAATCACGTCTCAGTAGGGATGTCAGCAGTAAATGCAAACTGGAGGAGGAGCACAGCTGTAGCATGGGGGTAAAGGCCGAGAAGCTGCACAGCGGCTGCTGCGCTGTATGACCAATGGGTGCAGGACAGCACAACAGAAGGCTTTTCCTGCAATAAATAACCGAAATGAAACATTTTCACAAGTTCATCTCTGTTCATGACTGATACTCTTACTGACGTGTCTGTCACTGGGGTCTGCAAGTGTGTCTTGAAATCTACTGGTGCAGAAGGTTGCCCTGGGCTGATATGTTCACAAAGGAGCACCTTGGAGTACTATCACAGAATTACAGAATAGTTTGGGTTGAAAGGGATCTCAAAGCCCACCCAGCCCCAACCCCTGCCATGGGTAGGGCTACCCCTCACCAGCTCAGGCTGCCCAGGGCCCCATCCAACCTGGCCTTGAGTGCCTTCAGGGATAGGGCACCACAGCTTCTCTGGGCAGCTGTGCCAGCTCCTCACTGCCCCCTGAGTAAAAAATTTCCTCCCAACATCTAAACTAAATCTCCCCTCTTTTAGTGTAAAGCCATCCTCCCTGTCCTGTCCCTATCAGACAGTGTAAAAGGTCAGTTACCCTTCCATTTAAAAGATCTCTTTTAGTACCAGAAGGCTACAATGAGGTCTCCAAAGAGCTTACTCTTTTTCAGGCTGAACAATCCCTGACTTCATCTGAGAGATTCTCCAGCCCTCTGAGCATCTTTGTGGCCCTGCTCTGGACTCTCTCCAGCAGCTCCACATCATTCCTGTGCTGGAGCCTCAGGCCTGGAAGTAGTGCTGCAGGTGAGACCTCACAAGGACAGATTAGAGGGGGACAATCCCCTCCCTCTCCCTGCTGGCCACCCCTCTTCTGATGCAGACCAGGATGCAGTTGGCCTTCTGGGCTGCAAGCACATACTGTTAACTGAATTTTAACTTCAGCCCATGGCACTCTGGTGCCCTGCAGTCATGACAGGGGGACAGGCCTGTTGGAGAGGCTCTTCAGAGGGGAGGTAAGTAATGAAAAACTAAAAAAATAATGGCAACAAGTCATAGAGGGCAGGATGGAAATGGCTACAGGACCTCCAAAATGAAAATGTACTCAGTACAATGGAGAGTCACAGCATTGGCAGGACCTGTCTTTCATACAAGTGGACCACTGACATTGGCTGTGTTTGACTGTGTGCACTGGCCCAAATCAGTGGCTCATAAGGATGTCTAAGAGAGATGCAGGGTGAGTGCCTGACAGTTGCTTCCCTAAATGCCAGGTTTTATCCTTGATGAGGGTTATTATGTTGCTTCCTGCATGTTTCACTCCCAAGTTTGTGTTTTCTGAGCCCACTCCAGTTTGGGTGGCTGCTGTTCCTTCCATAGCATTCAAACTTAGCCTTCTCATTCCCTGCCCCATTAATGAAACTCACGTGAAATATTAAAACACATTTCAGTGGATAATGAATAACACACTTCGACTCTCTTGGGTGGGAAGAGCAGTACAGCTCATGCTCCGTTACTGAGGATAAAAACCACCCTACTGCAGAAGAAGCTCTGGCGTAAGGGATACGGTGACTTTAACAGCTCTGATTAGATCTGTGATGGGCTTAGGGCACACGAAGCATCTGTGCCAAAAGCTAGCACTGGGTCCAGCCCAGTGGGTCAGCTCTGCAGAAGGAGCTGTGTAGCTGGCTGCGTGCCCCTGGAGCAGCTCCCTGCACTCACAGAGCCCAGTGTGTGCACCTGTGAACTGGCAGTGACCACAGGTGTTAGGACAGCCCACATCATCACTCAGAGGCTGGTGACACATTGGAACAGGTTGCCCAAGGAGGTTGTGGATGCCCCATCCCTGAGGCATTCAAGGCCAGGCTGCATGTGGCTCTGGGCAGCCTGGTCTGGTGGTTGGCGACCCTGCACATAGGCAGGGGGGTTGAAACTAGATGAACATTGTGGTCCTTTTCAACCCAGGACGTTCTGTGATTCTATGATTCTATCATCACGGCATGCATGTGCCAGCGTGACAAGTGGACAAGCAGGCAAGCATAATCCAATTTTTCCCAACTGTAGAATGTCAGCCTGGGGAAGGGCTGTCCTTCCACAGTAGCTTTTTCTGTCTGTCTGCAGCTGCATGCTTACCACCAATAATTTAGAAGTCCAGACTTCATGACAACTCGCTCTGAGGACTGCAAAGAAGTAAGCTCGGACACTGTGCCAGAAGCAGCACTCCCATCTGAGTCCAGCCCACCTTCCCCATCCCTGGAGGTGCTCATGGCCAAGCTGGACATGGCCTGGGCAGCCTGAGCTGGTGGGCGGCAGCCCTGCCCACGGCAGGAGTTGGATCTTGATGATCTTTCAGGTTCCTTCCAACCTAAGCCATTCTACAATTCTGTAATACCCAAGACAGCTTCCCAGAGGGCGGCTCCACGCGTGGGACCACGGAACACCCCGTCCTGTACGGGACTCCCGAGGATCCCCGAGTCCCATCTCCCCGCAGACCCACCCCAAACCCCAGAATTCCAGACCTGCGAGACGCCCCAGGGCACTTCCCGAGCCTCAGGGCCGCAGCGCTACGGCCGGCTCCCACGGCTGCCCCCGGCTCCGGTTCCCGGGGCGCTGCGGGCCCTCCGGCGCCTCCTGGCGGCGGCCCCGGCCCGCCCCCGCCCCCGCCCCGCCGCCTCGCTCCTCCTCGCGGCCGCGGGATTCCTCTCGCCGGGTTTTCGGGCCGCCCCTTCACACCCGCCGCCGGAGCGGGACGGCGCGGCGTGCGGGCGGGCGAGGGAAGGAGGGAGAGAAGGAGAGAGGGAGGCGGCGCGGATGCTCCCCGGCTCCCCGCGGCGGCAGCGGCGGATGCTCGGCGGCCGGCGGCAACGCAGGAGCTCGGCGCGTAGCCGGAGCCCGGCGATGGGCGGCCGCGCGTGAGGGCGGCGGGGCAAGGGAGCAGCGATCCCCGCGAGCGAGCCGCGTGCCGAGGGCTCGGCCATGCCGTTCGCCAAGCGGACGGTGGAGCCGCAGCGGCTGTGCCGGCGGCAGCCCGCCGCCTCCGTGCTGGAGGAAAGCCGGGGCGCGGAGCCGCCGCCGCGGGACCCGCCGCCGGAGGAGCCGGGGGCGGCGGGCGAGGGCGCGCAAGCGGCCGGCGGCGAGAGGGAGGCGGCGGTGCTGATGGTGCTGGACCTGTGCGCCGTCAGCAACGTGGCCCTGTCGCGGATCCTCCGGCAGCTCTCCGACGTGGCTCGGCACGCCTGTACCCTCTTCCAAGAGGTCGAGGCTGACATCCAGGGCACCCACCGCCGCGTCCGGGCGCTGCACGGCCGCATCGCCGGCCTCCAGGGGGCCGTGCGCGGCCTCGACCCCAAGCAGGAGGCAGTGCGTGAGTACCGCGGCTCGGGGCGGGCGGGCGCCGGCGGGGAGCGGAGCCCGTGGGAAGGGGCCGGGGGGCGCGGGTCGGGCCGGTGGGTGCCGCCGAGCGCCGCCGCGCCGCCGGCGAGAGGGATGATGTCAGTGGTTTGCGCCTTACATAAGGAGCGGCTGCCCGGCTCTCCGGGCGCATCTTCTGCAGCCGGGGAGGGGGCCGGAGCCGCTCTGCGGGTGCCCGGGAGGAGTCTGAAGGAGCACGGAGCTCCGTCCCCGGGGTTTTCTCTCTTTGCTGCCGGTTCCCTTCCCGGGCACGTTTGCCTTTCCCTTAGACGTGTCTCTGACTTTCCGATAGAGACGTGAAGCTCTGAAGTAGAAATAATCAAAGCGCCGCGTCTTTATCCAGTTTTCAGAGCCATATAAAATAAGGAAGTTTGGTTTATGACTTCGTTCTGTTTAAAGAGCAGCCCGACAAGCCAGGGAGGCGGGAAAAGGAGGGGAAGGAAAGGATGAGGGCAATACGCGACTTCTGTTCTGAGCAATAAGTGCTTAAATCCTGCTGCCTTTCCACCCGAGCCATAAAAGCGGTGACAGGCTGCGCAGTTCCTATCCGCTGCGTTCTGCTGAACATGGCTCGTGTTTACAGCAGCGGAATGATTCTGTGCTCTCACTGACGCATACGCTTCCCAAGTGCTCCCGAGTGTTTTCTCATAGGTAGGGCTGCGGACTGGAGGTGATGAGTAGCAGGGATCGCTGCTGGTCCTGCACTCATCGTATCTGCCTTAGAAACAGCAATGGTTTCAGTGGGGAATTTGGTTCGGGTTTTGCCTACTGCTGCTCCCCTCACAATCCCATGGATCTGGTGAGAACAGGGAGATGAATTTACGCTGGAGTAAGGGAGAGTACGCCTTCCTCTCATCGTTTTCAATGAGTGTGCCATTTAAAAAAAAACGTGCACTGCACTGCCTTTTGGGAGTGGTGTGCAATAGAAGTAACTCCTTTAGGATCAGCGGAGCTGTGCCTATTCACACTGTCGAGCCTTAAGCGTTCAGAGGTATCTAAACTGGATCCTTGGCAGCTGGCACGGTGACTTTACTGGGGAGGGGTTCCATACATCAACTCCAGCTCAGCCTGACGGAGGCTGCCTGTGGTTTCAGGACAGGGGTGCAGTCAGAGCAGAGTGCCGGACTGTGATTGGGAACTGTGGGGAGAAGGAGGGCTGGCGGTGTGCTGAGGGAACGGACTGGGAAATGGAATTCCTCGGGTCGCTTTCTCATTTGAGCTGAGTAACTGTGCCCGTACATTTGTGTGAGAGCTGAGCCGAGCCTTTTTAATCCGCATGGCTTTTTTTCTTTGTGAACTGTGCAAGTGCAGCTTGTTTTCAAATCACGGTGTGAAACCTTGATATTACAGCGCAGTTATGTCATGTGCTTAATTAGAGAGTTTGGCTTTTCCCCTGCGATGATATATGCAGGATCTGCAGCTTCATCATTCTTTTTTACTTTGAGCCCTCCTCTCCTTAGGAGGGAAGAGACTTATGGCCATGACCCCCCCCTCGGCTGCCTGCTGATCCTTCTCTCACCCTGCACACAGCATGCGTGGTGCAGTGCCGCCGGCAGGGCTGCAGATGTCCCCGGGTCTGGTGACCAAGAGCTCCGTGCAGCTCTGTCCCAAGCGCTGTTTGCCCTCCAGAGGTATGCATCCTGCCCGCAGCCCACAGCTACTTGCAGGCACAGCACCCAGCCTTATCCTCTCCGAGCAGCCCTGGGCTGCACATGCTTTTGACAGGAACGGCTCTGTCCCCATCCAATGGGCATGGTTAGTCTGCTTCTTTGCTTGCTTCTGGATGCTTTTATTCTCAGTCTGGTGCTGGACTGTTTGCATAATGCTACATCTGAACATCGCAGCTGGACCTGGAGCTGAGCTGCGCTGTTCTACTCATCTGCCTGTCATCCTCCAAATCCAGACCCACCCGCAGCACCTCCTGCTGGCCCACGGACTGCTCAGCATTCCCAAGGACCAGATACAAAAGCCCTACGGGAAGCTGCTGTCCTTGCTGTAGTGTATAATGCTAGCGTGCACTCTCCTTTCTGGGCTGACACCTCCTCCATTGTTACTTTCAGCAGGACTGTGCTCATGTTTGTTTTAGACATGCTGTGCCTACATAACCAATTCTTGGCAATGTTTCACTCAAGTCATGGCACCCAGTTATAAAATCATTAAGGTTGGAAAAGCCCTCTAAGACCATCTAGTCCAATCACCAACCCATCACACCACTGACCACGTCCCTCAGTGCCACATCCACACGTTCCTTGAACACCTCCAGGGACAGTGACTCCACCACCTCCCTGGGCAGCCTGCGCCACTGCCTCATCACTCTTTCATAGTATATATTTTTTCCTAATATCCAACCTTAATCTGCCCTGATGAGACTTATAAGGCCCTTCCCTCTAGTCTAATTACTATTACCTGGGAGAAGAGGCCGACTCCCACCTCACTGCAATCTCCTTTATTCTCATTAAAGCAACAGCAAGCATGGGTGCCCAGGACAACTAGGCTCACAGTCTGGTCATGTGGTCTGCATGCTACATCTAACACTAACTCAAAATCAGCTGGAGATTTGGGCTTTGCAACATGGAATAAGTTGGCGGTAGGTATGTACCTGCTGTACGTGGGATGGTCATGCTGAACTTGCTGTGCACCAGTAGCCAGGGATGCTGGGCTGCTTGATGTGTATGCTGAGGTGCTGTGTGCTGGCATGTGAGCAGAACAGCTGTGTAGCCCAGCCATGCATTTTTAAAATACTGGCTTAAAACGACCAGGCTACTTCGGCACAGCGAGACATTCTTGATGTAACACCAACTGCAGCATGGTGGTTTGAGAATAATGCTACCAGACATGCCCTAGATATGGAGCTATGACATTTGAAGGCCTTTTTCTCCATGCCTTGTGAGCAAGCTGGGTTCTCCCTTGTGATGAAGAGGTGGCCTGGGTGAGGAAAAGGAATGCTGGGCAGCCCCATCAGGGGAGCTCCTGGAAACAGTGGTTACACCTTAGCCTGCGCCAGTCTTCAGTAGTTGCAGACATAATACCAAGGGAAGAGATCAGGAAGGTGCTCTCTTGCAAACAGTAGCATATTTTACACTGGAAGTTATTTATTGTTACATTCAATTGAGTTCAGGGACTATTAACAGTAAATTGAAATGAATTGATTACAGCATGCTTCTACTAATGCTTATCAGTATGGCTGTCATTTTCATGAGGCCTTTCCATTCTCAGCTTTGTTGCTACTGAAGTAGTGAAGATTTGCAAGCCTGGATATTCTTTGCTTTAAGAGAGCTGCCTGAACTGCTCTGCTGAGCTGATGTTCAAGGTATTTACCTATGTATCTCTTGTTTTAGCCACTGTTCAGAAAGTGCATTTGGAAGATCTTGTTAGACACAATAAGGGATGGATTGTGGGCAGTCACGGGCAGGTAATCTTCAGAAACACCAGGTCTCTCTCTCCTGCCTTCCCAGATGCTGCTGGTCCTTTCATCTTTCTTGCAAGCCTCTGGACAGCTAGCACCCTGCAAATAGAAGTCGTTTCCCACACTCTGATTGGAAGAGAAACTAGAGTGAGAAATGTTTTCCTGCTCAGCTCATGAACAAACTGCTTTGCCCTTCTGCCAGTCTAAATACTTTGTTACTTTTCATCGTGTTCAGCTCCGGGCTCTGCTTCTAAAGCAGAACCATGTGGGAGTGACATGATTGTTGTCAATCTTGCTGTTGCTTAGAGTTTTCTTATTAACAGCAAGAGAAATGAGCAGTGTGATATCAGTTTTATAATCTCGGCACAAGAATGCAGGAGAAGTGCTGGATTTCGGTGTAGACATGGGGCTGAGTGCCTCTTTTTGTATTTAGAACGATAGTTTCTCAGTCCAGGGGACTACAGATCTGGTGGTCTAAGTGGAATATCTTACTTTACAGAAACTGATGGTGTTAGCCCTCTCATTTTTTGAATAATCAGTGTGACCGGAGAGCAGGTTCTTAAAGCCCTAGTTAACAAGATCCTGTTTGCACCCTTGGCATCCTTGAGAATTCCATGCATTCCTGGCTTTCTTTCTGTAAGCATCAATGTGTTACCAGAAGCAAATACTTCTAAAAGCAGTGGCCTTTCCAGCAGTTGTCTCATAAAGGACTTCATGGCATCACTTTTCTATTCCCAATTTTCCTTCATGCTTGCATTTATTGATACAGCTGCTTAGGAACATGGACATCCCCTATATTACTCTCGTCATCAGAATCTTTTTCCTCCTTATGGATGTGACGGTATTGAGGTAAAACAGACAACTGTGAACTGCTCCTTTATTATTTTAGATTGTGCATTAATTTATTCTGTTTCATTGAAACTGGTTACTGGAAACATCCTGTATAGTTTCACTTTTGCTTTTGGTCTGTTTCATTGGGCTTTCTAGATGGTTGTTTTCTTGGTGGTGGTGGTTTGGTTTTTCATTTTTTTATTTATACATGGTTATAATGCACTGCTGTTTGGGTTTTGAACACTGCAGGGAAATATTTAATCAATTGTAAGGTTTTCGTGTATCTTCTGCTGCAATTCTACCATTTTCACAAAACATACACTGGATGCAAAGCTCAGCAGCTCCTCTCCTCTCCTCCTTGGCTTACAGCAGTGAAACCTCAGTTGCTGCTGAACCCAGAACCCGGTTACATAGTGAGGCCATCCTAAAGTAATTGCACGTGATTGTGCTTGCAGAGATCTTCTGGAAGGTATGTAAGACTTGAAGAGAAGGTGCCCTGTTGAGAGAAAAAGCAATCACATGCAAGTTGTGTAGGTAAATGCTGTGCTTTATCCCAGCTTCACACAATCCTGGGGAATCTTTAGTGCAATTTCCATTGCATAGATTTCCTATTGTGTGGAGGCACAACTGTAGACTCCACAGATTAGATACATTTGCACTGAGAGGTCTCTAATACTGCTGGCAACAAATGAGAACGTATTTCTACCATCCCTTAACTCTACATTATAGAGTTATATGCATATTTATGCATTATAGTGCATAAGTATTTCTGGGTGTAAGGGTGGTTACACTTAAAAATAGACACTAATGTAGTTTGGGAACATGAGGCACAAGAATGTATTCACAGCTCTCTTTGTATATTGAAATCATATTAATTGGTAAATCCTCATAGGGTGCATAACAAAACCTTCAAAAAAAAAAAAGAGTTGTATGTTAGATGCAGTGATCAATCATCTTCAGCACTGTGTCTGAGTTGAATAACACAGCCTCTTCATCTGTCCTGTTGGAAGTGGAGGAAGGCTTTTTTTTTTGTCAGGTGTGGCTTTTTTGGTTTTGTTACTTATTTGTGCTTGTTGTTACTTATTCATTTGTTTTATATAATTCCCTGGTGTACTTAACTGTACTTTTCACATTAATGCAAATAAAACAAGTTGTGGGTGTGTGAAAATTGGAAAATTTCCTCAGTGCTTGGCTTCTTCTCAATGCAGAGGGCTGATGTCAAGTTAGCCCAGCCTGCAGGAGCAGGAGGCCAAGCCATTAGTTTTTCTGTTTACCTTTTGCTACTGTTGGAACAACAAAGCAACATAGGAAGAAAAACCCACTCATTTAAGAATCCCATTTGCACCTTGCCCATTACATTAGAAAGAGTGCCACCATCTAGGGAGATTCCTTATCTTTGTTTACAGAGTAGTGATAGAAGGCCTTTTACATGAGAGCACAACCCTAAGGAGCCTGAGGTCAAGAGATTTTTTTTTCACCCATTTAGTTTGTGATAGTATAGTTGTGATAGAATGTAAGGGGAAGAAGTTTGTTGGGTTGCTTTGCTTTGGTTTGCAGGGTGTTTTCAAAGTGCTGGTTGGCGCCTTCAGCCAAGTTGATTTGTGTAGAGCAGACTCTGGCCTTTTTGCAGATAAAAGCAAAGGATAAAATCTTTTGTCCTATTTAGATCAGCACAACGCTCTGAGAACTCGGTGCTCAGGGAGACTTCACTAACTAACTTAACCTGCATAACCTCGTAACAGCTGAATGGCAAGCAGATGTGGTTTTCCTCTGAAACCGTTAAACAGATGTAAATCTTTAGGAATTTTTGCTGAATTTCATTACTTGGTCTTCCACTGGTGTAGTACTACCTGTTCTGTTGTTATTTTTCATCCCATAAACAGTACTTAAATTGATGCAACAGGTTTGAAATGATTGCTTAGTTAGAGAGCCTTCTAGACAAAGATCTGATGTCCGAATACTCCCAAAGCTGGACTCCCATCTCACTGCAGCTATATAGCTGTGCAGTATCGTAGCCATTAGTGGGACTTTTTGTCTGGCTCACACTCAATAGCCAAACAAGGAGCTCCAGTGAGTTTATTAGAAATTCAGGTAGAAATAACACAGCTCCTTTAAGACCCATTAGATCTCCTTTACCCAGGAGTAAGACTGCAGAGAAAATGAAATCAGGCAAGAGACTTACACTTACTGTGGATCTGATGACTGAATATCATGCAACTCTCTTAAAACTCTGTGCTTCTGTTGAAGATCTTTTATAATTCAATGTGTATGTATGGAGATGTGAGATAAGTGTTTGGTGAAACCAATGGTGTCATTCCTACTTCTGGTCAGTTCCCCTGCTGATACCTGAGAGATCTGGAGATTAAGAAATAAGTGGATCCTTACAGCTTCCTGAGGACGTGAGAAGGTCATTCACCTGTTTATCCACGTACATAAAAGATAGTAGTTTCCCTTTATGAAAGATGAGGGGCCTGGAGCGTTTCCAAAAAGCTACCACATAATTCTCAAATGTCCTTGGAATGAGGGGAGGATTTGTGGTGAGGAAATACAAATAACCAGGCATAACAGTACCAACCCAACTTCTCTTCTGGTTCTGCAGAAGCAGGTTTTGTTGACTTTTCTTCAACGGGTTTGCTTGTTCTCTGGCTTAAATGTCAAGGATCAGATTATGGCAGGTCTGGCACAGATGTGAAAAGGTAGGGAGAAAACATGGCACAGTCCAGCCATAGCCTCTTCTTACCCTGTTAAGAATGGCTGCTGAAAGGCAGACTGGCTCTTCCTCTCTCCAAACTGGATAGTGAAGCAGACCTGGCTGTTTGAAAAGCCCATAATCTGACACATTTCCTTCACACATACCTAGATGTATTGTACCCAAATCAGAGGCCCACAGGGAACTCATAAAAGCAGTGTGACGATGTCCAAAGTAGAAAAAAATATGACCAGCTCATGAGAATAATGCACACTTGCATTTTGAAAGTATTGCTGCGCAGCTGTGTGGTCTTCTGAGTCAGAGAACTGGGATTTTCAAAAGCTGTTCTTTCCAATCGCTTGGCATCTCCACGTAATCAGAGTCTGACATCAGACTCTCCACTGGAACTGCTTGAGCTATTAGGATGTGAAGAGCAGAAGCCTTCTGTGTTACTGAGTGTGCGTGTGGGGGGAGTTTTTTCACTTCCTTTGATGTATTAGCATCAAGAGAGGGAGTCTTAGCTTCATTCCTAATTGCTTCTCGTCTTTGAATTTATATACCAATATGTAACTAACTGCAAAGGGAGATAGCAGAATTTATAAAAAGTTCAAAAAGGCAGGGCTTAGAGCATGATTAAAATAAAAGATAGCATACAGTGTGTGCTGTTTTTAGCTGAAGTATCTCCCCAGAATACTTTCCATTTACATTTTCATTATATCTAACCACTTCTAATGTGCTGCTCAGTTTAACAACAGGCATGTTTTTAGGGTAGATTTTATAGTAGATATATACCCACTGTGTTCTGAACTTGAGACTTTAAATTGCAGTATCTGTTATGGACAATCTTTTCATATACCTTCTTGGCTGAATGCAGGAAGAAAGCAGTAGTGATGGAACCTAATTAAGCCTGTGGCTTAATTACATCAGGACTCCTATGCTTGAAATGCTGTTAGATTCAACGGGAGCTGTGTGGCTCTGCCATGTGAAGTCCCAGCAGAGAATGGCTTTTTTTTTCTTTTTTTTTTAAATAGGATCACTGTAATTCTTACAAAGCTGCTATGGTTTTCACTTTCTTTACAGCTGGACTTTGAACTACAGCCACTCAGGCTGAGTCCCTGAGAAAGTTTGGAGGAGCTTTCTTGCCTGAGTGTACACGTGATTAAGGAGAATGAGCATAGAGTGGTGTATTTGTGCTATAAATATGTATAGCTTGCTCTGGCCTCTACAGCTTTTCCTCTGCCTTCTCTGACTTTTTTTTTTTTTTTTTTGCTAGCTTACTGGTGTTTGAAAAGGCCCTTAAGTGGGTCTGGAGGGAGGGCATGTTGAAGGGAAAAGGCAGTGATCCTTCAGAGCCACGTGTAATTTTCTGTGGCTGCTGAATCAGGACATTTTGAGGCATGAATTATGTGGGGTACGCTGAAAAATACCTCACTTTCCACAGGCTTTGGATTGCTATGATAAGGTGTGATTTAAGTGAAATGAGAGATTAATTAGAGATGATTAAATACTTATTACGCAAATCAGAGTGGGTCCCAAAAAAGGATGCTCCCCAGCTCCATCTCCCCTTACCCTCCTAAGATTTGTTTGCTGACTTGCAGGAAGTTCTTGGCATGGCCCTTTCTTTGCTGAAGAGACCTTTGGTGAAGTGTTGTGTGAGGGAGGATAGTCAAGAGAGGTACAGTGATTCCTCAAAAACAGATAAGTATCTCAAGGATTGACCATTGGCTTTCATGTGACCATATCTTACCCTGGAAGCTACTTAGCTCAGCATGGCTCAAGTTTTGAATGCAGGCATCTTCTTTTATTTTTTTTTCTTCTCCTCCACTTTCTCCTGGCTTTCCTTTAGCCCAACAGTTGTAACATCATTTTATGGGCTCCTGTCCCAGCATGCTTAAGATAGCTTGTTTTCTCTCTTGGGTTCACTCTTTCCCCTAGGTCAAGTATTGCTGCAGCAATCTGAAGTCTTGGTCAGCACGGCAGATTGCCTGAAGTCTTGCACACAGTTAGCACACCAAAGCTAAACTTTCCCTATGGGATGGATTATTCTGACAACACCATTTTTAACCTGGTTTCCTAGTGAAACAATAGCACACTCTGCATGTATAGCAGGGGAGTGGGTAGGCATACCTATATATCTCACACCAACCACTTTAGAAACTTTGTATCTGTTATTCAACTACAATCTCAACTGCATTGCCACAGGGTAGGAATCATAAAAGATGCTGACAGGTAAGGGAAAGAACAGGCTATTACTGCTGCATTTGAAGAAAGGGCTTGTTCTTTATTAGACACTAGAAACTCCGCTGGGGAAAGAATCCCATATAAATGCTCCAAACCAATAAAAAAAAGCGCTCCAGTTGGAGCTCACATTTTCTTCAATGTGAAAGTCAGTCTTTTGCATGACATAAAAGCTGGAGAAAACCAGGCTTCATTAGTTCCGCTGCTTGCAGAACTGCATGTTCGTGTTTCTTGTTCCCCTCTAGAATTACTGATGATGTCTTTGCAATTTTAGGTTTTTTTTTTTTTTTTTTTTTTTAAACTTGTGCCTTGAATGACTTTCCTTTTAGGACATCCTATACCTTGTTCCTTTTTTCGTGAGGGATGCACCTATGCCTTTACCTCTGTCTTATCACTGAAGGCAACCTCCTCTCATTGTAAGAATGAACAGTATTAATTTTTATAGCTGTGGTTTATTCTCCATTGATTATCTTTAATGTGGTACTGTCTTGTTCAGTTAATAAACTACTGATAACCTGCTAAGTTTTAATTAACCTCCCTTCCCCCAAACATAACCTGCTTTTAATAGACGTTATAAATGCATTCATTATGGCTGGCTCATTAAAATCACTATTCTAAGTTCCTTTACTTTGAAATTGCACTCTAGCTGAAGTATATTCTATGGCAATCATCTTGTAATTGCTCTCCTAGTAACCTGAAGTATGTACCATAGTTCCTGATTTCAGCAATATTTTTTGGCCTCTGTTATGACTACCACAGCCTTGAATCCACTTCAGTGCCGAGACAGAGGATGGATAAGCTGTGTTCTGGATAGCATCCTCTTAATGAAGAACTCATAGGCACCCACCATAGAACCCACTGAAGATATGCTGTTAGCTCTCTGTCACTGTTAGGACGTGGCTGCCCAGCTGTTATGAATCAGCACATGGAGCCTGTGAGCCATCCCTCTTGTAGCACAAGTGGCCAGAACAACAGTGATTGGGATGCAGATGTCTCCGGTTTCACTCTTGCTCACTGTTGGGCCAGCTGACATGCTGAGGGCAGGGCTGTGGGCTGCATGCGTGGGACTGCCTAAGCATCAGTGCAGATCATATGACATATCATAGAATCATAGAATATCCCAAGTTGGGAAGGTCCACAAGGATCACAGGGTCCAACCCCTGGCTCTGCACAGCATCACCTGAAATCAAACCCAATGTCTGAGAGTGTTGTCCAAATGCTTCCTGAATTCTGGCAGCTCACGTCCATGCCCACTGACGTGGGGTGCCTCTTCTCTGAGCTGAATAAACTAAGGGACCTCAACTGCTCCGTATTCATCTTCACTTTTAGACCCTTTAGTCTCATTACCATCTTTGTAGCCCTGAACACAGCCCTAATACACCTGCTGTCTGCCAGCAGCGCCACCATCCCCATACAGCAGATCGGTAGGGCGGTGATAAGATAGCTGTACTCTATGAACTGGTGTGCAGTTGCATTGCACCAGGCGCTTCTTGTGCTGGAGGTGTTCCGTGCTGTGGTGCTCTAGGCCTGATCCATTCGGAGGAAGCCTGCTGCAGTACCTGGGAGGCAAGCCAGGATTGCAGCCCTGACTGAGGGTCAGCTGTGGAGAGGAGAGAGGCCAAAGCTGAGAGGCCTGGCTGAGAGGAGAGTGGGGTGGGCTAGGCATAGCAGGCTCTCATTCAAGATGTGAAACTTCAAAAGGAAGCTGTTCCTCATAGTGTAGGTGGTGGAGTGCTGGCACAGGCTGCCCACAGAGGCTGTGCAGTCTCCTCCTTGGAGATCTCTGATAGCCTTCTGGACGTGATTCTGGCACCCCGCTCTGGGTGTCCCTGCTGGACCCAGGCTACGTACCCAGCTTACACTATAGGCATTTTAAGGACCTCTGTCAATTCATGCAAAATTCACTGGGTAATTCTCTATCAGGTCCAATGATAAAATCGTCTGCCTGCAATATAGAGTAGAAATAACCTCTGTTTGAAGAGCGTTGGGTCTGCAAGTGAATGAATGGGTTACAACTATCTTCCATAGCTATAATGTGGCTATTCATTTATGAAATTGTCCAACTGGAACTTAACAGAAATTATTAATGTAGATTAGAAGAATTTTTCATTTATCTGCTTGTTCCTAAGTGCTGTGCTGAAGAACCCAGCAGAATGGAAATTTGTTAAAGGAAATGAGAGGTAAATGCAAAATATTGCAGTACAGGGTGATTTTTTTTTTCTTCTCTTTCTGGATTGGACTTCCTGATTGGCTGTAGGTCTGACTTGATAAACAGCAGTTTGGACTGCGAGACTAAAGGATTCTGCTGCCATAAAAAAGATGAGTGTGCCCACCTTCATGCGGACCGTTCTTAACAATAGTTGGAATAGAAGAGATTCGGACAGTATCTCCTTCCTCAAAATTCTGTGTGCCACTGGAAGAAAAACATTTTTTTTATATATCTATGTACACAGAGGTGAAAAAGAAATAAATATCAGTGAAAATGCTGGGCCAGAAAACATTGGTCATTGAGCCTAGAAAAGCTTAATAGAGGTGAGAAGAAATTCTGCAGCTATATCAGCTGCAATATGCTGAAAACAGAGGGAGATTCCATTAACACAGTTCCTATGGCAAAGTTAGCAGTTGAAGGTAACGGATGTGTCTTGTTCTTTCTCCCTTTAACTTTGTGTCTTCATCCAAAGGGAGCCTGTGCTAGAGTTCACTTTCTCCTCGTCCCCTCCCTCTCCCACTGGAAGTTTAGTCTTGCCTTGAGGAATTGTGGTGATACTGATAGAAACTCTTCTATTGGATGTAGGGGGTGATCACACCCCAGAAGTGGGGTACATTTTGCTTGAGTCTGTGAGAATTATATTGTTTTATTGTCCGTATTATTCTGACTTGGAGGAGTAAAGGAGTGGCTTTGCTTTTGAATTGCCTCTGCTATATTACAGGGAGGGCTGAAAAATAAAAATATAGAAAACCTTAACCTAGTTCATGAAATTAATCCTTCCAAGAGAACAGATGTGAAAGTGAAAGGTAAAGTGATGCGAGCCTACAATGTACTTTGCAGATTCACTGAAGGAGTGTTTTATACTCATATTTATTGTTGCACAGAAATCTCTCCAATGTTTCTTTTTCCTTTTTGAAAAAGTCCAACTTTAGGCTTGTTAAATAAGTCTCAGTAGAAGTTGGCACATGCTCACCTTGTTTGCTGCAGCTTCTTGATTCTAGTGGCATGAGCCAGATGGACAGAGCCCTAGAGCTGAATTCTGAATTAAATGCTCTAGCATGGGAGACTGGAGCTGGCTGAGTCAAACTTTGGCCAACACTTCAGTACTTCTTAGTCCAAGATGCATCTGCTGTGTCAAAGTGCTTATTGTTTTTTTTTCTTTCAGACCGTAGAACTTGTTATATAATTTAACATTCTCATAGCCAAGAATATAAGGTGGTGGTGTGGCCCTCTCTGGTGCATCTCAGCCTCCAAGGGGCTGTGTCAATGTGGTAGCATGGGAGGGGAACAGTTGTGTGGACCCCAGAAGAGCCACCCTGGGAGGGTGTTCAGGCCAGCATCTCTTTTTTCACTGCCAGGGAAGTTTTCCATCATGGAGCAGTGATGAATTCCTGTGTGTGCCTCATGTGGCATGATTACCTCTGCTAGAGCAGGTTCCGTAGGCCTGGGTGAAGCTGAAACTTGCTCACAGGCAGCAATGCTTCAACAGGACAGAGCTTCTGAAACATTTTCAATACCACTGCATCCCCCAGAATAAGCCTGCTGCCCCACAGAAAGGCTGACCTCCTGACATTTCAGAAAACCACACTGAAATGACAACATTTTTTTCTACTAATGGCCTCTGTGCCTACTGCTTAATTTATGTGAACACATAGCAGGTGGCTTTTGGGTGGGCTAGTGGCTATCTGTAAGTGGCTGGGAGATGTCAGGAGGAGACCCAGCTCCAACGTGGTGCTCAGTCCCTCCCCTGTTGGATTCAGCTCTGCAGGAGCTGAGCAGGAGGGCCCAGCAGCTAAGACACTGGTGCTGAGAAGACCTGGATTCATCTCCTGGTGACCCATATAGGCTTGGGTGAAGGTTATTAGTGGGATTCAGATCACAAAGCTTTAACAATGTAAACTTGAGGCAATCCATCCCATTGTAAGGTGGGTCTTACTCCTGAACAGAGAAAGTTTCTGGACTGTATGCTTGGAAGAGTCTTTTAACTTCTGTTAAAGGGAGTGGAGTAAGTAATGCTGTCAGGTCTGCAGGCATCTGTTGCTTGGTTCTGTGGCCTTCTCAGAGGTGATATCACACAAGCAATGAGGATGGGATGGGTTTTTCTGTGTGGTGGTGGATAATGTGCAGGTACCCCAGGCACACAGAGCTGCTTTGTAATGATAAACAATTTGCAGGGCTGAAAACTTCCCACATCAAGAGTGTTTTGGTCCTTAGTGGACAAATACTTCCAGTTTCTGGTGCTGTTCCACCTAATGAAGGTACTATTTCTAAGTGGGATATTCCATTCCTCCCTTGTAAGCAGGATTTCTTGTTGCTGAGAGCCACATTTTTTGCCCCTTGAGTACCAACCCAAAGTTTGCATTTACCAACCTTTCTTTTGAGTCCTGGATTGTAGAGGAGAGTGAGCTTTTCTGTGTTACAGACAACACGTCCTGGTTAATTACAGTCATGTAAGGATGAGGTTGTACCATGGGACTTGGTTTAATTAAAAAAAAAAACGGTGCTGGGAAGTTTAATAAATGTGTGATGTGTTCTGTCTGGATGCCGAGTGCTAATGCTGTAGTTCTCTTCAGGTGCACTCAACTTCACTCAGAAAGAACCAGCTGAGCTTGACATCTGCACTAATGAAAGGGGAGGATAGCTTTTCATTATCTGTCCAACCGGGCTGGTGCCTGGCATTGCACTTTTCACAGCTTGGGCTTTGGAAAATGGGTTGTGTGGGTAGTGGTGTTGGAGGAAAACTTGCATTGCAGAGTCTAAGGCTTTTTCTGTATAGTGGAAAAATCATGATCGTGCATGTGAAGTGTGGACTTAGAGCAACTTTGTGTGGGTGGTCTTATTTTGATTCTTCTCCCTCCAGCCCCTTTCCCTTCCCACTCACTTATACCGAAGTCTGTCATCTATTTGTCTTGAGCTTTACTAGCAATCACAGATAATATACAACAAAAACAATAATAAAGTGTCTGCGTATGCAGTTGCTCTGAACTGTAGAAGCCACAAGATCTCCTAGACATGCTTTTTGTTAATACTAGCTCTTGAGAGACCTAGCGCTCCATGCTGCCCGTCTGTTAGCAGCATGTTTAAATGTGATTAATGTGAAAGTTGCAAGGATTGCAGATAGCTTTTGCTAGTCTACAACAGAGCCTGTCACTGTTAATCTTTCACAGTATTAAAAGCTTAATATAGTAAATCTAATGTTATGGAAAGCTGTAGCTTTGCTTTGTTACTGTCACCTTACTGTATTATTAAGCTAATGTTGCCTTTTCCTCCATAGCTCATAAGAACAGTAGAGGCAGTATAGATACCATTAACCTGTAAAAGAGTATTTAAATGATTATATATATATGAAGTCTCTCAGGAAAGAGATGCTACAGCATAAAAGGATTCAGGGGAACATTAAATTTGATTGGGATTCCTAAGCAGTGCTGGCCAGGGCAGGCTCGCCCTTCCCCAAAACCCTCAGAGACAGGAGTAGTCATAAGTGATGCCTTGCTGTAGTAGTTCTTTGTTGTGACCACTCTGAGATTAGAATTTATTTAGTCTCGCCCAGCCATGAAAGGAGCCCTACCTCATCAGTAATGCCGATGGTACTTAATCATAACTGCTGTGTGTTTAACAGAAGTCGCAGGCAGCATAAGCGGTGCTGTGGCAGAAGCTGGGACTGCCTGCTGGAGCAGGTTGATGCTACGGGAAACAAACAGAGAAGGGCCCAGGGAAGCAAAACTGCATTCTCTGTGTATAGCTGCTTATGTTGGAAAGGATCAAAGAAACCATAATGAGGCAGTATCTTTTTTCTTTTCTTTTTTTTTTTTTTTTAAAGAACATTTTAGAAGAATGATTCAGTTAAATAGTCATTTACTCAAGATCTGCAGGTGGCTTGTAAAGTGTAATTAGATCCCCCTTACCTTTTAAACCCGGATCTACAGCTTTGTTCCTTTTGGTTGGGATGTGTCTGTGCGGTGTGTGTGAAGATTCCCACTCTTAAATTTACAGTGGGAGATTGGTGGAGGGGAAGGCTTATTATAAAACTTGTCATTTTGTGGCATGATTACAAGGTGCTTTTGGTTCCAGCGGGGACAGCAATGGTGCTTTGGTCCGGACATGTCAAAACTGCTTTTAATCTGTAAGGTCATCAGGCACCGTAGGACAAATTGAGACCTGCTTTTTGCTAAAGCACTCCTTCAGTTCCACCACACAGAGCTTCTTCACAGCAGCCAAGTGGCTTGTCCACATCCAGCCACTGCAGAGAGTTGAAATCAGATCAGATAGGATAGTGCTGTCAAAGGGGTAGTTACAAAACGTACAGTCCGAGATCAGACCAGACTCTGTAGGATTTTCTAGTTCTTTTGTGTACCTCTCTATAATCCAGTCTTTGAAGCATTTAAGAGCTCGAGGTGCCATGATTAAAAGCTTCAAGTACTATTCTTTTTCACTGAGCCTCTAAGAGGATAGGCAGCAATTCCAGTGCTCTGAGCTGCTGTGAGGACTTATAAAGAAGACAGACCTCACTCGCCTTTAGTGAGATGTGGTAACACACACATCACTGAAAAGATGAAATTGCTCCGTTGTGATCCCTGGAGGCTCCTGTGGCACTCCCTGGACTTGCAGCTACCATTTTTGCTCCTGCCTTTCCTATGGATTGCAGAATGATGTATACTGAATAACTGACACCAGAGAGGTGGTGGGTGCCCCATCCATGGAGACACTCAAGGTCTGGATGGGGCTCTGATTACCCTGATGTGGCTTTAGGTTTCCCTGTTCATTGAAGGAGAGTTGGATTATATGACCTTTAAGGATCCCTTCTAACTTGAACAGTTCTGTGATTCTATGATCCAGTGTCTTCCCTCCATCCTCAACAGGATGTCATGCACCAAAGACTTTAGGCAGAGAGCTGAGGTGAGGAATCTACAACATAGAGTCGATCTGGGGCTGGCTTTGCTCTGCACCTCCCCTCAGCTCTCTGCAAGTGACAGATTTGGCTCACACTCCACAAGAAATCCCGAGAGTTTCCAGATTGGTGTTTCAGAGCTTTACAAAAGTGTTCATAATAGTGTAGAATATGTTTACAGGAGTCCTCATGTATCAGCTTGATCCTGTACTCGTGATGCTGGAATCTTCTTGGAAAAGAATTCCCAACTTGGGAAATGAGGGAGAAAGGGGAAGGGTCATTTAACTGCACTTTGCATGTTCACTTAGTTTTCAGCTGAATTTTTAGCTGCTGAAAAGTGGAGGAAAGAAGATTCGGTAAACAAGTGTGTATGTTTTGTCTTCAGCGGCTGCCTACTCAGGCAAGGGAAACATGATTTAGCTGTTCCTTAGTGCTGATGTATCAGAATTGGCAAACGCTGAACACTTCTGCTACTGGATCTGCCCCAGTTGCTTGATGTGCAGTGATGAATGGAGGAACATTCACCAACGCTGTTGCACAAACAACCAAGCTAATAAAAAGCAGCTGATTATGTCATTGTAGACTGTAGAAACTCTAGAGCAGCAGTGAGATTATTTGAAAACAGATGTTCTTATCTGGGAGCTCTTAGAAAGGTAGAGCAATAGTGTCTAAAGGGGAAAAAACACAGAAATACACCTGACAAATCCTAGCAGGATAGACAGAAAACAGCGTATCTATCTTGTCCTTATTGGTTCAGTACCAAGGAACATGGTTTAGTAAAGAAGTATTGGCGGTAGGTGGGTGGTTGAACTGGGTGATTTTTGGAGCTCTTTCCAACCTTGGTGCTTCTATGATTCTATGACTTCTGTAAGAATTTGTGCCTTGGATCCTTAGCCTGGGTCTGAGTTTGACTGTGAACTTAGCTTTGAATGCTGCCACTGGTAATTGGAGCCATGCTGGCATTCTCCAGCGGGAGATTTAACTTAGAGGGAAAAGTTTTTTTTTTAAGGGGACAGTCTAGAAAGAAATAGCAGTTGGAAAAAGAAAAAAAAAGAAAACCTCTGTGAGAACTGGAATTATACAAACCATCTGTCTGGCCTCCCATAAAACGATACCGGCCTTTTGTACCTCCGTGCAAGTGCTATTTAACCCTCGCTATCATTACGGCACGCTGCCGAGACAGATGAACTCGCTCAGGCGATGCCAGAGTAGGGCCTGGGAACAAAGCACAGGGTCTGTGAGGGGCTGTGGGGCTGTCAGCAAGGCCAACCGTTAGCTCATTATTCAGGCAGACAAAGCTGCACGCCCTCATGAATCACGGCCGCTCTTTTTTCTGTCTTTCTTCCCCTCTCTGAGGTAGCTCTCAAAGAGAAGTGGGCTTGTAGACAGTCCCAGAAAGCTGGGCTATTGTCTCCATCAACGTTTCTCTGCCCTCTGGAGGCAAAAGCTGTCCTGTCGCATATGGCACGGCTTGTATCAAGGCTCCCTGCTCCCAGGTGCCGGCATGGGCAGGGTGCAGCACGTCTGCCCATCTCCTCACACAGCCTCTCTGGTAGAGACAGCTCTAGGGAGGTGTAAATGGTATTTTTCCTATGCACCTCACGGCAATCCTACACTGAAATGGGAAAAATGTACTCGGGAAAGTAGTTTTGATCAGAAAAGCCATAGCGAGTACCAGATGGCTTGAGCAAAAAGTGCAAGAAATACAGTAGTAGAAGTAGTAACAACTGCCCACACATGGAGCTTTATCCCAGAGAAAGCAGGATCGCTTTCATCAGGTTCCCTGAATCATCAGCATTTCTATCTCTTATGTGTTGTTTTTTTTCCACTCTGTATGTTATTATTGCACATGCTATTATCAATTGAGCTTGCTTTTTCTGCTTTTTTTTTTCTTTTTAATTCTTTTAAAATTCTCATAATCAATGATGAGACTTGTCCAGCAGCTCTGCAGGTTACCTGTGCATTGCCTGGGAACGCTATGGAATTGGTCTAATTTCTCTGAATACCCACTTGTTCTTGCATTACAAAGCTGGATAATTAAAGAATCCTGGAGTTCTTTCTCTGTGCTATTCATTACTTTGTGTACCTCTTTCATGTGCCCTTATATCTAAATTAAACACATCAGACCTCTTCAGTCTCTCTCCATCTGTAGATCTTTTCATGCCACTAATTATTTTTATAAGCTGTTTCTGGAACTCTTATTTCTCTACATCTCTCACCACTCAAATAAGGCTGCAGGCAGCAGTGTCGTTATGTGCGTGCATTCTGTGAGCTCATTTCTCTTCAGTTTCTCTCTTTGCCCTCCCTGTTTCTCTGGGTTCAGTGCTTCAGCCTTTCCCAATTGTACCATCTAATCCTGATGACTTCAGCCATTGTAAGTAAAGACTACAGAATCCTTCATTTATACGTATTAATCTGACAAATGACTAAAGCTACAGGCCCGAGTATCTTGGTTAGTTGCCATATTCATTTGCTAATCGCTAACTCAGTTGAAAGACCTTCTTCTTTATTAAAAAACAAGGATGGTCTTTTAAGAACAGTATTTTGCAAGAAGAGAAAGCTGTGTTTGTTTTGAAAAGAAGATTTATTGGGATGATATAAGTCAACTCGCGCTATCTCCTCACCTGTTTTTCCTCAGGGTGGCCATCAATCTTTATTAGCATTTCTAAATCAAAAGATAAAAATGATAGACAAATTCCAAAATGGATGAAAATACTAACAAGAGCTGAAAGAGAAATCCCTTCTCTTTAATACCTGTTGAAATTGAATTCAAAGAGGAGCTAGTTTGCTATAGGTGCGTGGGATCTGAGAGCAGTTTTGTGGCTCCAGTGCTTTGTAACAGGAGAACAGACAGAAAGCACAGTAATGCATGGGTTCCATTTGGAAGGATTTATCATCTGAACTTCTAATGCTGGGCTTCCTGTTGTTTGGCAGCCACATGCCTCATACAAAACAACTATGAGTGGGTCCTGGGCCTAGCAGAGTCTAGTTTCTCTCCTTATTTGACCATTGCCTTTCTTGAGCAACCTGTGCACAGCGGATGCTTACCTTACTCAGGCTATCCTTGCCCCTGGTTTTGGCACTTCTGCCTCCACAACAGCATTAATAAGCATTAATAAGATGTTCATTCTTTGTCTAGGGATGTGTGTTTGTGCTGCAGTCCCCATTCCAGCATTGGTTTGCCAAAGCTTAATTTTCTGTCCCCTCATTTGTGCCATGCTTGCACCCATGGGGGACCATGGAGTTCAATAAGAGTAGGACTCTCACAGGAAAAGATGGATGGTGAGCAAACATTCATTTTCAGCCAAAATGGGCTGGTAGAAATGCTGCCTGGTGCACTTTGAACAAGGAGAAGAGAAGACCTTGAAATGCTTTCATGAAAAAAATGAAGCTTGCCTAGTGTTTGGAGGATGAAGGTTTCAGAGAGAAGCTGTTATGCAGACCCCCAGCTATCACTGCAGGAACATATGCTGAAAAAGCATCACTTGGACTTGTAGCATTGGAGCTTGCTCTCATTTCGGGAGAACACTGCAGCTGGAGTCATACACTGATGTTTAATAGCACTTCTGTGGCTACCTGAGCTCTCTCCTTACCCTAGAACATAGTTATGATGCCTGCCCTTTGTGGAAGAAAAATACTTCCTGCATGCATTATTGAAGAAAAAGATTATTTTCAGTCAACCATGCACTAGTGCCTCCCTTCATATCTTACAGATAGAAAAGTGGCAAATGGGATTGAAAAAAAAGATTGTTTTCAAAATTCTCCTTCCATTTTTCTTTTTCCTCTTCCATTAAAAAAAAAAAATAGCCTTGTGACTCCAGCAAGGTGATGAGCAGGGGAGCAAGGGAAGCACTGAGCTTATGCAACCGTGATCTTTAACAGAATTTGAGCAGGGCAATCTTAGCTGAATTTCTAGCATCCATAGATATATGTACATGCATATTACGTATCTATTTATCCACATGTTTGAAGTATAATATCTTCATTTATTAGACTTACTCAGGCCTTTTAATTTCATTCAAGACTCTCTGCAGCTGGTGGTATTTTATTGTGTATGGAAAAAAAGGCAAAATGCAAGCCTTTTCTATTTGCAGATAAAATGTACTACAGAACCAGTGATTGATTTTCCTGCTTGACTCACTGGCCATGAATTAGTCCACAGATCTTCAGAACTGAAGAACACTGGGTCAGGGTTGAAACTGTGGACTGTGTCAAACAATCAGGGCAAGAAAACATATTTTCTGATTTATTTTTCCTGTTTCATCTAATGCTGTACATTGTTGGAACTAAACAAAATGAGCTTTGCAACCTAGAGCACAGCATTAATTTATTTTGCAAATAGGCTTTGGTTAGCAAGGTATAGTCAGTGTTGACATTTGGTTGCTGAAAACAGTGATTTTTATAAAATACCTAATCCATGTTGGTGTCCAGCAGTACTTACTTTTAATACAGAAGTCAAGAAGTGTGTGCTCCTAGAGCAAATGAGACTGGGAGCCCTGGAAGGGCCAACCTGTGTGAGGCAATGGCAACACACCTGGAATGTGTGCTGTGTAATGTAACCCTGAGGAGGGTTGCCAGGTGAAAATGCAGCAGACTTGGGCTGCATCTCTCCTACGTAAGCAATGCTTGCCTGCTGACTTGAGCCTGATACTCCAAGGTATCAGGGATGTTGTTTCTTCCTGGGTTGAATTTCCAAAATGCCTTTTTTATTGTTGTTGTCATGGTCACACAGTATGCTTGGAGCTTCCCTCAGTGATGTCTTTCTGGCAAAGCTCTTAACCTTACACTTTCTCAGACAGATCAGTGCATATGAGAAATCAGCTGTTCTAGCGATAGGAATTTTATCTCAGGGATGTTCACCAATACTGAATTCTGGTCCAACACCTGGAGCTAGGTTGGTGTGTCCGAGTGTTCAAAGCCAAATGAGAAGTAGAGGGAGATTAGAATGGACACAGAAGTCTTAGAGAGGGCAGGTGCCTTGCTTTATCAGAGGATGCATATTTTTACAGAAGCAGTCTTGGTTGAGCCTTTCTTTCAGAGAAGTCTTAACACAGCATTGGTCTTTACATGGCACTAACTTAAGGTTTAATTAGGTTCCCATTCTAGTCTCTGGGTCTGAAGGGAGAGGGAAGGGGTATTCAAAACTCCAAAGGATGTGATTAGAAATTGGACTAGTCTGAGGAGGGAATAAAATCTGCCTTTCTCTCTTTGTCTCTCTCTGGAGTGTAACAGCTGGTTGGGGAAATTTACTTCTCATGATTGAGTGACCTGATTTTGTCTCCCACTTGCACAACGCAGCCTCTTAGAAGAAAACGGCTAGTCTTAAATTCATACATAATTGCACAGCAGGGAGACAGAGTTTAAAAATGCAGATTCCTGGGTATTGAACAGCAGCAATCTGTTTTGAACCCTTGAACTTCCTTTGTTGTTTAAATGGCCACCTACAGAACCAGGCTGTAGAGAGCAGCAGAAACACAGTAGCTTCTTTTATATGGGGAAAAAAGTATCTTCCCCCACCCCTCCTCTTTTCCCTTCCATTCTGAAATGAATGTATACTCCATCCCTATAAGAGAGGGCACTAATTATGGAACTAGACTATGTACATCTAAGCTATACAGTAGCAATAAATGGGGGTATATTCTGCTAATCAGCCCTACAGAACTTGAATACAGCGTTGTCTTTCTTTTCTGGACAAACTGGGTTACTTGTTTCATTTCATTGCTTTTCTCTTTGAGTCTTACGAGCTGGGTATGCACAAGCCTCCTCCTATCTGTATCAAAAGGGCTACTATTTGCATCTTTACCCTCAGACATTCAAAATGCATACTCTTACTACAATTTCTGCAGCTGACTAGAATATAGAATGTATGCGCCCTACTGTTGTTGTCCTTCATATTAATTATATTAAGTGCTATAAATGTAAATTTATGCTGTGAATAGGGTTTTATGGAGCCTGCGTTTGTATTTTATCATACTTGCCAAAGTCTTAATGTAAAGGGCAATGTTTGGTAAACATACTGTGAGGAACCTACATGAATATCAACAAGAAAATTAAAACTGTGTTAGATACTTTATTTCATGTAGATGACTTTCTAAACCTTCAGTTTTACAATTTGCATTTTTCATATTAAAAACAAAACCAAAACACCTGAGTTCAAGCAAATCACCTTAACTGTAAGTGTAGGGGGGGAGAGGATAAAATTTTGTGGCATGCATGATTTTGAGATAAAAATGCTTTACTCCTCTATAAGGGAACTGTTGAGTCATGGCCTGAACCACTGATTGATCATGTGAAGCAAGGACTGAGTTAGCCATGGGAGCACAGGTGAAGGCAATTTGACCCCATTTAAGGGCTGTCTGCCACAGGGAAGAACCTCTTTCTGGAGATCTCTCCTTTGTGGAGTTTTCCACTGTGAGCCCAGCTCCTCGGATATGGGCAAGCATTTCTTCTTTGATTGTTTCTTTTTCACCATGATAATCTTTCCAACTATGACACCTGTAAAGTACCATCATAACTGCTACTCGTCCAACTGTACACTCCTCAGTCACTTGCCTTAGGGTAAACCTGTGCTGCAGTTACCTTCTTTTACCCCACTTAAGCTAAGGTAAGGAGAGGAAAAACAGTCATATTGAGAAGAGAAGCTCTTTCACAATTGTGCCATCATTGTGCAGGCTTATAGCCAGGCTAGAATTTGAGCAGAGCTTCTGTGAGGTTTGGAAGCTCTGCAGCAGCCTTTCAGCATGGGGCTGTACACATTTTTATTCAACTTATTCAAGTCGCTATCATTTTCTGGAGGCTGGCCCTTTTGGATAAGATTGCTTCTAAAAGCCTAACATTGTTACGGTTTTGTATTGGGCTGCCAAGAAAACTAGTGCTAAATTTTGTTTTTTGTGTACTGTGTGCATGGCTAAGGTCCTCTATCTTAAGGGTGAGAATGTCTAACTAATTGGCTCTGTAGCATGCCCCAGTGCTGCAAGGTGATACCACGTTACCATCTCCAAGCTTGGTGAAGGGACTGCCCTAGGGTAGTGCTGCTATATACAGAACTTCTAGCTGTAGAAGTTCTTGAAGAATACTCTGGCTTTGGAATATGCGGTTTGAGAGTGCTGTGATTGCTGCCTAGCTTGGAGCAAAGTGGTACTTATTGTTGAGACTCATGTTTGACTTTTGCCTGCTTCTGCCTAGCAGCCATGCCAGCGTGTCATACGTACTTCAGTAGCAACCTGTGGTTGACTGTATCTACCAGAAGGAGCTGAGTCTTGTGGAAGAGAATTGCTGTGATGCAGCTGGGGTTATGCCACGTAACAGCAGATATCTAGTGGGAAGTGGATCTGCTCAATGTGAGGTTGACCAGACAGAGTTAAGGTCTGCAATCCCTCTCCTAACAAGTTATCTGGTCTCAGTGGTGCACATTCTCTTTCATGACATGACCCAGGACTTTCCTATGTATTGAGAAGGAAGATGTTTGAGAAGTCTCCTGTTGGATGGGCATAACGAGCCAGTATAGCCACTCCACAAACCGGAGCACAATCCCAAATGTTTCCCAAACCGAAAGATTGCTTTGTATATATATACAAAATATATATACAAAAACAATCTACTTTTTGCAAGTGGAGAAATGACTTCATACTAATGCTTGGGCATTAAGAGAGATTTCCAGAAAAAAAAAAAAATAAAAAAATTCTGCATTGAAATTATAGCTTGATTGGTATATGGGAATTTCTGAATCACTGCCTGAACCTCTGATTGACCACCTGAGGCGAGCCATGAGTCAGCCACAGGAGCACAGGTGAAGGCAATTCACCTGTGCTGCTGGAAGGGATGAAGCCTGGCTGCACCTCTCCTAGACCCATTTAAGAGCTGGCTACCAGTGGGGAAGGATCTCTTCTGGGGATCCGCTCTTCTGGAGATTCATAAGCAAGCCCAGGATATGGGTAAGTGTCCTATCTATTCTCTTTTTGATATTATGACTTGCTTTGCCTAACTCTCTTGTTTATTCCATAATTATAACATCTGAATATTCATTGATTATACAGTTGTTTTCTGACCCTTTATCACTGTGCTATGTGTTGAGGAAGTGGGTAGCCTAGGCTTGAATTGTGGCCTCTGAAAGATGAGAATCAGTGAAATGTTGAAGCTGAAAGAACTCTATAAGGTCTTCTTTTTTTTAAGTGAAAGCTGTGCATGAGTGAAATGCTGTGCCTTCTGCAAGTCTATTGTGCAGGTGAAGCTAAAACATTTTTGTACTCATCTTATTTGTTATAATGATGTTGTCCTCAAATGCAGTTAACAGTTATTTTATTAACCTTTTTGGTTCTGTGTGTGGAGTGTACTGTTTGAGAGAGAGGCTTTTCTGATAGCTGTTAGGAAAAAAAATGATGGAAGGGGACCTTGTAAAATGATATATGAACTGTTGCCCTTGGTTCATGGCTTGCTGACGGCATATGGGCAGTGCTGCCAACTTTTTGTGATTTTTATTGACCATCTCAGACTGCCAAAAACTGAAGTCATATGCTCACTTGAGCATCAGCTCTTTCTGTTTATAAAGAAGAAAGTTACTAGCTTCTCTAGTTGTAAACATCAGTATTTTGAACTCTATAAGTCCACAACCTGGATTAAATGAAAAGGATCAAAGTACTCTTTAAAAAAAACAACAAACCCAGCCCTCTTATCTGATTGATACGTATGCTGACTTTGTTTTAGGAGCCAAGGATATTTGACTACTAATCTTTGAATACTTGGAGTTGGCAGTAATGGATAGAGATTAGTATATGTTCTCCCTTTTAAGGTGAACTTGGAACGGATCTCAGACCTTAAAGTAAACCAAAAACATAAATAAATAGACTTTCTGATAGGCATATCACAGTGTTTTCTACAAGCACAACAAAGAAGTTTCCCATCCTACTCAAAGGATTATTACTGCTGCATTCACTGTGTATGTCCATATTTTTCCTTTTCTTTTTCTTCAGAGTAGATCTTGATAGGTTTTTCTGTTTAATCTGGAAGTGATGGTGATAGCTGGCAGTGATGATACCTTATAATTTTTCACTTTTTTCCTTCTCAAAAATAGAAAGGAGTAACAGTTAGAATTGGCCAAATTCAGATAACTTTTGTTCGAAACTGACAAATGAATATAACGGCACTTAGATATTTTTCTCATGGCATTCCTCCTGCTAACTCACTTCTAAATGAGAGGAATCTGAATTTTTTTCTTTATATTCCAAAACACTTGCCAAAATCTTTCAAACTCTTAAGCTGCTACTGAATAGATTAACTTAAAAACACTCATTTTACTAGTCAGATGTTGATTATTTCATGACCAGCATTTCCTATCATGTACTATTTACCTTGAAATTCTGCTATAAAGGAAGTGAGGACTATTGCCTAGTTTTGATAGATACAACTTTGCTAGAATACACAGCTCTTGATGGTTAGGTCTCCATCTTCAGTAAGGATTTTGGAATACCACAACTACCAATACCTTTGTCCACATACAGTCTGAGTAATATAATCAATTCCTTAAGGATAAAGCCTCTAAATAGATATGCTTGGGTATATCCTTAAATCTATCTGTTTTTGTATAAGCCATTTCCTTTGATCTAATGAATCTTAAGTCTTGTGAGCTTGGCTTCAGGCTTCAAAATACAAAAGGCTTTTAGCATATTGACTGATGGTAAAAGAATAATAACTGCTTTGGATTTAGATGGAGCCCTCTGTTTCTTGTTATTACTATCAAGAAGCTCATGGAGGGAAGGTTGAGACTGGATGTCGAGGAAGTTCTTCACAGAAAGAGTGGTGAGGTGCTGGAACAGGCTGCCCAGAGTGGCTGTGGATGCCTCATCCCTGGAGGTGTTCAAGACAAGGTTGGATGAGGCGCTGGGCAACCTGGTCTAGTACCATCAGATCTGGAGGTTGGCATAGGGGGTTGGAACTTGATGACCCTTTGGGTCCCTTCCGACCCAAGCCATTCTATGTTTAACTTCTACTCTACTTTTGTGACATACACTGTTTTTTTATTTTTTGTCCCCAAAGGAACTGAAGTTTTTAAAATGAAGTCTGTTTTGTCTGCCGTCTCAAGAAGAAAGTTATGTGCTCCCTTCTAAAAAAGGGAATATGTCAGGCTTAACTGAAGATCATTAAAACCAGTACAGAAAGGCCCGGTGATTTCCAAAGTTATTGGATCAGGATGAAAGTGGAAGGCAAATAACTGGGGAGATATGAAGGAAAAGAGATCCCACTTGCCCAGGACCTCATATCACCCTGTTGCTGCCAGTGAGGTACAGCAGGGCTGGGCTCCAGCTCCCCACAGTCCCACCCAGTTATGGCCCCTGTCCAGCTATAAGGCCCACTTCTTGGCCTGGCCTCAGCCAGTCTCTGTTCCCGTGGAGGTGCTTGGAGCACCAGAGCTGCCCTATGCCTACAGCTACCTGGCTCAAGGGATCTGTGTGCCACCTGCTCCATCATGTTAAAGGAGCACAGATTTAGGTCTGTTCAGTTTTTGGGGTGTTTTATATTTGGCCTTGTGAGCAGGGGAGGCAGGATGCTATTTCTTACTGTAAGGGGCTTTTTTTCTTTTTTTTTTTTCTTTTCCAAACTGCTAACTGCAATTGTTTATATTTTTTACAATATCATTACTCCTGTTATGAGCTGCCTAAGGCAGCCACATCAAAGTACTGCAGAGCGTGTGTGGTGCCAGCTCAAATAATAGCAACAAACCCTGGTCTCTCAAACCTTGGTTTGATTTCATTGTTTAGATAGGAAATGAGCTAGTGTGATCCCTCCGTCTGTGAGGTTCTTTGACTGCAGATCATTGTTTTGGCACTCAAATCCCTATTTTAATTAGAGAAGGAGGAAATACTTTGAGCTGATGCTTAGATAAAAACTGTGAATTATATTTATCACTCTCTTAAGGAGTTTTCTTTTAATTTAAGACCTCATAGCAAAATATGCTTTGAGGACTTTCTCTCTTTCTCCTCTATTTCAAATGTTTGTGTCTCTAAGGCAGCTTAAGTGATTGTACTGTTGCCCTGGCTTCCACCAGATGCCCTGAGTGAGGTTCTGGCCTCACAGACATCTGTCTGCCCAGGGTAGCTTTGCTATAGATTTCATTGAGGTCAGATCTGGCCATTGTCTGTGCAGACAGATTTAAGGACTGGCCCCTTAGGGGATGCTTCTGTTACCAGGTGGCTTGGGCCTCTCCTACCAGCTTTGGATGTGGTGGCTGTAGTGCTGGCTAGTGATGTTATCTTCTCTGTCCTGGGGCTCCTGCAGCCACCACTAACCAGGGCTGGGAGGAAGGGCTTCAATGCACACCGCCTCCACTGATGGATCCAACCAAACCCAAGCAATTTGCTTAATGCTTACAATGGCAGGAAGTCCCATATTTAGGTACTGATGATGTGTAGGTTTTTGAAGTGTAGGTTTTTAAGTCTAATTCTTCATGAAGGCTGTTTGTGTCTTGGCCTGGTTGACTCTGCTGTACAAAGAATGCTTCATGTGAGAGCTGTGATTTGTGGCTTTTCCTTTCTTATTATGTGTTTTTCCCCAGTTTTCTCTTCTGAAAAGATATTTGTTGTCCTATAGCTTGGTGGCTGTCAATGACCTTCAAAACATGCTTGCATGGAAAGGATGAGTTTCTATGACAGTCTTCAATACCTTTCTTTCATAGTCTCAGCCAGCTTGAAATCTTGAAATCTGACTCGGCACAGGTAGTCCCAGGAAAGGGTAAACTGGGTGTGTTTTGGAATAATTCCTTCGATTGCTCTGTTTTAGAAACCTATGCTTCCATTAGGGAAAATGGATAATCTGCAACAAGACTTTTTGTCACACTTTAATATGGAAGTCCATCACAGCGTGACTTTAGCTTCTTGTATTTGTTTCAAGTATTGGAGTTTTAAAGTATGGCTTATTTGCAGTCCCCATTAGTAATGAACTGTGTTTGCATGGACTTTACCTCCTTCACTGGCTTCCTTGTTATATCAGCTGTGCCTTATTGCTTTGAAAGCTGTGAAGGCAAGGCATTTAAAAAGAGTAAGCTTGAAAAAAATAATTCCCATGTAAGTAAGAAAGCTCTTAGAATGATCTTTCGACCAAACCATCAGGAGCAATCAAGCAGTTTTGCATGAATGTGTTATTAAACTAACTGAAGATGATCTGGCTTCTTGCTAAGAGTTTAAGCTGTGCTGATAAGAACTGATCACCGCTCTCCTAGGAAATCCTCCAGGGACCTGTTGCTGGAAGTAGAGTATTCTCAAGAGAGCTCATGGCACGTTCTTACATGTTCCCTCAGTCAACTGCTGTTACCATTGCTTATTTTACAGGGGATGTGTGTGGAGTGGACGGAGTAAGCTTCTAGGCTGTCTCACAGTCTCATATACTGATGTCCTTCTGATCTAGAAGTCTTATTGTGGTAAGGAATGGGCAGTTCACGTTAAAGCATCTGGAGCCTATGGCTTTGCGTGCATGTAAGTGTATGCAAGCACGTGTGCAGGATGGGACACTCAGAGGTCCAAGCCAGGTTTGTAGCTGAAGCATGCCCATGATCGTGAAAGAAGGATAACATGGTGTTCTTTCACATCTCATCTCTCCATTCTGAGACTTCCTCACACTTGTTTTGTTCCAAAGCTAAGTAACAAATGGATGTGTCCTTCCTGGTAAAATGTCTTTTCCATTCTTCTGTTTATCCTTTCTTCATGTCTTACTGAGAGTTTCCAGAGTTCCATCATGTTGATGGCCTGGGAGTGTGATTAAATCATGATTTACTAAATCCTGCCAAACCTAAAGTAAAATATGTTTAACATACTCCAGCTGTTCATCATACATAATCCTTGATTTTTATTTCTTTTAAATATTGATCTGGTGTCGTGTAAAAACACTCCTGGGAAAGCTGCTCATTTGCTTCTATGCCAGCTAAAATCTCTTTACTTGCTCAAGAAGCAGCATCATATTGATGCCTTGGTCCTGCCTGGCAAAAGGAAACATCTTTACATAACACAGAGTGCTTTCAGGATGGAATGGCAAAATCAGTCTTACATAGTAAAGCTCACATCACACTTAGAATGAGACCTGTGATGCCACTGTGATGGTGTGCAGGCTGTCTGGCTCCAGAAACAGAGGAAACAAAAGGTGTTCATTAATTGCAGTGCATGTTAGGTCATTTTATCATTTCTTAGAAGTTAGGAAATGTTTTCACTGAGACAAAGCATTAGATTTCTCTGTTATTTTCCATCATCCTCTTCTGTATTTTGAGTTGTGGGAGCTCCAGGAGCTCCAGCAAAAACTCAGGCTTCTGTTTTTCACGTTTAATTATTTACTGCATTTCTTAGCTGTGTGTATCTGCCTGTGTATTTTCAACTTACTGAATGCTAGCTGACTGCTTCCTTGCTGCCCTCTAAAATCAGCTGTGCCCATCATGAAGACCACAGGACAAGGGGGCAAATATCCACACTTGTAGTATCAACTTATCACGTGGATTTGACAGAACTATGAGTTGTGATGGTGCATATGAGAGATCATTGCAGGATTTGGAGCCAGACTCCTTAGATATTTGATGGAAGCACATCCTTGCCATTTGATGAAGGATTTCATGGATTTCCTTAGGGAGACCTTCATGAAGTTCTCCCTTTCGTAATTCTCCTCCTGAGACTGTTGCTGCCAGTAGTCTTTAAAACCAAACTTGCTATCTGTCCACTGGATCTGGATGAGAATAGCACTAACTGAGCAATCAGATGAGCAGGTCAGAGAGTTATCCAGACTCTTTCAATAGTGTGGATGTTGCTGAAAGCTGCTGGATAAACTCTGTTCTACTCTGATTCTGAAGGAGTCCTGATTTTTGTTTCTAAACATAATTTTCACATAAAGACAACCTCTGTGAAGCCAGTCACGTCTAAGGGCAACATCTGAAGAAGCTCTGTCTGGTTATTTGGGATATATGTATTAAAGAAATGAAGCTCATTTTAAAGTTGTATATTTAACATTTGGGAAAGAATCCTGTGTTGTGTGCTTAAGATTTCCAATTGAGCATAAGGTAATTGAAATTCCAAACTTTGAACCAACACACCATCTACCACTGGAGCCTGTTTATGTATACTCAAGTACAGTACCTACCCAAGTGCTGCATATAGAATTCAGGTTTTTTAATAGCTGAGAGTGTGAATGATTAATTTGAGGGAGAATCTCTGCTGGGGTGAAATAAGGACCTGCTTCTTATCATAATGTGCAGTTTTAATGGGAAACAAAACCTGGGATTTGAATGACTTGACAGTCGGCAAGGCAGTTCTGCTTTCAACAGCTGGAGAATTTCAAACAGCAAGGAGAAAAGAACACAACCTGAGCACAGTATGCAAGCCTCTTGCCAGCTGATTTTAGCAACAGCAAGTACCTCATAAAAGAAACACTCTTCTTTAGCTCACAAGTCAGGGGCCTGGTGACGTGTTTCTTCAATACAGATCATCAGTGCCCTTTTATGTTCACTGCCGTGGGAACATTTTCACTAGATTAACCTGTGCTTAAGCTGTCTCCTCACCAGGTAGCACAAAACCAGAGTATGCCTTCACAGCTCAGCAGTAGCATAGTGTCTCAGGGCTCTGGCAAGTCAGCTTTGCTCACTGGCACTGTTCCTCTGCATCATTGCTGCAGTGCCATTGGCTGTAGGATCTCATGCTGAGAGAGTGAGTGGCCCCTCATTTGGCTGTTCACTACAGCCATTGCGACTGTTTTTGCTATTAGAGTAGCAAAGAGACTTTTTTTTTTTTTTTCCACAGTTACAGTAGAACTAGGCTTTAATGTTCTTGCTGATTACAACTGACCCAAAAAGTCTGCCTAGCATGCCTTTTATATGGAGTATATGTCAGTGAAGCTTAAAGTCTCTTCTCCTCCCCTAGGCTTCACTCTGCAGTCATGTCTTTCAGACAGCTGAAATGTCAGAGCTCATTCATTGGGCTTTGTAGTGAAATGCTTGATCTAATCATGTCTGAGTATTTTAAAAGGCTTTCAATAACAGGAGGTGAGAAATGTGTTTTAAAAAGCTCCGCATACCTGAAAAATGTGTGTGTAATTTAAAACTCAGTGCTATCCCAGATTTTTCCTCACCAAAATATTTCCCACTTCTCACTGTAATGATAAAATGCTATCACAGATGTACATGTTTCTGTGTTGACTATTATGACTTTATTTATATTTTTAAATGCGAGTTGCAGTATTTGAAAGCTGTGATGACAAAGACTGTAACAGTCAGTGAAACAAACTGTTCCACCATCACTCCTGCAAATAATTTCCATTAGCTCATGTGGTACTGTAATTTGGAGTGCGTTTTGTGTATCTGTCAGTTATAATGTTACTAAATAACAAGTTTGGGGAGTTTTCTCTAGAGGGCAATATAAATGGAGCTTGTTATGCTTCCGTCCTTTCTGTACTGAGTATATGAAACTAAATGTGGCCTTCATTGTATTAATGGTATATCTTCATGTGGTCTATTATTAAGGCAGACTTTCCCAGGAAAAAAAAATTCCTTATAACAGGCTAATTCCTGAAAGTAAACAGGGTAAGAAATCTAAAACTTACCCCACAGTTATTCAGCAAAACAGATCCTGCCTGAGGTAAAGGTGGGCTGGGGTTGTTCTTGGTGCCTTTTCCCCTGTTTGCATATGTGCTTCCATCTATGCAAGTCACTTATGTAATGTTTCAGTAATGGGGAAAAAACTCTTGGCAACAATAAATGATCATCTAGTTTTGTTCACCTGCATGTGCTATAATATGCAATGAAGCATTACTGCTCTAAATGAAAGGAGCCGCCTATTATTTGAGCTTAGCATGGCATGTCAAATGGCTAGCAAGGAAGAAATTAAAGAATCATTAGGGCTGGAAAAGACTTCTATGATCATCTAGTCCAACAATCCATCTACCACTGATATTTCCTCACTCAACCATGTCCCTAAATACTGCATCTATCCTTTCCTTAAATGCCTCCAGGGTTGGTGGCTCTACCGCCTTTCTGAGCAGCCTGTTACAATCTGCTCAGATTTCTGAGAATAAATTTTTGCTAACATGCAACCTGAATCTCCTTAGTGCTACTTGAGGCCATTCCCTCTTGTCCTATTGCTGTTAAATGGGAGAAGAGGCTGGCACCCCAACTCACCACAACCTCTCTTCAGGCAGTTGTAGAGAGTGATAAGGTCTCCCCTGTGCCTCCTCTTCTCCAGACCAAACCTTCCTCAGCTTCTCCCCCTAAGACTTGTGCTCCAACCCCTTTACGGCTTTGTTCTCTGGACACGCTTCAGGGCCATGATATTAACATTCTTGTAGGGAGGGGCCCAAAACTGAACACAGTACTCAAGCTGCAGTCTTAACAGAACTAAGTACAGGATCTCACTGTTCCTGGGTGTGCTATTTCTCATACAAGTCAGGATATTGTTGGCCTTCTTAGCCACTTGGGCACACTGCTGACTCACGTTTAACTGATGATCAATCAACACCTCAGATCCTTTTCTTCCAGCCTTGTTGAGCTCCATCCCATTGGCCTCAGCTACCCAGCCTGTCCAGGTCCCTCTGTAGGGCCTTCCTACCCTCGGGCAGATGGACATCTCCAACTCGGTGTCATCTGCAAAGTTACTGAGGGTGTTCTCAATTCATTCATTCTAATAATCAATAAATATATTAAACAGGATGGTTCCAAATACCAACTTCTAGGAAACACTACCCATGACTGGTTGCCAGCTGGATGTGACTCCATTTATCTCCACTCTCTGGGCCCGGCCCTCCAGGTAATCCTTTACCCAGCAAAGATGTACCTGCCCAAGCCATGGTCTGCCAGCTTCTCCAGGTGAATACAGTGGGAAACAGTGTCAAAAGCTTTGCTGAAGTCTAGGCAGCCTACAACAACAGCCTTTCCTTCATCTTCCAGGCAGGTCACCCGGAGATCAGGATGGTCAAGCAGGAATTCACGTTGGCTGGGCCTGATCCCCTGGTTGTCCTGCATATGCCATATGATCTCACTCAGGGTGATCTGTGAAAGAGAAGAAGAGTGTAGTGAGGAAAAATATGAAACTTAGAGTATTCTGTGAAGGGAGAAAAGTAGGTAGATTCCTGTGCAGTCATAAATAGCACATGAACCTACAGCTGGAGCTGGGCTTTGGGAGAAATTTCATGGGTGCAGGGAACAGCTGTCCTTCAGGAAGATGGGACATCTAGAGGCCTTCTGAAATGTGCTTAGTAAAAATTAATGTCCTTGACTTTTCTGAGAAGGGCAATGATTACAAGTGTGAAAAAAGGAAACTAGCCATACTACGCACATTATTGTCTTGGGAAAAGCAGGTACTTGCTTTTTAATGCCTTTTCTTGGGAAAGGGAGTGTGTCATTATTATCTTCTTGCTCCCCTGTACAGCAGCAGTTTATGAAGGGAATTTGCAGATATAATCAGAATTAATTTTAAGAGGAAAAAGCCAAATACTTCCTGTCAATACCGTTTTCATTTAGAGAGAGAATACAACAAATAAATATATACATAGGCTGAAATGCTGTAGGCTTAAACAAGCCCTCCTCAAACTTCTATACGCATAGTTTTTCCCCTACTTTCATATCTGTTGCCTAAGCAAATAGGAGGAAGCCCAGGAGATTTTATTTTTTATTTCTGTTTTTTAACTTTTGTTAGTGCAGAGCATATTTTAACAGGGGGATTACTTCCTCACTTCCTTCCCTCTGTCAGAGCCTTCTTGAAGGGATAATGCTCAGTGAGAGGGAGAAGGTGGTATTAAGAGAGTATTTAACATCTCTCATATGCAATGGCAGCCCTCATGCAATGAGCCAGCCTCACTGGTCAGCCTGAATCACTAGCAGTATTGGTGAAAGCTATTGCAGAGCTTGCAGCAGTGTAGCAAGATGCCACCACCTGTGTCGAGAGGCAAGATATCTGGATTATGGTCTATGCCTGGCCAGTAGCTTGCTTTGTGGTGGCAAGCAGGTTTGTTCACCTCTTTCTATTTCTGTTTTTCACTCACATGTACATTATAAAACTGTTAGGGGAGGGATAGTCTTTTCATAGATATTGGCTAATATATAGACCAGTGAGGCCCTGGTGTTAGTGGGCTGTTTGGACGTTTAATATAAATGAAAATAAGGAGGCAGTGAAGGACATTTCAACTGCTTATCCATCAAGGAAGCACTTGTTTGAATCAGTGATGTACCTTTTCATTTTGTCTAGGCGCATTTGTGTTTATAGACAGAAATCAGAGCAGAAGGAGCCAAGGATTTTAATCAATAATTGATAGTGCATACTTGCTGTGGCCATGTTTTTAAAGGAAAGCGAAGGTGGAGAAAAAACACATACAGAGTATTTGAAAGAGAATAGATGAACCTAGGGTTTAAAATTTCATCTTGTATTCACATTAGTAAAGCTACTAAAACACATATGATGCTCATTTTCCTGAATGCTGGCTCTGCACATTTTCTCCTGAAAATAATAATAATAGAGAAAGGGAGGAAAAAAAGGGAATTTGATATGCTAGTTTCTGATCAAGGTTATATACGAGTTCTCTGGCTTGTTGCCATTGCAGTTCTGTACATTTATCTGGCCTGGGATGATTATGTGTCCTCCCTGGCTTGTTTCCAATGTGGGCACACACTAAAATAGTATATTCATAGAGCCTGATGCCAATGACAGCAGAGATCTGTGTAAGAGCACTCTGCCTTCTCCTCAGGAGTGTTACTTGGTTGAAGTGTTCAGGTGGTGATGGCCTCATATACATATCTCATTTTTTCTTTGCACTGTTGCAGGGAGCATAATGGAGACTTAAAGCAATGTTGCAGTTTATGCAAAATCATCTTCTGTGAAAAGGTTAGCTGTGAAATTAATATCTGCAGTTCAAAAACAGGGCAGGAATGGGTTCACCAGAGCTCAGAAAGGTTTTGAACTTTTTGTCTTCTACAGTAATTAACAAAAAACATCTACAGAGAACCTGCTAAGTATTTTTGAAGAGAATAAATACAGGATCTGAGCTATGCTCAGCCTTTCGCTGGTAAAGGCATGATGGCCATGGATGTGACATGCTAAGAGAGGGAAATAGAAATGTGTGGGAGGGGAGTTAAAATCATCAAAATTCCCAGAGCATCTCCAGATGACCTTGCCTTGATAAACCTTAATACAGTTGAGTTTTAAATTGCCTTGCAGCTTCTCTCTTGAAAAAAAAAAAAACACAAAACTCCCCTCCCCCACTCCCCCCCAAAAAAACCCCAAAGAACAACAACAAATAGAAAAGCACAAAAGTTACATGGAATCCTTTTGAATTATGGTTTCATTATTCATCTCTGGTGGATAAACTTCCTCTGGGCTTAATTTGAAGTGCAAATTTCTACTATGTGGAAGTCAAGGTCCTGACTAGAGTCTCTTTCCCTTCAGTTGGCCTTAAGAATTAATTCTCTTTTCTACTCTCTGGTGTCCTCCTCTGAGTTACTACTTTCATTTCTTTTGCGAAGCTCTAGCGTCTGTTGTTGTTGTATTTGGTTTCCTGCATCTCATAACACAGATGCCGAGCTCTTCTTCTGAATGTTGAGTTAGTTGCTGTAGGCCCTTTGGTTACCATGCATGGTAATCATGGTCAGGAGTGCTTGGCTTCTCTTTCCTTTGGTAACCCCACATCGCTGGTTAAAGGAGAGCAAACAGGGAGTGCGTATGGTCAAGATAGAGGAGAAGGAGCTGAACAGTCAACAGACTGCAGAAAGCAGCTTGCCATCCCCTAACAGTTTGCTAGCCCTGTGTGAGTCAAGATAAAAGAATCAGAGTCAGTGCAGGGTGCTCCAGGATCTCACCTGTGAGTAAGACATCTCTTTGATGCTTTTTATACCCCGTGACTGAAGAAAATTGGTGGTAATAGTGTGCAGGCAGCAGATGCTTATGCACCCCTCAGCCTTCTATTGAAAGATGAAGGATTCATCATTGAGGAGTGCTGGAGAGCCTTCAGCTGATGTGCTGCCTTTTAATGAGGGATTGTTTGGAGAGCACCATCTGCGAGGACACATCAGCATGCAGTGTGTCCCGCAGCTTGTGTGTACATAAGCATGCCATGCAATATGCAGAAAATTCAAAGTGCCAGACCAATGTAACTTAGGAGTCAGCTTGGAAGACGATTTCTCTGCTTTGTGCTGAAGGATGCATGAATGAACTAATAAATAAGTAAGTGCATCTGAGGAAGGAGGAGGAGGAGGGGATACATCCAGTCCACTGCTTCGTGAACTTCAGTGCCACATTTACCAGTTTCACTCCTGCAGTAGACCTACTATACTATCACATGGCTTTAATGTTTAATTCACTTTGATTTGGACTACAGAAGTATCCAATGTTTCTGCAGGCAAACAGAGGCATCTAAGGAGCACTGTTGGGAATAAAACTCTAGAAAGACCTTCAGAGAAATTAGAAAAGGGGCACTTTATTGGTTTTAATTCCAATTCTACAGTTCTGCTCTCTATTTTTCCCCCTCCGTTTAAACGGGTATGTGGGGCAGATTGGTTTTAATATCATGTCCTCATTTCTGCGCATGGCCTTTGGAGGCTGTCTACAGCCAGACTGGAAAAACAAGCAAATGTTTAATTTTGTGCGGGGGAGGGGAAAGGACTCTAAGGCCCTGCTGCTGTCAGAGGATATAAGACATTGCTGCAAAGCAGAGATTGAAAGCTGCTCGTCAGCAAAAAGAGCCTTGATCAGCCTTTGCTTTCCCGCTTCCTTCAGACACCCACGTTACGTTCATTTCCTAAGGAACCATTAGGGACAATTAACAAACACCAAGCCTTTTATTAACACACTTGACAAATAGGTGGTCAAACAGAAATGAACCGTACAGCAGAGCCACTGCAGGCTCCCTCCAGTGCCGCTTCAGGGAGACTATTGATGGGTCTCGTCCTTTCTGTGTTCCTGTGATAGTGTGAAGGCTTTGAGCATTGCCAGACTGAGATGTCAGGGAGCTCAGCGCAATTAGCTGTGCTGTTGTCGTCCTTTGCGCTGCACAAATGCTCAGTCCTCTTCTGAGGGCATGGCATGATTTGGGGGGGTGAGGGCCCAGGCTGCCTCGTCACCACCTCCCTTAAGGTTTCTGCAGGGGATTCTAAGCACTCTGTATGGAATTGAGAAGTATAAATTGGTATGCTAAGAAGACCATCTTGGAGCAGTCATTAAGCCCAAGATACAACATGTCCAAGAGCTTTGTTTTGTGTTTCACCACCAAAAATGTTCAGTCCACACCTAAGCTTTTGGGCCGCTGCAATGGTAGGTGGAGAGCAAGAGCCAGCAGCGTGTGCTGGAAGGGTAAGACAGTGCTGTAGAAGGAACTGAAAATCTGTGCCCACTGCCTTGTCACATTACCTTCATTGTGCTGGAGCCTTCTTTCTGTTCTGCGGGCTGTGGAGAAGCAGCTCTGGGTCTCACATCATAGGGCACAATCCTCTGAAATCCTTAGGCCATGGGAACAAGATCAGAAAATCCCTGTGTGTAGGAAGTGAAATAGAGAACTAATAATGGTTGACAGAATTACTATAATTCACACTACTTTTTTTCCCAGACTCTCTACACGCTTATCGTGGTGGTGCCGGCAGACTGTGGGAGTAGATGTGCAAATAGCTAACTTGTAATTTGCAAGTGCAATTAGCTGGTTTTGTGAGTGCAATCACAGTAATTGCAGGAGCCTAACTTATGTGCTTCACTGTTTTTCATCTTCAGAGCAAAGACTAATTAAACATTAATAATAGCATTAACAGCAAAATTAACATATATATATTTGAGACCATGAATTATTTGCTTTACTGCAAGTCACATAAATGTGAGGGAGACAAAATGCATACTGTACAAAAAGAGGCTTGCTGCATTTTTTTTTTTTTTGCTCCCCCCAACACAGCTGTTTCATCGTGATGCTGATGTTGTAGCTGTAGCAAAAAGCGGATTTAGGCATGACCGTGTGCGGATTAAGGCTCTTTGTAATGAATTCTGGAGAGCGCGTGCTGTAAGTTCTCAGATTCCTGTTATGTCCAATCTGCATAAATGAATGCAGCCCTTTATAAACACTGGAGGAAATCTGACCTTCTTCCAGTTGGTTTACTAGAACCAGGACAACAATCTGGCTATGGAATGGCACAAAGATGCTAGGCTAGATCTGGGGAAATGGGTTCTGAAGAGATATAGGTCATTAGGTAAAAAGGAAACAGAAGCTGTTCCAAGTGTAGTAGGTGGTATGAAAAAAAAGAAAGGCACAGGGCTGAGAGTAGGGGAATACTACAGCTGTAATAACTGAACTCAAATGTCTGTTTTTGTTCAGAAGCTGCTTTTACATTTCTTATCTTGCTATAGATGCCTATAACACAGTATGAGGATATTGGCTGTTTCTGGACGTCCTCTTGCTCTTTGCTTACCTGCACTGCAGCTTTGTCATTCTGTCATTACTTTTAACAGTGCGAGGAATGAACGATTGGCTGGGAATGACATCTTGCTTTCTTCAAAAAAGCAAAGGCAAAACTTGTCTCACTAATAGTGTCGGTGGTCTGTTAGCTCTTACCTAAGTCAGACATAAACCAGCTGGTTATTATAAGCTTCCATCTATTTTTTCAAACCCAAAATTTAGTCTTCACCTAAGACTAGCTTTGCAGCCTTCAGGTCCTCTGTCCTCTTTAATTGCTCCTTTCTGTCCATGGTTTGTCTGCTAAACAAGTTAAAGTTAACATCAACCGTACATGTCACTGGGGAATTCAAGAGGTACAAATGATCCATAGTTTTTGTAATGACTTAAGAAAGAAAAGAATAATAAAGCTCTGAGTTTGAAATGTAAAATGAAACTACAAGGAGAAGAGAGAGACTGCAGGAAAACAGAATTCCTTAGTATCATGCTATCATGGTTGAAGAAACCATCATGACTCAATCACAGGCTGAGGTGGCTGCTTTATCAGGCATGAACCTCCACTTATCCTCCTTTCTGTGAAAGTCTATGAAAAATGACTCCTTATTACTCTAAGGTGGGCTGGTGTGCTGTTGAGATCAAGCACCTCTGACTTACCAAATACAGGAGCTGTTCCCTGGCTTTGGCATTTATGAGTTGCTAGAAATACTTGTCCAGATCTTATAGCTGAGCAGTTTAGGTCACCAGTGGGTACAAAGAAAGCAGGGTAGAACAGTGGAGAGAGGGTCAGTGCAGTTAGACAGCATGGGGCAATGGTTAGCTTACATCTGCTCTTATGTTTGCTTAGCCTGACAAAACCCTGCTTCTAATGAAAAGCTCCTTGTGAGCATGTGTACCTGGTAGGCCTTAGATAAGCCAAACTGGAGAGCAAAGGGAGAAAGATGAAGCATTTTGCAGTTTCTGCAGAAGTAGATAGGGAGACAGGCTACTACCAAGCAAGGCATCACCTTTGAAACCCCTCACAAGCAGGGATTTTGTACTCGTCTTTCTGTAGTTAATTGGCAGACTCTTGCTCCCTTGCTTGGAGACATAAGCTACCAGAGGAAATGCTCTCTCACTAATTGAGCTAAAGGTGAGGTTATTTTTGTTCTGTGTTTTTTTTTCTTTTTTTTTTTTTTTCTTTCCCTCAAGGAGAGGGGAGAGGTGGAAAGTGAGAGCCTTGTGGCTAATAGCGTAACTTGGCTGAGGTCTCCGCATTATGGATAGCTGGCTTCTGCAATTATAAGCATTTTGATGATAAGTTTACAGTTACTCTGTAAGTAATCCTTAGCTCTTGTTTAACAAATTCTCCAGCTGAGTTGCAATCTGATATTTGTTGGTAGCTTATGGTAGGCCTAGGGCAAAACAACTGCTAGAGGCAAAGAGAAAATCTCCTACCTTCCTTCCAGTTCTGCAGACAGCAAAGCTTCTGAAAAGGATAAGGAAGGAGCGAGACTCGCCTTGGCTTTTCCATTCTGCACAAATTGTAGCATTTTACATATCTGCATGAGGATGACATGAAAAACTGCTTGGAGAAAGCCCAGAGGGACAGTTAATGAGCTAGACCTACAGACAAGAGAGAACAGGAAAACAAGCCATAAAGCTGTATTTCTCCTCCCTGGCTGTCCCTGAAGTTAGTTATGAAGTTAGTTATGAGCTTGACTGCAGCACTTCGACATTCTTCCTCCACCAATTTCCCTACAAAAATAAAATAAAAAAAGCTTGAAACAGCTAATCTGGCAGAGCAGCGACCTTTGTCAGTCAGTGAGTCACCAATCATGGAATGATAGAATCACCAAGGTTGAAAAAGACCTCCAAGATCATCCAGCCCAGCCATGCTGCAGATCCTGCAAATGGCCAGTAGAGGAAGGAGGTTGAGATGACAGGCTTCAGGTAAAAACACCTGAAGTTAAAGCCAAATTCCAGCTATTTCACAGAAGTAATGATTTCAACCACATGTACTTCCATTCCCTAGGGTTAATAAGGTCAATTCTGCATTTCTAAAAAGCTGTTTTTAATATTTGATGACCAGAATGCCTGCTGATCTTGCAGACAACATTAATTGGGAAAGCTCTTCTTAGCTGCTTCTTCAGGTCAGGCATGTATGCTAATCAGAAAGCTACAATAGCATGAAAGAAAAAGAAAGGCATGAGACCTTCTTCCGGGCTCCCTAAGAGTTCTTAGAGCCAAAAGGGGCTACATGTACAAGTGGGATTTTTTGTTCTCAGTGTAGCAGATAGATGGAAATGAAGTCAAGGAGAAGGTTCCCCTTGCAGTATAGCTGCTAAGAGGAGGAAGAGCATCTGAGGAAAGTAAGTAAGTTGTCCACAAATGATCTGAAAAACAGAAAAAAGATTAGGGAAGGGGAAAGCTATTGCTTTAAGCTTTGGTTTTCATTGAAAGGAAAGCTCTGTAGGCATCTCGGCTTGCTACAGAGATGAAACCAGTGAGTAAATACAGTTGCTACAGTTTAAAGAAGGAAACCAGAAAATTCCACTCCTTTTTTGTGAAATTATTTGCAAAGGAAATTTCTCCCACAAAGTAACTTGCTTCAGAAGTTATTTCATATTGTATTGCAGAGTAAAACACGGAGTTTCTAAAATGTAAGTAATTTTAGTTTAATAAACACGTAATGCATGCCATCTTAGAAAGCTCAGGCTGGAGGTAATCTCAAAGGATCTTGCCATCCACCTCCACACTTTGAGGCAGATCAACTATACCAATGTCACTCTCAGAAGGTGTTTGTTTAACTTATGTTGAAAAGCCTCTGATACTGAAGACTTCATGGTCAGCCTGCTCTGGTGCTTTTGCTATTTTTAACATTGTGAAGTATCTCCCAGCATCTATCTGCAATTCTCTTCCTTGTGATGTAAACTTGCTATTTGTTTTCCTGTTCATCGTGAATACAGAAAATGGATTTTTTTTTTTTTCTGCCACAGACTTCATATATTTAAACACTGTTGTCCCACAGTCTCTGCTTCATTAGGCTAAACAGTGCTAGTTCTTTCACTTTGTACTCTTGGGCCATTTTCTAGGCATCCCATCTTTCTTATTTCTTTCCTCTGGACTGTTCAGAAAATGTTTCTTTCAGAGTGGTCCCCTTTGTCTGGGAGTCTGTAGGCAGGGATGATGGCAGAGCACTGCCTCTTTCCCTTTACATCAGACGGTCCACATATTGAAACTGAAAATTGTTGCAGAGTGCTCAGAAATGAAGCTGGAAATAAGTCCAGAGAAAGGTTCATTACCTTTGACTAGATTTGTCTATCTGAAGTGAGTTGTAACGTCCAAACAGTCAAAATGTAGTCCTTAAATACTGTAAGATGATTTTTAAAAACAGCTACATGTTAACATAGCAGTGCATTTGGATTCTGTTTATTTTCTCTACATTTTGGCTGCATCACCACAATGATGAAGTTTGAATTTTTGATTCCTCTATTCTTTTTCTCTCACTGCGATGATAATCTTAGCTTCCACCTGGCCACCTGCCTCCAGGAACCTTGGGCTGTAAGCAAAGCACCATATGCAATTAGTAATGTTACTGGATGTGATTACTGGCAATTCTTGGAGGGCGGCCAGCCTCATTAGTAACATGGTCTCCACCATTACAAAATCTAAATCTAAACTTTTTTTTTTTTTAATATAATGAATATATTGGAAAAATAGTTTCTGATTAAAATCCTTCAGAAACTCCATATTTTGCTGGTCCTTTGTTTCTGTGCCAATAGCTAAAAGGCAAGGTGGAGCTAGTACTAACTGCCAGTATTTGGCCAGTTCACTTTAGCTTCCCTTTCTGTCCTTTGTGGGAAAGCTTAGGGGGTAGCTGTACCTTGAGCAAAGATATTATTCTCCACCCATATTGGAGGGTGGTGTTGCTGTCTGTACCAAGGAGTACTTTATGAAGGTGCCTTGCACTGACTGGTTGTTTTTGTTTTAAAGATTATCTTTTGCAAAAAAGTCCTCCATCCTACGTTTTGTTTGTTTGTTTGTTTTCATTTTTTTTCCCTGCACTATCAGTCCCTTTTGCTCGAAAGGCAAATGGGATCCTGGGCTCCATCAGGAGAGGGGTGGTCAGCAGGGACAGGGAGGTGATCGTCCCTCTCTACTCGGCTCTTGTGAGGCCCCATCTGGAGTACTGTGTCCAGGTGTGGAGCCCTCAGTACAAGAAAGACATAGAGATTTTGGAGGGGGTCCAGAGGAGGGCGACTAAGATGATCAGGGGGCTGGAGCACCTCCCCTATGAGGACAGGCTGAGGGAGTTGGGCTTGTTCAGCCTGGAGAAGAGAAGGCTGCGGGGTGACCTCATTGCAGCCTATCAATACCTGAAGGGAACCTACACCCAGGAGGGGAGTAAACTCTTCAAAAGGGCTGACAACAGCAGGACTAGGGGAAATGGATCCAAGTTGAAGGAGGGAAGATTTAGGTTGGATGTTAGGGGGAAGTTCTATACAAGGAGAGTGGTTAGGCCCTGGAACGGGCTGCCCAGGGAGGTTGTGGATGCCCCGTCCTTGGATGTGTTTAAGGCCAGGTTGGACAGGGTCCTGGGCAACCTGATCTGAATGTGTGTGTTTGGTGGCCCTGCTAGGCAGGGGGGTTGGAACTACATGATCCTTGAGGTCCCTTCCAACCCTGGTGATTCTGTGATTCTGTGATTCTGTCTCTCCATTTTACTGCTGATTTTAGATTCTTCATGTTGTTTTCTGCCCTGGCAAACCTGACTACTTCAGTAGTTTTATTCTTCTTTTCCCCTTTCTGCCTTCCCCCTCATTTCTGTTTTCTGCCTATGAAATATTAGTTTCCAGCACAGTAGGACTGAGGAGGAAGGTAGCACGATTAATCAAGAGAATCTAAATTAAAAACTATAAAATGTAACAGCCAGACTGGATAGCTTAGGGTGCATAACCGTACTTTGAAAGCCACTAACATCAGCTGCAAAGCCTCCAGTGCAACGGATGGGTGGTCTTGTCTGGATAATCAGCAGAAAAATTTGTAATTTGTACGCATTCCCCACAGTCCCATCTGGCAGCTCCTTTCTGGCAGCCTTCATGGAGCTGCCAGGGTTGAGATTGCATATTAGTATCTTCTGACCCTGTTAAATGGTCCCTTCTAAGCAGCTCTTCCCAGCTGAAGCAGTCAAACCATTAGAGATACTTTGGGTGGAACAAGTACTAAAACCCAGAGGGACAGGCTTAGCTTGAATCACCAAGTTATTTAAACTGCCCCAGCTGATTTCTGCCTGGAGCAATTGAGGCAGCTGTTTTTCTTTCATGATGGAGTAGGGAAGAGGAAGAAGCCACAGTAGGGTGACAAGTGGCTGAAGGCAATGGGAGAGAGCCTCTCCCATCAGCAGACATATCCATGGGAAGATGGCTGTTCAAAGATAGAGCCATGTCAACAGGTGCTAAAAGTGAACCAAGCATTTATAGCTTGCCTTTTCTCAAGGGAACCACTGCAGTGTTTGCTGGAGGGTGTAATGCCCTTTCTTTAGCAGAATATGGGAAAATGTTCCTGTACATCATTTGTGGCCCACTCTACACAAATGAAGACCTCTCTTCTGAATTTGATGCTATGACCCGAACATATACATTGATAAATAAAACCATGCATGAGCTTCTGTGAGCATTTAGGATTTTAACACAGCGAGAAGTGAATTACACTGCAGTATATTTGGATCTTTGAAATGAATAAGGTTAGAAAGGATGGAATGCAGCTGAGGAGCATGCTTAAAATTTACATTTGCTTCTCACTCATGGAGGAAAAAAAAAAAAAAAGAATAAATCCATCATCTCTTCACCCTTTTATATTCCTTTTGCATACCAGATAGTATTCCTGCTTTATTTTTATTGCTGTAGTACTGTTGTTACTGGGTTAACATCAGTATCGGTTTACGAGTGGGCCATTTCAGGAGCTTTAGTAATCTCATGCTCAGAAATAGAGGAATTGTCTTTGCAGTGTTGCTGTTCATCAGATTATCATTCTGCTCAGTCTTGAGCCAGTTGAGGAATAAGTTTTTTGGAACAAACCATACCTTTACAAGAGCTTTGGCAAGTGTTCACTGGGGTTTTTTTTCTTCTGTAATTATTAGCGTGGTGGCTTACCTTGATGAAGGCAGCTCCATGCTGCAGCTGCCGATGGGACACATCCAGCTGCAGGAGTTCTTTCTTCTCCCTCCCTGAAGGTTATACTGCAGAGGATGAAGCATGCACCACCCCATCCTTTCCTCCTGCATGAACTGTGGTGATTCCTCAGCTTTGTGATAGGCAGCTCATGAGCCCGGAGGAAGTATTTCACTGTTAGGGCAAAAATTGCTTATTGAAATAGCAATTCTCCTGCCTTTTTTATTTTTTATTTTTTATTTATTTATTTATTTATTTTTTTTTGAGGGGGTGGAGTGGGAGGTGGGAGAGGATGCTGGGTTTGGACTGTGCTGATCTGCGAACACTCTTCTGTAGTTAAAGCTTTATTATCCCAACTGGCAAGATGTCCTTCTTCTCAGGACAGCTGGCCATCTTGGCATAGCCAAATGAGGAGCTTATGAATAAAGAACAGTGTAACTAGAAAGTTGTATGAAAGAAACAAAGAAATTGTTCTTTGCTGATAGGTAGTACAGAGTTGGGTTGACCTGCGACTTCAGTTGCAGGAAGGGGTGAAGACCTGTCTTCTAAACATTACCTTACCTTTCTTCTGAAGACTGACCCTTCTAAATCTACAGGTTCACCTTTTATGTTGTTATGGGCTCCCAGAATAAGGGCATTAGCGTTAATGTTTGACTTAGATCTGTGGGAACGAATATTTATTTCAGAAAGCAAATCAAAGAAGCCCACTCATGTCTATCCATCCTCCCTCAGCTGTGAAACTAATCGGCAGTATCCTGAAAGGAAAACAGCTCTTTGAATATTAAAACCTTCTCCTTGTGACCTTTGAAAGGAAATAGCTGAGAAACCCAAGGCTGTTCAAAAGCAGCAGTTGTTTTTTGGTGTGTTTCTTTGGTGGTTTTTTTTTTTTTTTTTAAATGAAGCCCTTTTGGATACTGGCACATTTTGGCAAGGTTAATGTTTGGTGGTCTGAAAAAGCTGAGTGCTTGTTGCTTCACCTTCTGACTTGAATGGAGAGGACCATACCACCAGGGCTGTAGAGCTTGCTGGGGTTGCGCTACTTGACTGTACAGCCAGGCTTGTAGCTGTACTGAGTCTCAATAACTGCCTGCCTGCCACAAGCCAAGTTTTGCAGCCTACAAAATGGTTTGAATGTCCATATACCATCACGATCAACTTCATGCACCTTAAGTACTGTGTTCAGTTTTGGGCTTCTCACTGCAAGAAAGGCATTGAGGCCCTGGAGAGTGTCCAGAGAAGGGCAACGAAGTTGTGAAGGGACTGGGGCACAAGTCTTATGGGGAGTGACTGAGGGAACTGGGATTGTTCACACTGGAGAAGAGGAGGCTCAGAGGTACCTTATCGCTCTCTACAAGTGCCTGAAGGGAAGTTGTAGTGAGGTGGGAGTTGGCCTCCCCTCCTGGGTAACAGTGACAGTACAAGAGGGAAGGGCCTTAAGTTTCCCCAGGGGAGGTTCAAATTGTATATTAGGAAAAATTTCTTCTCAGGAGGAGAGGTGATGCAATGGCACAGGCTGCCTAGGGAGACGGTGGAGTCACAGTCCCTGAAGGTGTTCAAGGAACGTGGACGTGGCACTGAGGGACGTGGCCAGTGGGCATGGTGTGATGGGTTGACAGTTGGACCAGATGATCTTAGTAATCTTTCCAACCATTATGATTCCATGATTTTGTGGTGCTATGATTGGAGCTTGTTAGCTCAGTTAGCACAAGTCCTGCAGAGGTGTGCGTGTGAGGGAGCAGTGCCATTCGACTGCACCCACAGAGCAGTGTGTGGGTTGGTTTTCCTCAAGGCTGCAGGTGTTGGGCACAGCAGCTTTTGGTGCCACTCCAGGGAGCAGCTGGGAGCTGTAAAACTGGTACTGACCTGCTCAAGAAAACAGAGCTGCCAGCTTCTTGAGTTTCTTATACATATTCAGCTTAAAACCAGAGTGGCCTTGCTTTTCCTTGTAGCCTTTGCAATTTTAAAGCACTTTGCATGCATATCCATATTTCTCCTTTGTCCTCCACACAATGTGTGTGCACTTTCTGGCCCTTTCTCTCTTCTTTGACATTCCTACGCACAGAGATGCATTGCTCTCCATCCATCTGTAAGGGCTCAGTTAGCTTTGTCATTGATCTCAGCATGGGATCAGGCCTCATTGGCTTCATTTGTGCTTCTGAGTGTGGAGGAATATGAGCTAGCCTGGGAGCTAATCTGTAAATTTTGCAGAAAGATAATTCAGTTTAATGCAATGCCATCTTAAAGCTGCAGGAGGAACACTGTTGACGGGCTACATCCTGCATGAGCCAAGACATTTATGGTGCTTGGTGGGTGGAAGGCCTGGCCTGAGACCATCACCAGTTGGAAGCTTCATTCAGTTCCCATTGGACATACAGCCAGTCAGATCAGCTGTGGACAGTGGGGTTTTCTCGTAACAATATTATGCTGGTTTATCTCAGTTATGCAGTGTCCCTGCTGTGGAAGATATTTTGGTTTAATGGGGGGAGTTGCTTTTTTCTTTTTCTGTTTCTTTTTCAAATAAGTCTCAGTTGCCATCATTTTGGTCTTTGTTTCTGAACAACCTTTTAGTGTTCCCAGCTAGGCAGTGCCATTGAACCAGGACTGTTACAGTCTTGCTCCATTAGCTATTACTATTTGCTGAGGAGTTGATGTAAATGAGGGCAGTCAGGAGGGGAAAAGGGGGAAATCTGCTGTTTCTCCTGTTACAGCTGTGCCTGGCACTGCATGTTTTATTGTAAGTCCAGCACTAAGGGAGATTGATAATATAAGATGAAAGGTCTGTGTGATCTCATGGCTGGTAATAATGACTGAAGGACCGCTTATTTCCTCCTCCTGCGCTCCGAGTTTCAGTCCCATTGTGAATTTTCTTCACTTCAGTGCGTTGTTTAAAGCCCACAGGTCTGGGCTCCTTTACAAGGCTTTTTTTGTGGCGCAATTTTGTCTGATTGAAACCACATTTTTATATGTGCCAAAACCAGTTCAGCAGTTAAAAAGAAATCATAATATCGATTGGATCGTATTTCCAAAGTGGATGTCACCAGCTAATTCTTTTGTTACACCATTTAGCTACACAGGATTAAGCGAGTGTTTACTATTAAGCAGTTACATATGGGTCCTATTAATTCACGCGTTCTGGCAGTTCTTTTGACTAATATCTTGTCAAATAGGTTAGCATTTCAGAATATCTCTAAATCACTGAACTGCAGGGACCCTTCATTTCCAAAGCAAGATCTAGTCCTCATAGGGGTCCAGAGGTTAGAGTGGTGTTGACATCTGAGGGACTTCCTTCTGCTCTTTAACAAAAAAAGGTTTGTAAAACCAAGTACCATTTTTTTTCTTTCTTTCATTATTAGGCTTCCTGCAGTGCATGACAAGGAATATATAAGGTTGGCAAAAAAAAGCTAAAGATGAATAAGATAGTTTTTGCATCTCCTGGCACACATTTCCAAGAGTGAAATGCCTACCTTCTCCCCAAAATTTCTTTCACTCCTTCTAGAACAGGCTCCTCGTCTTTTTGTCATTTTAAATTAACATCATTTCACCTTTGGTGGATGCTGGGTTGATCTTTGCAGTTATAGTCTGAAATGAGCCTTTGTTCTCCTCACTCTCCCACCTCCTAAGCTCTGAGGCCTGTTTGAAAGACTGGAGTCAAGCTAGTTGGAAGGTGAGGAAGAGAAGAGATGCTGCAAGGTTTCAGAGCAGATAGACTTGAATCATAGAATCACAGAGTCATAGAATGGCTTGGATCAGAAGGGATCATCTAGTTCCAACCTCGCTGCCATGGGAAGATTGATGACTGCTAAATCAAACACCAGATCAGGCTGCCCAGAACCCTGCCCAACCTGGCCTTGAGTGCCTCTGGGGACGAGGCATCCACAGATTCTCTGGGCAGCCTGTGCCAGAACCGTAACTCCCTTTCAGTGAAAAATCTCCCCATGACATCTAATCTAAATCTCCCCTTTTAGTTTAAAACCATTTCCCTTCCCCAACCCCCTACCCCTCCTTCCCTCACATTTGAAGGACTTATTCTCTCACCCTTACCACTGGGCTGTTTTCACAAACGTGCTTTCTGAGGTGTCTTTTCTTGTAGGACTTCCTGATGGGAGGATGGCGCAGCTTTGGGTAGATGAGAGCTCAGCAGGGATAGGAGCAGCTCAAGCACTACTGTCTTAGAGCTCTGGGACCTGGCATCTCCAAAAGGAGAGTCAAGTAGCCTCTTGGTAGGAACCAGGTGGAGCCATCCTGAGTAGTTTTGGAGGCAACACTCCGGAAGAAATCTGGTGGCTGAAGGACTGAACAGTAAGGCACAGGTCACTGCTAGTTTGCTCAGTGGGATCTTGGCTGTAAAATATTAGGAGTCACTGCTGTAAAACCTGACATGATTTTACCAAATTCTTCCACAGATATATCCATAAAGCCCTGCTTTGTCTGCTGGATGTTGCAACTGTATTCAATCTGGCATAAAGCAAACCAACCAGAGAAATTTGGTCTTCCTCTCACTGCTCCATCTGCCAGACACTTGCTGACATCTCTAGGGAGAAGTGTTGCCTTCTTTGGTGCCTGTAAAACAATCAGGATGTGGCAGGTACAGCCCAAAATACTGTAGTGACAATGTCCTGCTCATGCTACAGCCTCTTCTTATTCCATCTAAGTTCTGTTGTTTTTGTGGGGCTGAGGTATGAGTGTGCCTTGCGGATACGGGATGGGGCTCATTTTCTGCTTTTGGCTAGTTCTTTAAAGCAGAGTTCACACTGGCAGAGCTGCTTTTGCCTCCTGCCCAGCTCTTCTTCAGAAGGGAGCTTTTCTTTTCTCTCTCTGTATGGATTTTTGGTAAACATGTCATGTTGCAACAGAACGAGCCAATGAAAGTCAAAACTTCCTCTTTTCCAGTCTGTAAACATTTCCTGGAACAATATTCTCAGCTTTGAAATCCTTTCCAAAGAGTATCTTACGACCTCTCTCTCTCTTTCTATGAGTCACTTGATCAGAGAAGCATTCCCTGCTCAAGTCACTTCCAGGCAACCTTGTTAAAGCAGTAAGGATTTAGTGCGCAGAAAGCCACTGCCAGCTTAGCTACCCCCCCCGGGACACGCAGCTGGTGAGCTGGAGCTTGTTAGCTCGAGCTTCTTGGGAGCCTGTGGGCTCTAGTCCCAAGTTGCAATCTCTTGGAGCAGGAAATTTTTCTTGGAGACTGCAAGCTAGTCAGAAGGATAAAGTTCATGGGCACGATACAGTAGGCTGCACTTTTTTTTTTTATTGCATACTCCTAAAACAAATAAGTTAGCTATTTGCTCTGTCTGCCCTGTTGGTAATTCATTACATATTAGACCTTACTTCATTGTGTTTCAGTAGAAGATGGAACGAAGCTTAGATTTAGGAAGGAAATAAGCAATTCTTCAAGCTATGTTCTCCCTTGCTTGGAGGGTCTTTGGGTTGGCCCTGTGATGGGGTCATGCCAAAGGCAAGGACCTATGGAGCAAGTGGGAAGGCTGTTGTGGAGTCACTCGCTTGGAAGACCATGCAGTAGTGATGCAGCACAACCACGGCAGTGAGTGGGGAGGTCATGGGCCTGGCCACCTGCTCCATGATTGTTGGAACGTTACACATGGGCTCCCTGATGACTGCACCTTCCTACTGCTTATCAGCCTTTTAAAGTTGCCTGTCACACTACGTGACATGATCTAGAGCAGTCACACAGGCATGGATTATCTGGATGAGGAGCTACAAGATATGGTTTAGAGGCTTGTGGTAGCAGTGGTAATGGGAGGACAGTTGGACTAGATGATCTTGCAGGTCGTTTCCAACCTTGCGATTCTACAATTCTATGACTGATGCTTGAACTAGGTGATCCTAGTGGTTTTTCCAACCTTAATGATTCTATGATCCTATGATTCTATGTTTGTGTGTGGTGTTTTATCCCTAAACTATCAGCCTCTATATTTACTCTTCCTCTAGGAGAAAGGATAGTACATTTTTTCCTCTTCCTTCTCCTTGTTGTCCCGTCAGCCTGACACATTACGTACCAGAGATGGGTGTTGGCAGGATATGCTTCTGTGGGGGCTGCTTGTCTCTGGAATTTATTTCTCTGGTTTGGTCTGAGCCCAGATTTGTGGGTATGGAGCAGAAGACATCCGTTCGAGAGCTCTGTGGCTGTGCTTCCCAGACCAATTAAGGGATAGAAAGGATCTCCTTTTTTTCAAGGTGACTGACTGCAAGATTTCCTTTCTAATGATGATTTGAAGGCTCATGGGGTTTGACTGTATGATTAATTATGTGTTAAGATGCCTAGAGCCTCCAAGAAGCATATGATTATTATTTATTTAAGTCAGAATACTACTAAATATAATGAAGTGGAGCTTTGAATAGGTTGGAGAAAAAAAATGAGGGCATTTTCTACAGAACATAACTAATTTTGCACTGTGCTGGGACCATGTGGAGTGAAACTGGAAAGGATGCTTCAAGAGCCCTAATTCTCCCTAGGAAATTGTTGCTCTTTGCACATATCTCTCACGCATACTTTCCTTGTTTCTGGTCTGACATAACTGAACACCTTCCCCTGAGAGCCAACCACCTGTGATGGTGCTTCCAAAAGCATTCTACAGGTAGGCAGATGGAGGAGCAAAATCACAAGGAAGGTGCTTTGGGTTACTTCTGGGGAGCTCTAATGACAACTTTAGCTTTAAAGGTGGGAAAAAAATTACAACACACAACTCATCTCCTGTTTTTGGGCTCTTTTTCTTACCATGTGTCATAATGAAAATCACTCCCTCATTTTTATAGGAATAATGTAAGGGGTGTGACTGAATTGCAACTTTGAGAAAGTAATAACACTTTGTTCTGCTTGACAATCCATCTGATATGGACTTTGCACTCCACAAGTGTGGCTGGAATCTGTTCCAAAAGCTATAGAGTCGGGAAGGCCTAATGTAAAAACAAATAGTTGAGCTCAGGAAAGGCAGGCTGGTTGCTGTAAATGGCTTTGTCTGCCAAAAAGCTGGTAATAGCATGTTGGCCAGGCATCTTTGCTTTCCTAATTGAAACCACAGGTTTTTGATTACAAATGTTAAGAATAACAGTACCTCATCTAATTTAAACCTCCTTCTAACCTCCATGGTGTGATTTCTTGTGGGAGTACTTGCCAGTGCAGGCTCATGTGTATTTGTCTCCCCTTTCATCTCCATGCTCTCTTCTTTAATACTTCAGACCCCTGCATCCTCTTATCAGCTTTGTTATTCCCAGTAACTGAGTTCTCTATGGACTTAAATTTAGCAAGAGACTTACATTCACATGAGAGAGTTTGTGGAACTTCAGATGTGGAAAGAAGTAATTTACTGAAAAGAGAAATGAGTGAGCAACTAGGCTGGGATTGCTGCTGTTTGGCATTTGATAGCATGTTGAGTTCATGCAGTGCTCTTTTTAATAGTTTTCAAATGCTTATTGTGTCAATATAATCAAGGATGCAGCAATATTGTGATGCTTTAGCATTTCTGTCTAGATAAAAGAGCCGTGCCATAAGCACAAAGCTTGGTGCTAGACCTCTAGGTGTAAATGGCTGATATATTGCAATTGGCAGTAGGTTGCAGATTCAGAAGATCACTGAGAAACATGTGGAATAGCAAGGCCTTACAGATAGCCTGCCTTAAGGCACAGTGGACACGGGGGAAATCCTTAATCATTTTATATGCAGGCATGTTAGTTTGCAATATCTTGAATCATAGAATAATATAATTGTTTGAATTGGAAGGAACTTTTAAAGGTTGGGTACTGCAACTCGCCCACGTCACGTTGCTCAGAACCCCGTCCAGCTTGACCTTGAAAGTCTGTAGAGACAGGGCATCCACTACCATTCTGGGCAACCTGTTGCAGTGCCTCACCACCCTTATTGCAAGCAACTTTTTTCTTATATCCAGTCTAAATCTCCCCTCTTTTAGTTTGAAACCATTTTCCCTTGTCCTATCGCAACAGGCCCTACTACCAGGAAAGTTTCTGAGAAAACCTTGTCTGCAGTGCAGGACCTGAAACCTCCCTCATTCCCTGCCATCTGCCATAGCCAGGATTAGAAGACACTCGGGTCTGCAGCCTTGGTAGCATAGCCTTGTAGGCACCTGAGCTGTGGCTGTAGTGAGGCTCAGGTGGTAGGGTCCTGAAGCCTGAAGCCAGCCACTGAAGATCTAGTTCCCACCTCCCTGAGCACTGTGAGTTCTTCTGCTCCCATCTGCCAGGGCTCCAGGGACCTACAGAAAGATTTTCATGAAATGCTGATACAAAATATGGATATTTCGTACCCATGCCAAGCATAGACTTCACAAACCCATTCTTGTGGCTAGGAGTGGCACATGTTTTATTTTGGACCTACAAATGTCCATCAACACGTTTGCAGTAGGTGATAGCTTTTCATATGGATTAAAATCTATGGTTTCTTATTCATCTGGGCAGTATGGTACAGAGCATGCTGTGCTTGCTTTCTTTCCTTGCCAGTGCTGTGAAAAAATTTTAGTAGTATTTCCACTTAGTAGTACCAGCCTATAGTTCTGAATATGTAGCAGTAGCAGAGTGTATGGGATGAATTCCATCTAAGATAGCAATAGTTAACACTCACATCCCTCCACACACCCACCCACACAAAAAAGAGCTGGCAGAGTAGCTTAGACAGTGCCTCTTTCAGAAAATGTAGAGGTTTCTGCCTTCAACTTAGCTTTTAACTTTACCAATTCATTTTCCTAGTCTGTTTCATATCAGAGGCTCGGCTTCTTTGAGGTGGTAAATTTTAAACAGGCAAAATGGGAAGGGCAGTACAAATTTCAGATTGTGAGGGCCTTTTAGCTTTCACAGTGCTCTTTGGAAATATGTGATACCCCGAGATTAGGATATGGAAGTCACATTGCTCTGCTTAGTTGAGCCAACACATATTTAACGAGTTGTAAATGCAGTTTCTCAATGAGTAGGAGTCTGTCAGCTAAATCACCATCCAAGTCATCCATCTGTGCTAACTTCAGTCAGTCTCTGTTCTCTACTTTCATTTCTTTAGTCGTGTGTTTGTCAGCAGAGCCAAAAATGGAATGCCTCTGCCCCAACTAAATCAATGGGAAGGAATAAAACCTCTTTGTTACTCCAGAGGCTTCCTTTCCTCAAGGAAGTCTTGCAGTTGTAGCAAACAACAGCTTTGGACTGCTGGCAGCAGCACCTAGAAGTGATGGTGTGCTGAGGTGGGACTTGACACACCAGCACCTTTTCTGCCATCTGAGCTAAAAAGCTCATTTTAACACTCTAGAACAAATAATATATTTAAATGGCCGTTAATTTTTAGCTGACACCTCTCAGTGCTTCTGACAGCCAGTGTATTTCCTTTGCAGAGTGTCATGCTGTTTCTGTTTAGAAGCTAATAATACAATTTTCATACCTGTTACACAGGCTGTCTGACTCTGAGGTTTCCTTAGAATCTAAGTATGCCAGATCTTCTTATATGAAGCTATGACACGCTTTAAAAGAAAAACATTCACCAGTCACTCTGGTGATGAGGGTTGGGTTTGGAAAGAGCGTATAGAATCGCAGAACCATAGAATATCCTAAGTTGGAAGGAACCCGTAAGAGTCATTGAGTCCAACTCACAAGACCATCCAAAAATCAGACCATAGGTCTTAAAGCACTGTCCAGACATCTGTAGATGGATAGAACACCTACAGAGGGTTGAGCTTTAATTAAAAATTAAAATCTAAACGGCTCAAGATTCAGTTACAATGAAGCCTTATAGCTATCATGCGTGATATTTGCAGACCAAGTTATTGGTATCTGGCATATCATTTGATTCACTTTGAATCCAAAAAGTATGTTATAAGCCTTTGTCTGCTCATAACAGTTCCCCTTGGCAAAGGTACTGGATGAAAGATTATTTGGAGAGTGATGGGCCACTATTATTTTTTTATGATGTCTCTTGTCTGACTGACAGAGGGGAGATATACCTTCAATCTCAATAGCAATAAAAACCCAGTGCAGATGCAAGGGCAGAAAATAAATTCAGGTAAAGTTTGCATCCCTGTCTGATATAGGCTGGTTATTGTCATATCAGGGAGAATGTGAATGCCAGCCTTGCTCACATTTGGCTAGAACTAAGCCTTCTGTCCCCCTCATTGATTACCAGAGGAAAATTGAGTAGGATCTCAGAGGCATGCTCTCAAAAGTTGAATGTCCTTGTGTCTCTGCATTGTAGCAAGCTTTAATTACTAGAATAGAAGTAATTATAGCATGGAAAATTTCAGCTTGTGCACTTTAAAGTTTGGACAGAAAGCCTTTATAAGCAACTGAAGAGCTACAGTGGGAAGGATTGCTTTCTACCTCTAATGACATACTATCGGATCCTATGACATATTAGACCTTAACATATCTTTGTCTCCTCCGTGCATTCACTAATAAAAATGTTCCCATTTCTGCTCAGTTTGTAGACTAGTAAGTTTTGAGGGCAGTTGTGCAACTTGGGCTGTGGCATGAGGATGAAATAATTGCTTTTGTATGATTTTTATATCTGAAACTGTGGGCTTGAGCAAAGGGAGGCTGCTCCTGGTGAAGCAGTACCTGATCCCTCGTACCGCCTGAGAGAAAATTACCAGTTTCACTGCAGAATACAAATGCAAGTTTAAGTCATGTCTTGATGAAGTTATGATCAAGACTGATCCAGCTTTCATTACCAAAAAAAGTGATCAGCCAAACCTGTGTGCAAACCCAAACTACATTTGACAAAGAGAGGAGACAGCAGATGGAGACTTATCTGTGGATTTTTCCAAACACATATGTCTGATGTTTGCAGTATAGAGAGCAGAGCTGATGCTGTGCCACAGGGTACGAAGAATTCACTTGTCCTTGAGGCTGCCTTAAGGAGCTTTCTGGAATGACTGTCTGTCCCTTTTTCAGGTTTCAAAACATGCAGTCTGAAAGTTTCTAGCCCTTATGGGGCCTGAAGGAAATTGAGTGACCGTGAGCAGATCCCATGCAGCTGCAGAGCAAATGCTGATGAGTGCATCGGCAGCTTCTGCTGCTGCTGCTATTTTGGATTCTGTGGGTGGCAGGGAAACAAGCAGGAATTAGGTCAATTTAGCTCTGCTGCTGCTTGAGAAAGCGAAGAGCAGCTGCTGAGACAGCCACGGGAGCACAGAAATGGAAGCTGGGGGATGGGTTAGGATGATGGTAAGCGGGATGCGAGGAGCCTGGATCAGCTGCTGGAGTTGCCTGGGCTGGGAGCGGGCACTGCCTCAGGTGGAGCAGGCGTGCATGGGCTGCACGCTGATGTGAATAGGGCTCGGGGTGAAGTAACAGCAACGTCTTGCATTCTGGGAAGGGAAGAGGAGGGAGATGAGTTTAGTTTCTTGTCTGCAGCCGCCCTGAAAATGCTTTTTCTTCCCTTACCCACTTGTTTGTATCTGCAGTTTTGAGGCGGGGCTGAAGTCTGTATTTAGGGAGAAACACAAATACTGTGGCTTGGTAAAAGAGAAGATAGAGAGGAGCTGAATTTCCACTAGAGCCTATGCAAAATAACCAGGAGGGCGTCTTCTCTGCAGGGCATTAATTACGTGAAAGCTGCACTGTGCAGGTGAGGGTAGCTCATGGGGAAGGGACAAGTACCCCATCTCATTATTTTATTTTATTTTTCGTACATCCATCTGGATGAGTTCTCTGGGTCTGCAAAGCCATGCCTGCAAACCAGCTCTATCAGCAGGATGCAAGTGGGAGTGGGCAGTGGGCAAGGAGGGCAGAGAGCTCTGCTCTGAAACCACAAATCATAGAATTATAGAATCCCTGTAATGGCTTGGGTTGGAAGGGATCTCCAAGACCATTTGGTTCCAACCCCTGCCGTGGGCAGGGCTGCCCCCCACCAGCTCAGGCTGCCCAGGGCCCCATCCAACCTGGCCTTGAGCGCCTCCAGGGATGAGGCACCACAGCTTCCCTGAGCAAATGAGGAGGAAAAGATTGCCTGCAATAGATGGAGAATTTCTCTCACTTGCCTGCTTCAGAGGTAGTGTCTGAAAAAAGATGCTGTCTAGAGCCATGCGAAACACTAACCTTCACTTTTGTTTGCTGTGTCCATGGTGGCTGGCAAGACTCCAGCCAAGCCTCCACCATATGCACAACCCCAATGGTAGGCCTTAGTGTTCTTGCTAACAGCAGTAGCACAAAAGAAGAGGATTTGCTTTTCTGTTTCATAATCCATTGACTTTCAGACATTGTAGACTGGTTAAACAAAACATTCACATAAAGTCTGGGTTTACAGAAGGTGAAAATCTGCAACCAAGAATAGTAATACTGTTTTAATTATGCCAAAGCTTGAATGAGGGCTGCAGCCAAGCTCTGTGTGGCATTATGCATGGCACTATTATTCTCTTTGTGCATCTTGCCGGTCCCACCAGCTGCCAGGCTGCAATAGAGTTACGTCTGAGTCACTGCTTCCCAAAAGGATGACAAGTTGGTTGTGTGTCACTGAATGGGACGATGCTGATCCTGCCAGCTTGGGTCTGGATTCAGGCCATCACTGCACGATAGATGTGAACAAATGCTGCTGGCTGTTTAAGCAGACTGGGAAGGGAGGTGGAGGCAGGCAGGGAGAAAGAGACCTGCATCTGAAAAGAGGACTGTCATGCCAATGGAAGGGCTACCAGCCTTGTTTTGGCTTTCTGTAAGCAGACAGGATCACTGGGAAGGCATCCTGTTTTAAGCAGAGGGATGCCTATTTCTGAGGCATAGGCACTCTTGGCAGGCTGGCAGCTGGTTGTTTGAGTCAGTGATCACCAAGAGCTCTGCCCTGTTGATGCCCTCTTGTTTAGCCTCTGATGTCCCAGAGGGCTTTGTGTGCTGTGAGTCACTCGGTTTCTTGCCAAAATAAGGAGAAGGATAGAGGTCCTTCTCTGCTCAGGAGAGCTAACGTACATGGCAGCTCAAGGTAACTCTATGCCATATGTAGTGAGAGGAGCCTGTGGTCTGGTTGGGCTCAGTGGCTATTGCTCTTTTGATGATGGCTTTTGACTCTCTCCTCAGCAGATGATGTACCTCACTTATCCTGAGCAGTCCTGACTTCACTCTTCCAGGTGAACTGCATAATCCTTAAGTTGCAGACTGCTGAGTGATCTGCCTCAAGAGAAGATCAGAAGAAGAAATCTGCCCTTCTTTTTGCTTAATACGTCCCTCTTGGCTTTCTGTTACCAACTTAGACTGAGTGCACACCAAAATATACTAAGGGAGAGTCTCCTGACCTATCTCTTTTTCTCATGGGCTGGGTTTGGTTGCACAGTGCAACTAGCTGTGACATCGCTGCTTTGGTACAGCTTACATTTATATAGAAAATGCATACAACATAAGGTGGTGATTTGTGACAAATATTTGTAGAATATTACTTAGTAATCAGCTCAGCCAACGTCTGGAATAGAATTAAAAAAAAAAAAGCCAGAATTTGCATAAAATGTTTGCTACTTATGCTACTTATACATTACAAGATTCATAAACTTGTAGCTCTGTTTTGAATTTGGCAGAGAAAAGGTGTTTTGGATCTGCAGACAAAAGCTATAGAGTTCAGACCTGTCTGGTTATTTGTAATGACTGGCCTAGGTTATAGGAACTTGTTCATTTGCTAAGAGTGATAAAGGAGGTGAAAGACAAAGGTCACTCTATCTCTGGGATTAGTTGGGTGAATTAAAGGACATGTGCTACCTTTTACTAATATCCCTCAGCAGACTGATGCCTTGAAATACAACTCCTGCACAAAGCAAGTAAAAGAATTAAAAATGCCATTTCCACTGTGGCTGAGCACCAAGGATCAAAAGGATACAATTAAGTGTTTTTGGGTATTTGACTCTAACCTAATTTCAAAATTCTGCACTGCAAGGAACATCTTCCTGTTCCCTGAAAGCTTTTTCTCATGTTTTATTTATTCATTTTTTTAAAATTCCTGAAAGCAGTGTCCTTTTCTTGCTACCTGCAGTTATTAACTCCTGTCAGGTGCAGCTGGCTATGCAGGAAAAGCAAAGGTACCGCTGCAGTAAGTGTCAAGGTTAATTTATATACTGCAAAACTGGAAGCTCTTTTAAATACAGAGTGACAGGCTTACCAGCTTGAATGAATGGGTTTGCTTCAGGAGTGCTGCCAGACAGAGGCATCTCATTTGAAGAGCACCAGGGTGTATGCAGTGCCAAAATGAAGGTGGGTGGTAGGCTGAGAGGATGTCTGGCTAAGTGCGGGACTGGAAGCTGCTGGTTGGTACTAATGGAGGGAGTGAAGCCTGTCCTAGCCCCTTGCTCCTACCATCCTCACCTGATCAATCTGTGCAGCTCCACCACTTCAGCATTTGCAGTGGTAGTAAGGACCTGGATACTGACTAATGGAAGAACTTTTGGCACTCTGAGAAAAAAATCTCTGGAAGGGCCATGGGAAACATGAGTGATGTAGCGCATTTGTGATTTGTCTGCATTTGACTGATTCGTTCAGAGGAGGAATAGATGTGTTTGTTTGGGGCTTAGACTGGCTTTTCCTGGGAAAGAATGCTGCTAATACAGAGTCTATGTGTACATGGTATGTATAGACATACGCACTGTATAGAGCAGAGGAAGACCTGGCCATATGCCTGGGCATACCAGTGTGTAAAAGTATTTCTTTTTAATTAAAAACTAAAGCAAAATGAGGTATGCTTCTGTGTTCTGGCTGCCATCAGCCCCTCCTCATCCACCATAAGATAACAACAATGCTGAGTTGTTAAACCATATGGAAGCAGTTGGGAACAGATGAGGGTGGTCCCAAAAATCTCAGTTGTTATCAGGTGATAAGGAATATCTAAGAAAGGGGAAATTACAAGGTACTCCCACGTGCAGAGAAATTTAAGCAGTAAAAGCAGATTTGGTATAGAGGAACATAGAAGGAAACTCCCTGAGAGGTTGTGGAGTCTTCTCTGGAGACGTTCAAGGCCCACCTATATGCCTACCTGTGCAACCTGGCCTAGGGAACCTGCTTTGCAGGGGGCTGGACTCGATGATCTCTAGAGATCCCTACAGTTCTGTGACTCTGTGAATAGAACTAGTAATAACATTGCAGTAAATCACTCTGGTCAGTAGTCTTAGTAACTGGAAAGTCAGTGCTCTGTGATAAGGAAGTGCTGGCTTAGAATGTGGTCTGAAGCAGAACTTGGCAGAATAAACAGCAGCAGAAGTAAATAATCTCAGGATCTTACATTCAAGGAAGGTTAGAAGGAACTTCTGGAGGTTGTCTGCTTAGGATTCCCAGAGGCTCACAGCAGAGCTAGTTTCAAAGTTCTTAGCTTAATAGTTCAAAATATTAGAAGCAACACTGGAAATGATTGCCAGAGCATGTTATTTGAAAAGGCTACAACACAACCAGAACTTGTGGCTGTGAAGAGCACTGTTACAATCTAAATTAAATCAGTGCCCTGACAGTTGTGATTTTTTTCTGTATGAGGCACCAAGAGCTCATACTGGGTTTATACTTCCAATAGTAATGAATTTTTTCCTTATCAAAATCACATGCACAGGTGCATAAAAGCACTGTTGTTGCTCTTGCAGAGGGCGTGTCCTGCAGAAGCTGCTTTTCCAAAGAAACTGTGGAAGAGACATTCCCAAACATGAAGCCAGATCCATTCCAAGTATGTGTCGGTACACCTGGCATTCTGATTTTTGTGCTATGGCATAAAATGCGGATGAATCAAGCCTCCAGCCTTTCCTTTGAACGATGAATGTCAGTGCTAGCCTAGAGAAATACAGTTTTCAAGCTGATGTAGTTTGACACCGCATTTTACAGGAGAGACACTGGACAGCCCCATGACTGTGTTAACTCCCTAGGGACAACGATGAGTGAAGGGTAGGCGGTTTTTTCCTTGCATAGAGGCATTTGCTGTTCAGGCTTAGTAACATGCAGAACTGATTGATCTTCATGAAGAGTTGCAGCTTGGGCCCTGTGCCACAAAAATCCCTCCCTTTGCTCTCTGCATTACTCATCTTCCTGAGGGCCTTTTGCTCTCGCAGTTACTGCTGCTGTTTCTGGAAAGCATCCTATTGCTGAGCTTGTGAAGAGCGTGCGTCTTCCATCATGCAATGAAAAAGACCAACATGAATTCTTGTTGTCAAGTCCACAAGCAAAACAGTTTGAAAATAGAGACAAATGATACCTTTCCTAAATGCTTTTAGCGTGTTAAGGGTTTCATGTAAACTGAAATGGGTGCAGTGCTTTCGGAAGGAAAAGTGATATTCTAACTTGGCAAATAACTCTGCTCTCCCCACTGAAAGGCCTGAAGGGCTACAACCCCAGCACCTCATGTTAGGGTGTTCATGTCCATCTTAAACTGCAGTGTCTCGAGGGAGAGGTTGGGACCATTGCTTGCTACATGTTGAGTATATACTATATAGAGGGCAGTGATGAACCCTCTGGCCACCACTGCAGGCTCCACTTCAGAAGAGTTGTCCTGGGGGTGACGTTGTCACTTCTCTTGTTTCCCACCTCTCAAAACCCAAGAATGCTGAATCACATTTTGTCTCATAGGAGCATGTAGAACAATATCTTTGTATTTGAGCTCCCTGCTGGCTGTACTGGGTCTAAGGTGTGATGTGGAGATACATGTATATGGCACAGGTACATGGTACTGGGGGAACAAGCAGAGCTGTTGACTTGTTTCAGACAAGATCCTGCCAAACTTTTAAGTAATATCTTTCAGGTACTAATGGCCACGATGTGCTATGTATAAGTTATAATGATATAGTACTCAGATTAAGGAAGTTCTACTTGCAGAACTCCAGGCTTACTCTAGGCTATTCTAGGTTAGCCTAGAGTTGTGGAAGTAGGACTTAACTCTGTAGAGGTCTACTTTGGGCTTAACTGTTTTCTCGGGTTGTTATGTTTCAGATTATAAAAACCCCACAATCTCATAGTAATGAAAAACAAAACCACCAAGTGTGATAGAGTAAATTTTTATTATGGATTCGATAATAGTTGGTAAACATTTGTCGGAAAAGCTCATAATTCCAGCCTTTTTAAACACAAGTAACAAACAAATTATAGCAATTTTCAAAAGCATTTAGAAACAACGATTGTTAGACTGTCCGAAGCTAAACAAATCCTGATGAGATTCAGTGCAAGACAGAAAGAAAATCTATACAGATAATTAAGAAATTATCCATTTGGGAGAAAAAATAACTATCTTTTACATTCTCATCTGTGGAAGCCAATACATGTAACTTGCTCTTCCTTCTCAAATCTTTCCCACCTCCATTTATTTAGTGATAACACAGGACCTGCTGCAGTGTTAAAGAGGCATCTGGGAATATAGCAGGGAAGTGCAAGGATTGGTTGGTGCACTATCTAGCTGGCTCTTCTGTTGGCAGAGCTAAAGTCCTAGCACAAAATGCTAGCCCCAGGGGTAAACAAACTTAGAAAAAGGCTTTAAGAACGTTTTTCAGAAATAATGCTATGATGTGTATAACGGACAAGTAAAACAGAATAATAAGTGCCAGCAAACTCATGAGTCTTGTTCTGATTTGCTTTGTACTATGCTTAAAATTGGTTTTACCCACTCTGTCCTTTCATTCTTTCCTGATAGTATGAAAGCCAGTAATTTTGTTATACTACTTTCACAGAGATAAGAAGTAATCAATAAAATCTCAACTATAGCTATCTGTAAAATGGAGGGATCTTCTGGTACATGGAAAAAGGTAAAAATGAAAGGTTAAATGCCCTCCTACAAGAAACAGTTTTGGTAAAACACACAGTGGCCCTTGAAAAAAATACATATGCGAGAGAGCTTCTATTAGTACATAGAATGTAATGCTGCTTCAGTGGGGGCCCATCATTCTTACAAGAAGTGCCTTTGGAACAAAAATGACCCAAGACAAAGGGGCAATTGAAGCCCAGGAGTTGTTTGGGCTGCTTAATCTTGAGCAGTGTGGGGACTAAAGAGAAAACAAAGGAATTTCTGACTCTGAATTTGAAAAGAAAAAGATGGAGAATTCTGTGCGAATGCTTGCCATAGTCCCTTGTCAGCCATGGTGGGACCATGGTGCTTACATTTCTGAAGTACATTGTTCCATATTTGCCCTCTGGAAGAAAAATGAAAGACTTTTTTTTTTTGAGGGAGTGAATCTCTTTGGGATCTCTCTTCTGTTCCTTCTATTCCACTGTTTCCCACCATCTCCCTTTCTCCAGCCTCCCAAAATTAGACACTAGAGGCTGAAAGCAGTAATTTTTATGAAGATAAATTATTACATCACTGTCTTGGTGTTAGATTCCTTATTCATAGCACAGTAGGGAGATCAGAGCTGGTGGTGTGATACATATTGCTAGGATTGCAAAATGATCCTAAATTTTCATTCTAATGCAGATAAAAATATGTGAATGATGTCACTCTTGATGAATGTAAAGTGGAGCCAAACAAATACGGAAATGCCAATAAAATGCCGGAGGCCTTTTTCTAGGACAATAAAAACTTGCTAATTTCTCTCCATTTTTAGGAAACAAGAATGAAAAAATATAGCGATGCAAGCATATTTTATCTGAAGTGGCTCTTTATCAAATGTAATTATGCTAAGATGCATTCTTATACAGCCGCATTTTTTAATTTGAAGGCTTTTCATTTGCCAGTGAGAAGGCCAAAGTGAAGAAGTCATATGATGGCACGAAGGACAGATCCTGCCTGAAATTTCAGAGCTTGAGTCCTTCTCAGATTTGTGGTCAAGTTCCTTGTGAGCAGCTGCACAGGGTTATTTAGATGCATTAGATCACTTATACTGGGCATCTCTTGATAATAAATGTTTCAAAAGAGTGAGTCTGGTATCGATGACCTGGAAAGAGTGAGAACTTTCTGGTCCATCTCTTCAAAGTTTTCTTCAAACTGTGTCAGAGTAATTAGAAGAATGAAATGCTGCTGTGGAAAGCTTTTGTTTTCTGACTTTTCCATTTTTCCCTTTTTTGTGGATCATTTAAGCTGGGTGAGGAAGTGGGATGGTGTGATTATGTTATGCACTGTGCACTGCAGGAGTACCTAACTTTCTCTGCATAGTGATGAAAAGTAGTGGATATAGGTTGCTGAGAGGGCTAAATTTCTGCTTCTTGTTTAATAAATGTGTTCAATCTAATGCACCTTTTTCTAGACTTATCTTTAAATGGCATGTTTGCTTTTATAATAATCAAGGAAAATTCTATCACATTCGTTTTGTATGTAAAAGCTAGGATGGGGGTGAAAGTCGTTCTTAGAATTCTACTGGACCAGATCTTGCATGCTGCACAGTCACAACGGTTTTATTTTGAGCAAGTCCTAAGCATTCCTGCTGCTGCCTTGCTCATTGGTAATTACCCTCTCCTTAGTCCAATCGGATTTTCTTCATGTCTGCAAGAGGTCATTCAGATCATCTCAATGTCTTCAGGCCATGTCTGTGTTGTTCCTGACAACTGTTTGTCCGCCTTCTTTGTAAAAACCTCTAGTGACTGTGATTCCAATTTGCCTAGAAAATTTATTCCACTCCTCTCCTACTCTTACTGTTTTTTTCTCCTTTCATCTAACCTAGATGTCTGCTGCAACAACTTAATTATTCCTTAATCGCTCACATTACTTCTTAAACAATCCTCTGTATTCATGGAGAAAAGTCTCTTTCTCTTTGCAGAGATCTTGTACATACTCTTGGCTTGACATTGTGAAAGTTGCATGAAATATCCTGGCTAATTCCCAACAAATCCTTCAGCAGTATGAGGAGACCGAGCAAGCTTAAGATTTTGAAAGGGACTCTTCTGAAGTTGCAGGGTGTGAAAGCCATCTTTAATTTCTGGGAGACTCTCAAGCTCTTCTCTGAATGCCAAGAAGAGGAACGTTTTGGATTAGATTGTCACCTTGCTTATATTGGTTTTAGACTGCAAATTGTTTAGTGAAGTGTCTTCCATCAGAAGAGAGGTGGCCAGCAGGGACAGGGAGGTGATTGTCCCCCTCTGCTCTGGAGCAGTGAGGCCCCATCTGGAGTACTGTGTCCATGTCTGGAGTACAAGAAAGACAGAGAGCTGTTGGAGAGGGTCCAGAGGAGAGCCTGGTCTAGCACTAAATGGGGAGGTTGGTGGCCCTGTCTGTGGCAGGAGGGTTAGAGATTCATGATTCTTGAGGTCCCTTCTAATCCCTGGCCATTCTGTGATTCATTCTGTGAGGTGACACCTAATGTGAATGAAAGAGTTTAAGATGGTAATGGCCCTTGTTCCCTGCCACACTGGAGAATAAGATGGTGCCTGGGATGCAGATGCACGTCCAGTGCTGAGTAGTAACAGCAATGCTGCAACCTGTCGTATCTTGGCTGGTGATACAATGCTCAACCTCCTCTTTTGTGATTTTATGTCTGGGGTTCTGCTTTCCAAAGTTTTGTGTTAGACTGTGGCTTTCAAAGAGACCCAGTGTGAAGCAGATGAAAGGCATGATCTCAGGATTCACTGCTCACTGCTGTGTAGTCAGGACCCAGTGTCAGACCCATCCCAAAGTAATGTGTGCTCAGGGGCCAGGGATGGGGAACGAGAGGAGCAGAGGGGAAGGTGGGAGTCTGAAGCTGCGAGAAAATGGGGCAATTAAGCATGAACCCAATGCTGACACCCTGCCCTGATTAATTTAACAGTAATTAAAGACTTTCAGTGGAGATCAGCGTCGTGCCAGTTCCCAGCCACGCTAAGAAGGATGAGTTGTGCAACGCTAACCGGGACCTATTCATCACAGGCAGCACACAAAGCAATTACCACTGCTGCCTATAAACTGAAGCAGACTTTTGCATTAATTGATTTACTGGGACCTCTCATCCCCGTTCTCTTTTGTTTCCTCTCCTTGTCTCTGTTGTTGGTTGAGGCCTCATTTGCTCACAATGCACAGCAGTGCCAGGCCACAGGAGACTTATCCTTGGGATGCAGGGTGGAGCTCCCTGGATCTGAGACACTGTGCTCTGTGGCTGTCCCATCCCTCCCTGGCTGTGTTTCCCAGGGAGCTGCCCGCCAGACAGTTTTTCTTCTGAAATCCACTGTAGTAAGCAAAATGGATCAGACATCCGCCTTCTCCTTCCCTTCCCCACACCTCCTCTTGCACTCCACTGTTTTCAGCAGGGATGTCGTTTGCCTCTCATTTCATGCTGAATATGAGAGAAAAATCTCATTATTTCTGACTTAGGTATTCACATGTGTCTCTCTACAACGTGTCGTGCTAGTTGCCAGCTTGTTACAACATCACAAGAAGAATTCAAAGTGCAGATTTATCTGCTATTGGAAATGTCTCTGGGGAAAAAAGAAGATACGTGAAGGAGGAAGAGGAGAACACAGGGAAGGCAGCACAGGGCTGCAACCTTACAGGGCAGAACTTCAGTCTGATCTTAGTTGGATTGCTTATTTGTTGCTGCTCTGCTGACTGGACAGGCAGAATGATCAATTTGATGTGAAATAACCAAAGATGGAATGGGCAGGAAACTTTTATATCTACTAAGGAAAATGGAGAAAGACTCTACTAAATCTGGTTGGTGGGTAGCTGTTGAGCAAAAAGAAAAGGGAAAAAATAGGAAAGTTAGATATTTAATCCCAATCTTTTGCTAGAGGGTGAACAGTAGTTTTATTTTGGAACTGAAAGACTTCCAAACACAGAGAACATCCGTCTGCTCCTCACATACTGTATTGGAATCAGATGTCTCAGTTTGATCCTCTGTGTTTCATGTGTCTTGCTCCATAACTTCATTGCAGAATGAGTAGTTAATGACATCTCTAGCCATGGGCATGACATTTTGAGCTGCACCTACATTAAAGTAAAAGGCAGTAAAATTCTGTGGTGTCCTCAAATAAGGGTAGTTGTTTTGCATGAGAATGTAGCAACCTAGATGAAGGATCCCAACTCTATTCAACAAAGGCACAGACTGCTGGCAGACTAGAAGGTACCTCTGGAGAGTGTCCCATTGAATTCTGCATAGAGCAGGAATGGCTCCAGCAGCTTGCTTAGTGCCAGGTCCAGTCAGCTTGTGTGTATTTCCATGACTGGAGACTCTGCAAGCACTCCAGGCAACCTGTTCTGGTGTATGACCACCCTCACAGAAAAAAAAAAAAAAAAAAGCTTATTTTTAGGTTAGAACAATACCCACAGTTCTGTATGCTGTTCTGTAATGACTCATGAGGGTCTTAAACCATTCCTGAATAGTGCCTAATAAAATGGTTAAACTACTTAGCTCAGCACTTAAAGGGATGTTGTGAAAACAAGCTGGTATTTATGCAGTGCTTTGAAAGTTTAAAGTGTGCATTATTTATTTACTATTATCATCAGAGAAGTGATTGATAGCCTCTGCTTATGCTGGTATTGACATGAAACTGAATAATATGTATCAGGAGAATGTCAGTTTGTGTGCAAATGGGAAAAACAAATGGAGAAGATCCTTTGAAATGATAAAGAAATAAGACAACAAAGCTATGAAGCAACCTTAAGAACATATTGCAGTGTTAAAACCTGTACTAAATGTGCATTATGTATTATCAGCAGCCTTGCACACTGGCTAGCAGGGTCCAAAATGCTCACTTTTTAATAGCGAAGAGGGAGCATTTTTCATTTTGAAAGAAATTATGCTCCAAAAAAAACCATTAGTATTTTAAAATTAATGGGAGACTGGTAGTAACTCTCTGTGACATCTACTTAATAAGCTATTGAAGTGATTTAGTGATCAATGAGTGCTGACATTTCAAGAAAGAAAAGGCAAACTTTGGCACTTCTTCCCCTGCCTCCTGGCTCTGTGTGAGATAAGGACGGCATCTGTGGGAACTCTGGTCTGCTGCTTATGCAGAGGGCTGCTGCAACAGAGCTGCTGCTTTCCTGTTGGGGAAAAAAAAAGAAAAAAGAAAAAAATATATAATCTCTTCAAAGTTGATTGAACAAAGTGTTTAGACTCAAGTACAAACACAGCTCTAATATGGGCAAATGCTTAGGTGCATTGTGTCCGATTGCCTTGCGTCCATTCCTTTTTTACATCCCAAGGACTGTTGCTCTGGGATACCGAAGCAGAGGGATGTTTGAAGTTGGTGATTGTTTTATGTAACTCGGTGGGAGGGAAGCATGTATGAACTGGCTTTCTCTTTCTCCAAGTGAATACGGTTTTGCCTGTTCCAAATAATACTGCTTGTGTGATCACTCTGAGCAGGACACATGCTCTCTGGTTGGGGGAGCATGGCAAAACATTGGTGAACTGTGTTTTGTGAACTGTGTTTTGTGAATGGACTTCTGAGCATGTGCTAAAGCTTGGTTTGTATGGCTGTGAAAGCCATACATCACCAGGAGGCCCCACTGTAACTAGGCTGCCTTGCTTCTCCTCTAACAGATTTAATGACTGGGAAGAAATTCCTCAGGTGATAAACATCACTTTATTTTCAAAACTGCTGGCAGTACACAAATAAATAGTTTGCCAGGCTATCAAAAAGAGGGAGAAGGCACAAAAGAGACATTTTCTGAGGTTATTTCTTCATTAGTGGAGCATTTCATCTGGGGTTCAATTCACAGCTTCCTGTGTGCCGCCAGTACCTGCTGCTGCTCATCTTCTGTCATCAGTTCTTGTTCATTTCCATTCTGGAGGGCTGTGCTAGCTGTTGTGTCAGTGGTGGCACCAGCAGCAAGGGTGGCTTGGACAACTTGCATCTGTCCACTAAGAAGCACCTGCCCACTGCATTGGATGCCCTGCTTTTGTTGCCATATTGGGAAAGCCATAAGAGACATGAGAGGGGTGAGACCTACCAGGCCATACTGAAGGAACTCTGAGAATTCATAGTTCAGGCACAGATCCTTGACATTCAGGAGTAAGTTTTTTGTTAAAAACACTGGGCCTATTTCCCATAAACCAGCAAAAGAAATTAAAACCCAAGGACAGTGTTAGCATTTAACAGATCAGATCTTCAGCAGGAATTAATTGGTGTAGCTTGACTAGTATCAATGAAGTTACACTGACCTCCTATGCCTTAGGAGCCCATTTTTTTTGATTGATTGGCCAGTTTTAATGTCCTCAGATAATTCTTAGTTTATTATTGGCAGAATATGCTGTTTGGGATGAAATGCTGCTGTCAGATGTGTGTACAAAGTATTCTTCTCTGTAATGGCACATAGCTGTGGGGCATTGGCAGGGTGGTGGAGCAAGGTAAGATGCACAGCTCAGAGAAGATAGTTTTGCCAACTGAATGTTACTATCCCTTCTGTTGGACTTATAGGTAGATAATAAGGAAAGACCATTCTACTTTGGAGGCACCTGTGTAAATATTTATTAGGATTAACAGTGCCAATCACAACAAACCTTCATCTTCCTTTGTCCACCTCTTCTTCATAGAGTCATAGAATCATTAAGGTTGGAAAAGACCACTAAGATCATCTAGTCCAATTGTCAGCCCATCACACAATGCTCACTGACCACGTCCCTCAGTGCCACATCCACATGCTTCTTGATAACCTGCAGGGACGGTGACTCCACCACCTCCCTGGGCAGCCTGTGCAACTGCCTCACCACTCCTTCTGAGAAGGAATTTTTCCTAGTATCCAACTTGAACTTGACTTTTTTGGGGTCCCCTCCCCAGCATCAAATATAGCACAAGTTCAAACACTAAAGCAAATGGTATAAAGGATGTGTTGTAAATTGGTAATTGTAGGTCACTTCAGTCAGGCGAACATTGCAGCAAACCCATCAAAATGTTTCAAATGTGTATAGCTAGCCTTGCAAGATCAGATGGGGCTTGAAATGTATTCTGTAGTTAGCTTTCCTTGTCAAGTTTGATTCCAGGAGATTACAGTGGGACTGGATGAGATCTGACTGGGATTTCCAGACAGCAAAAAATGTTATCGGGCAGGTCACTGTGAGCCTTCCGCATTCTGCTGGCCTCCTATTTGGATGGCTGGAGTGACATGCTGCAAGCTGACAGCCCGGGGATGTGCTAGTGAGATGCTCTCTGGAGTGCAGCTGCTCCAGTGGGCATTGCTAAGGTAAAGTTGGAATCTGCTAAGATGCCACTGGCTCTCTGTGATGCAGTGAAAAGGAACTAATGCTTGGATACTAGTGCTGTAGCTCTTGAGAGGCACCCTGGCATAACACATGCTTGGTTAGCTGCTAAAGAATTTCCATTTCTTCCCTGTCTCTTTCTTCCCTTCCTTCAGACCCTGCTAACAAAGGAGCTTCTGGTCTGTATTTTAGAAGTTGCTGCATGTGCTGCTTTTTTAGAAGATGGAAAGAACGGCGTGTCTCTTCCTTCCCATCTGCTTGAATCCTTTCTGTGCTCTCCATTGCAGTCATTTTCTCATCTCCTGTTAGGTAATGTTTATCTTTAGGAATGAATACTCTACTTTGCTGTCACCTTTGGGTTAAAATGCCACTCTTCTGTCTTTTTTAAAGCCAGCCTGTATATCTACACTTCTTGATTTGTATGTGTGTTTGAGACAAAGGAAAACCTTGTGGAACCTGTGGGACCATGTTAGCCATGCCCCATTTTGCACATGGCTTTGTCTGAAACCACACACTGACCTGATGGATGCTTCAGCCAGCACTGAGTGTTTCTTCTATATCTTGGCATGATAAGCAAGGACACACAGATGCAGAAATTTAACTTTTAGAGCTATGGTCTGCTATACTGGAAGCAATTATCTGGTTTTTTTTTGTTTTTTTTTTTTGTTTTGTTTTTCTAAGCCAAGTCAGTACTTTCCTTTAAAAAAGAAGAAAGCAGAAACCTTGTATGCGTGTGCAATGACATCTGGCACCTTGACTTCAGACAATACCACTTGCAGCTCACAGGCAACAACTTGTGTTTGGCATGACAAGGATAAGGCATGTAGAATTTTTAGTCAATAAATATAAACACTGGTCTGCAGAACTCATCATAATATCCACATTTCTTCAAGGCCTCATTGCGACTCTTCTAATGCCTGATTTCCAAGTAACTGGAGTGCTCAAATCAACAAACAAACTAAAAACTCACTGCTCCCACCGAAGCAGAGAAGTTCCCCATCAATCCAGGAGCAGTAGGAGACCCCGCCTACTGTTTGAGAAGATTTAGGTGCGTGTAACAGGTGATTACAATAAGCCATCTCTCTCATTAAAGTTGTTGTAAAGAGAACATACAGTAATTAAGTGCCATTTAGGCCCACTGTTTCTGTTTCTTCTTTGGCTCCACAGGCCTTTATTTTGGTTGGCTGCACCTACTTGCTTTGGTTTCAGCCACACTGTTAGAACAGCAGGAGCACACTGCTTTTAAGGTGATCCTAAATGAGAGTACTGGTTCTTCATTTCTCAGAGCTGTGGAGTTTCCTGTGGTCTGTAATATTACAGTGTACTTCTCAAATGACCCAAATAAGGGCTTGACCGTTCCTGCTCCTTTGACCATTCCTGCTTCTTTGGAGTAGCATTCCTGTTCCAAAAATCAGTCTGCTAAGTTCAAATTCTTCAGGGCATTACAGTATCTTAGTCTATTAGATGAGATGGGCAGGTCTGAGGACATTTTGTAGACCAGGTGCAGTACCTTTTACGTGACATGGGTATGGTGGAGATGGATGAGTGTATGAATAAGTATTTAGGGCACTTGCGGGCCCTTGAAGCCACCAGTGGTACCTGAGATAATGTGTAAGCCTCCCCTCTAGCTTCTGAGGATGAGAAGATTGGATCTGCTTTTGTTATGCTTTCTTCATACTGTTGTTGTGTTCTCTTCCTGATGTTAGGTGTGTTTTTTTGTTTGTTTGTTTGTTTTTGGTCAAGAATGTTGATGTTTTTTTCTTCTGGTGGCATGTATTGACAGTAGATTAAGAATCCAATTCACTGATGGCTTTCATGCTGAACAGATTAAGTAAGGTACCTACCAAGCCACAGGGTTCAAGAAGCAGGTCAATGAAACCATTTGTGTATTGTCTCAATGCAGTCTGTTCTAGGTAGGCCTTCATATTGATCTCTTTTAGACTTTGGCATTCAGTGTGCTCTCCTTTATTTGTTTAGCTTTTTAAAAGCATAATGGCTATGAAATGAAGCAGAGTACCAATAGCTGACAAACAAAGAAGATGGATGTGGGGTTTCTTCTCATTTTTTTATTCTCCAGCACAAGAAATCGCATGCTTTTAAACTTTATCACTCTAAAGGCGAAAGTCTCACTGGGAGATGGAGTTTGAAGTGGTTTAAGCAGAGTAACCTCCGAATTTTTCACTGTCCCTGTTATCCTGCATAAAGCTGCTAATTACCTATAGAGCACTGAGTATCATGAACATCACCAGCTTTACTCAGGGAGAGGAAGTGTGATGTTTAATAACAAATAAAACAATGCCTTTCTGCCTCCTCGGAAAACCTACAGAATAAACAACAAAAAAAAACAATCTTAAGAACTGTACAACTAGCTTTTGTAAAGTAAAATATACTTTGAGTGCAAGCCAGTCATTTCGTTCACTGTGTCCCTTCTGCTGTTTGAACAGCGCCTTGACCCCTGTTACACCAGCCTGCTAATATTCACTGATGGCCTCAGGGGAAGTCGCACTGTTCTCTTCCACCTGATAACTTCACTTTGTGTCATCACTTCTGCCCTATGTCACCACTCCCCAGTGGCCAAGTCAGCTCTGCTCCAGCTAAGCTTTGAACTTTTGCATGGGGTCTGCTTTTTGTAGTGATTCAAAGTGAAGTCTCTGGGGAAGTTTCTGTACTGTTGTTGATGGGTCTGCTGAAAATCAAACTGTTCTCTAGGCTTCTCTGCCTCTCGTGATTTAGGCAGGTGGGATTATCTGGTTATGGGGTAAAAAAAAAAAAAGTGCTCCATCAGTTTATTAGACTGACGTTCCTGCCTGGTGTCCATTATTAAATATCTTAAGCATAAAACCCCCCCAAAAACCTCTGGAAAGCACAAAACTACAAATGCCTTCATTGGAAGGTTCATTGGGGGTTGGACTCAGTGATCTTTAGAGGTCTCTTCCAACCCCTATAATTCTGTGATTCTCTGAGGAATACAATTGATGTTGCAAAAATGTATGTATGGGAAATGACTTTGCTTGTGCGTTACTGCCTGGGCATGCCCCATGCTGCAGTCTTCCTCCACATGATCAGATGCTGCCTTCTTCAATGCAGGAACATTAAACATGGCTCAAGGCCTTTATCAGTGGGTATTTTGGAGGAGTGAGCAGAAGTGGCAACAACCCACACAACTCTGTGTCAGGCAGCTGCTGAAAACGTCCTCCTGGATCTCTTATACAGTCATTGGAAAGAGGTGGGTGCTTCCAGGTGAAGTGTGCCCTCTCCCTGGTGTTCAGGCTTTGGTGTTGGGAAGGGTGGGTCATTCACTCACTGTTCTCTTTGCTTTCCTCACTCTAAATAAAAGATTGGAGTGGAGGGCTGCAACTTCTCCTGTACTGAAGCAGCCAAGAGAGATGACCAGCAAGGCCAGCAAATGTAAGGAGGCATCTTAATGAGGAAAGCAAACACAAGGGAAAATCCCATCTCTCCTGCTCCTGGAAGTTTGAAAAGAGAAGTTAAAGCTCTGAGGGATCATTCAGTGCATGAGCCAAACCTCCATCCAAGATTGTAATGCCTTTCAAATAATCCCAGGTTTCAAGACAGTGTCAGACCTGAACAGGGAAATGAAACACGAACATGGCTCTGTGTTAACCCTTCAGTGGGTCTGGCCAAGTTGTGAATTTGCTGGGAAGCCGAGTCACCTCTCTATGCTTTCTGGGCTCTGTTGTACCCGTTTACATAATCCCAAGTCATACAGCCCTGCATGTTGGGAAGGCTGCTCCCGTGGTGTTGGTACAATGCCTATCCCAGTGAGTGTGTGCATCGTGTCTGGTTGGTCTAATTGCCAACACTAAACAAACAGCAAACAGTAACAAGCAAGCTGGTTGCAGCAGTGGAGAGAGGAAGAGGGGAACACTGAGCCTTTCTTGTTCTCCAGAGGTTTTCATTTTGGCTCATCAGCCTTCTCCATGAATTAATTTAATTACAGCTGAGCCTGAGCTGTACCAAATGTAACTTAACTTGGGACTCACAGATCAGTTTGGGCTGCAGAATTGGGCTCCAGTTTTCCACATCAGCCTTTCTGTCAGTCACTCAGCAGTAACAGCTTCTGGTCTCCACTAGAGCATGGAGAGGTGAAATAGTACAACAGAAGTGTACTAACAGAGACATCTCCAAGTGGCTTTGTTGTGAAGGCCTGAATTGCGTTCTGCTGTTTCTTAACTGTGTCCATGGTTTTAATGCAATTAACATAGTCTGAGGTAATGTGAATTCATTCAGTTTATTTGCCATCGGGACTAAATTGGTTTCTCGGGTTGATGTGGAAATCCCTTCCCCGCACATGACAGTGCAATATGATATGATGCATATAAAGGGGAGCAAAACAACTGAGCTAAGGAGTGTAGACTCAGCTACACAAAAATACTTGGATGCCCAACTCCCACTAATCAGGTTTTTGTTTCCTGGGATTAAGGTGATACCATCTAGAGAGAGGGAATGGAGAAAACTTCCTTTTTTTTCCTCTTAAAGAAATAAAAGCAGTCGCCATCAGGAAAATCAGTGGGAAGAATGAGTCTGATTTAAAGCAAGGAGTGAGACCAAACAATGTCTTGTTGCAGCTGAAAGTTTATTTTAGATCAAAATGTCATAACAATATCTGTCAGTCTTTCCAAATGGAAATCTTCAATTTTTAGTTCAGAACTGAATTGTGTCATTTTCTGGGTGCCATTATCTCTTTGGTGGAATTCTATGAAAATCGAAAATGTCAGCCAAAAGTAGACACGGTAGGATAAAACTCTGTTTTCCGTTAAAAAAATGCAGCCTGAATAGGAGGAGAATCTTGTGCTTGTTTCTTGGCATCACAGCATCTGTACAGCACCATTGGAATGTTCATTCCATGTATGATTACAGAAATGTTCATTTTGAAAGGTTCTTTAAAATTACATCTTGGGACATACAGGAGGAGAGGATGTGCCAATGATCTGTAAAATGCTTACTGTGAAGTTGGGAAGTGAATAGCTGCAGTTGTGCTCTCGTTGCATGGGTGTTTATGCTTGTTTTACTGCTGTAGTAAAATTAAACATGCTTTTTCGTTACTCACATTAAGAGTGCTTTTCCACTCTTTTCATGAGGGACTTAGGTGCTAATCTGCTGTAGTAGATCATTCTCATCCCTTGCGACTCCCTGGGCTGCAGGACCATGTCACAGTCAAGCCATAAATAAACACTGAAGGAAGTGGGAAAGTGCAGAACTTGAATACTGTATTACAGTGGGTTCAGCTGAGCTTCTATCTTGGGCTGCTTGTTTGCTTGTCGTTTTTGACGTTTATTTATTTACTTTAATAAGACTGTCCTTAGCCAATCAGCCTGCAGATTCATCAAAGCAAAAATAGGCTTTTCTCTGTGCTTCGTTTTTATTTTCCTTCAAAGGAAGTCAGACCTTTTTATAGATACTTACTGCAAGGAAGCAAAATATTTGGTGCAGATAGTTCATTATCACCATCACTCTTCCCAACTTCTCAGAGCTCTGGTGTTTGCCAGGGTGATATTCATTCACTCAGCCTTAATTTGCTTTATGACAAAGCTGTAGAGGCTGTTTTGGAGGGAAAAAGCATCCTGCAACCTGTTTCATTGTGCTGGAACAGGGTGAAAACAAGAATGGTGGGAAAGGCCTGCCCTTTGGCCAGCTCCTCATCTGTTCCTATTGCTATCCCAGCTCCCAGCCAGTCAGCTCCATGAGCTTTTGCCATGTGGAGTAGATGGTGTTTCTCTGCTTGTTGCCATACCAATAGGAAACAATAAACTATAAACTTTGTTTCCCACTTTTTCAAAGTAGATTCATAGTTTGAAACTACATAAAGTTATATTTATATATATGTTATGTATATGCATTTATACTTTTATATATTTGGAAACAAGCTAAAACTAAAATTACTGCAAGGGCATATCCTAAATAAATCCAGGCTGTAAAGAGAATTTGTTGCAAACAAGGATAAAATTCAGAATACCCATCTTTGCTGGAAAATGCTTACTCCAACAAACTAAACAACATAGGTAAGCAAAAGAATGTATGGCACAGTGCATCATTCAGTTTTGTTAGCAACTGTCTCATGGCCTGAGTAGTGCCAGTTGTCTTCTGTAGAAAACCAAAGTCATATGTATTAATGTGATCATCCCAGCAATGTCACTCAGATGTGAACTTTCCAATGAAAAAATTGGTAAGTTTGGAAGGGACTTGCCTACATCTCTAAATAAAGTTAGTCTTTGCTGAAATTTCCATAGTGAGTGCTGGAGCATACATGGAGGAAGCTGGTGGGGTTGGCAACATGCTACAAAAATAAGCCAAATTTTCCCTCTTCCCATAAATGGCCAAAACTCCACTTATACCTTCAGGGAATGTGGTCTGACATTGCCTGGAATAGCATTAACTGCATTCACACCCTGCCTAATAATACTAGCTTTCCTCAGAGATTTCCATTTGTTACCCCTATTGGTAATGGTGTGAAAACTGGGGCCAACTAAAGGTCTTTTTTGAGAAGTTTGCTGTGATCAGGAGGGGGAAAGAATCCTTTGCCTGAGGTCTGCAAACTAGAAGAGTTCGGTGGACTTCCACAAAGCAGTTGATATGAATTGTGTGGCAGGTCTCCTGGAGAGAAAGCTTCAGAGAGAACGAGGAAAGCCAGTTGGGAAATAGAGCTCTGGTTGACAGGAGGGAGGACAACTCTGACCAGCCTTTTGGAGAAGTGACTGTGACTGTATGGGGCTGGGAGAGTCTTCAGTATGGCTATTTGGCAGACAGAGCCAATGTTGTTTTATTGCAAATACAGTTATTGACATTAATTCCACTTCGTGCTTATGCACTTAGCAGTTGCTTCAGAGAGTTTACATCTTCCCAAAGGGGGTGAGAATCTAGTTGCAATGTCTCTCTATAAAGCAATGTCTCTGTAAACTCAAACTGCAGTCTCTTAAAACAGTATGTTTTTCTCCCCACTTATTTGGCAAAGAACTGGGGCACAGAAGCATAGATAAAAGATTGAAGTTGTGCAGAATGCTTCCTGCAGGCTGGGAGCAGCCTAGCTGTGTGATTTATAGAAGTAAAAGAAAAGTAGCCTCCAGCCCATAAGAGGGCCCTTAAATCAGAGTTTGGGTCAGCATTTGCTGTAGTTGCTGAATATCCATCCAACAAGCCTTTGAAGGCAGCATCACTGGCAAAGCTATGTTTGAAAGAACAACAGTGTGTTTAGTAAAACACATCATTTTCTACCTTGTATCTTCTCAGTCCTTGTTCTGTTCCTACAGGTTTGGCAAGATAACGTCTTTATCTGCAGTATTCATTCTCTTGTACACATCTCTAACTGAAATGCAATGAAGAGGCCAGGTGGGCTGACAGCTGGTAGCTGCTGTCTGCCTGCCCTGTGCTTTGCTAACCCAAACACAGCCATCCCAGGGCAAAGGGTTTTTGCACATTCCACTGTGAGGATACAGCTGTGGCAATTCAACGTGGGCCTGTACTTGGAAATCTCTTTATGCACAGTGCAAGTGAGACCACACCTCAAGTATCATCTTTGATGTTGGGCCCCTCACTACGGAAGGTTATGAGTTATGTGAGCTAAAGCATCACAGAATCACAGAATGGCCAGGGTTGAAAAGGACCTCAAGGGTCATGAATCTCCAACCCCCTGCCACATGCAGGGCCACCAACCTCCACATTTAATGCTAGACCAGGCTGCCCAGGGCCCCATCCAATCTGGCCTTGAACACCTCCAGGGACGGGGCATCCACAACCTCTCTGGGCAGCCTGTTCCAGCACCTCACCACTCTCTCTGTAAAGATCTTAAGCATGTGTAGGAAAGAACAATGAAGCTGGTGAAGCTTCCTCTGCACACTTCGCCCCATCCATCTCCTGATCCTCTCTCCTTGCTGAGGTTTCGTGGCAGCTGTTTGCCATGTCCCAGTGATGTGCTCCTCAGAGTTTCAGAGAGGTTGTGTGGCAAATGCAGCAGCAGCTACAGGTTTAGGCCAGTGCTTGAGGAGCTCATTGCTGGTGGGGCTCTGTGACCCCCCCCCCCCCCGCTGCAGTCTGGGGGGGGGACTGTTGTAGACTGCAGCGGTGTTTGGGAGAGCTGTTCTTCATTTGAATGGTTTGGCCAAAGCCAGCTGCAGGAGGGAAAGTTCATATGAGGAGCTGTTTCTTTTAACCGTAGCTCCAGGGTGAAGGTGTGATGTCAACACAGGGAATTTTGCCATGAAGTCCATGGCAGTATGCACAATTTTAAGCATCCTGAATTGGCTCAGCGTATCTGCCATTATAAAGTATACCTTAATCCCAACATTCTGCTTTCTACAAAAATCCCCGAATTCTTCTCCTTCCCTTGAAACAAGTCCAGGTGTCTTTTGAGCTAATGTACAGTCTTTGTTTCAGATGCCTTTCCTAGTAACTTGTTCCACATGTTTATTGCCCTTCAGCTGAAGTAGTTCTGCCTGACAAGTTCCCTGTTTACTCCCTGTTGTTTTATTTGAAATGTTTGCAGTCTGGTTAAACATTCTTTCTCTTCCTTTCCCCCCGTTTCTCCACCCTGCCTGAGTAGAGGTTACTTGATCGCTTTCTTTCATGATTTTGAAAATCCTGTCTTAGGTCACCTCAAGGTATTCTCTTTTCCAGTGAGAATAAGCGTAACATGCTCTCGGTTCATCCACCAAGCCAAGATCTGTTTTCACTTTTTGTTGCCCTGCTCTTGCACCCTACAATGCAATAATATTCTCGCTGTGATATAGCAGCTAATACAGAGCATCTGTTAAGCCTCCATCTCCAGAACAAGCCATTGATTTCTAGTTGTTATTACTGTATCTCTACTAACACAACTTTGTGTCTCATTTCTCTTTTTTGTTCTTTTCTCTGACATTCTGCCATATATTTGTGGCTTTAATTAACTTCTTTTTTTTTCCACTATACTCTTAAAATCCTTTGCTTCTGCTGCATATCTTGTCCTTATTGTACTTAGCATATACAACTTCGCCAGAGTCCTTTCTTGGGGACTAATTTATTTTCTGCTTTTTGTATTGAACTACATTTGCTGAGTGAACCAAATTCTTCTATGCTGACAGTGTTCAGCCTAGATTCATTTCCTAAATTGAGAGTTAGAACACTGTGTGAAGATACTCTTTTCAGTATCTCTGTATTGACCTCAGTGTACAAGTACAAACTCAGTACCGTGAACCAAAAGGGACTCTAAAGCCACTGCTCACAGCTGCCATAAAATAACATCCTCATCAAAGGCAGTGTAGGTCATGAGGACGTTTTTGTCTGAAAGATGCTAACATGGAAGCGTTATTTGTGAGATGGGAAAAGCATTGTAAGTCTAACCCCTCCATTCAGTAACCCTTTTCCCAATATAGTTCTCCCACCAATACCTGACTTTATCTCTTGCTTTGCAGCTACTGTTCTGTCCTTTTACTTAGCAATCCATAACTTTTTGTTTGTCTCCATTAGTCACCTCTGAGGCTGGCCCTTGTCAAAACTTTGTTTGAAAAATCTAATTTCAGTGTGCTTACAGCATCTGTCATGTTTTTCTTATCTGCCATGGCAGTATTATCTTCAAAGATATCCAGCATGTTAGTTAAGCTTGACCTCCTGTGTCTAAATGTACGCTGGCTGTCCTTAATCAAACTGTCTTTCCAGGTGTTTTCCTGTCACATTCCTTAAAGGTTTCCTGTGCCAGATGTTAATCCTACAACTCTGTAATTTCCTGGTTTGGCTCTTGACCTGTTTCTGGAGCAGAAAAAAAGAAGTTAAAGTGCCACTTTAAAAAATTTCTGCTGGACTCAGGGTAGTTTAATATATCTTCCTTCTCCCCTCTTTTACCACAGTTCTTGCTCTGTCCCATTAATGAGGGTTGACTGTCACTGGGTACTTGGACTACGCTCACCTTCTCAAATTACTTGGTATGACATGTTTTTATAACTGGGAGGATACATCAGTGCTTTGCCAGAAAACCAAAGGCCACAATTAATGTACTCAATATGGAGCAATGTGGTAGCTACCCTCATTCATCAAAGGGGAAAAAGCTTAAAGAAGTGACTCAGATCTCCTACACCAAGATGCAATGCCTTGAGTTTTCTTCAAAGAGGTGTGTTGGTGCATGGCTCATTTTTTTGAACTGCGGTGTTTATCATAGCAGGGACAGTGTTGTAGGTCCTTGATTCCCTTTTTTTGGCCTTGGGGAAGTAATCTCCAGTGCAGAGGCTGTATTTCTTCCTGACAAAGAAGGTAAATTGTCCTCTATGTTATGAGTTTTCCCTCTTCCATACTCCAGATCCTATTTCAGAAAGTCACGTTATTTTTTACTGTTCTCTTCTAATGTGCTTATGATCTATAGCCCACAAAGGGTATTTTTTCCCACTGGTGGAGTTTCAGGCTGATGACCTCTGTGGATGAATTAAACCAAAGATCAGCTGCATCTCCATGAATCTCCATTTCCCTCTTTAAGTAAGCAAAGGATTCCCATTTCTCAGTTTATCTCTTCGGGTGAGACATCAGGGTGGAGAAAAATAATCAGAGTGAGTAGGTGTATAGGGACCTCATTCTTCCTTGTGACTCCACAGAAGTAGAGAAAAGAAGTGGAAGAGTGTAGTGGCAGATGTTGAATAGAATAGAATAAAATGATTGGAAGGGACCTACAAAGATCATCTCATTGATAATATGTGTCAGAAAACATGTAAGTAAAGACACATACCATTCCTTGGTCAACTGGTTCCCAAATTCATGGCTGTTTCTGAAATATGAAGTTAAGCTGGTCTGGTTTTAGCCCCATTAGACAAAAGCATGCTGCTTTGTTTCTGTGCTAAAAGACAAACTCTCAAAGAGGCCGTGATAATAGTTAAGTAAACTGCTTTCCTCTTTTTTATTTTTTTTTTAAATTGCCAGAGCAAAGAGTATCATGCCTTTCCAGATCAGAATATCTGTTATTACATTTATGAAGCATCCTCATTTGCTATTTAATTAACCTTCATACCCTTAATGTTGTCATAATTGAGGGGTATTCTTTAAGGTCATGGATAAGAAGAGCACATACTAAGATCAAGTATTTCTTAGGCACTTAGCTAAATCAAGGTTGAACTGCAGATTCCCACATTTCAGTCTGAGAGTGAGTATGACACATATGCTGTAATCTTTGTCCACGCAAGAACAAAAGCTTGTGGTAAACTTTAGTCTACAAGTAATGGAAGTTTTGCATTTAGTTTCACTGCATGAGCTGGAGCTGCTTGAAGAATTTAAGCAAAAGCAAAGATAGGCTTTCTGTGACTGGTGCCATATGTAGAATGAACTTGGTAGTAAATAAACCAGAACTCTTTCCTCCCCTTCACTCCCATCCACTGCTGCTTCAGTTAGAAAGCTACTGCTATGTCTGAAAGTTTGGGAGGACTCTGCCTCCAGGTCAGGCTCTGAAAAGCCCAAGGCCGCCATTTCTAGGAGGTTCCCAAATCTCATTAACATTTTGTTCTCTAATTTCTGGGAAGTAACTGCAGAATTTTTGTTTTTCTCTTATTAGCCTTTGCACACCTTTTCCCCTCAGATTTTGCATTTTGTGTTTTCATGTATTTGTCTCCTTTAAAGATAGTGCCAAAAATAAAGAAATAAATAAAAGCATAAGCATAAGCATAAGTGAATATGCAACTGACAAAACTCTTTCAACAAATACTTTTAACACAAACCTACATACCAGTCTGGTTTCGTTACTATAGCAGCAGCACTAGTGAGGTATGTTCTCAGGCTGTGAGACCATAAATCAAGTGCAAAACCCTTTAGTTTTGTCCGGCAGGATCTTGTCCTGTTCTTCAATTTTCCCCTACCTGGGCTTATTGTGTAGTTCTGGTTTGGGTAATGGAACATCTGAAACATAATTTATAGAGGAAATCACTTTTCTCTCCAGCCACAAGCCAGCACTGGCCAGACTAACTGCAGAAATTCCCAATTTTACATTTCCATCAGAAGAGAAGACTCCTGTGATTTAGCTTCATTCTGGTTGTTTAATAGGTATCAACAAGTGGAAATGCCTAAATGCATCCAACTCATTCTTTTTAAAAATGAACAAAATATGAAATTATATTCAACTTTTGTTTAAAAACAATCCAGAAGATTTTGGATTATCTTGTTGTTAGACTAACAATTGGGCAAATTGAATACTTAGTTTTGTTAGGGGGACAACTGTGGAATGAAATGACTAGCAAGACACAAACAATTGGTTTGGCCACTGGCCTGATTCAGCTGGTTAGTCAGTTTGTCTGTCTTTGTTTCTTTCTCCAACAAAAATAAATGAGCTTCCCAATTCATCTTTCATTTTCAACAGAGCAAGTCTAGGAAGTCAGTTTTTTCCCTTGACTGATCTAAAGATCCAGGACAGAAATGCAACCAAACCACAGACAGCATTTGAAGGAAAGCTGTCAAATTATTTTTATGAAATTGATTAATTGCAGGAAATTCCAGTTTATGACTAATATACTATACCACACGTGCTCTGCAGAGAAAGGGATCTTTACACTCTTTAAACAAACCTACCATATGCTGAATTTCTTTGTTTTTTGTTTTTTTTTTTTTTAAATTTTAATTTTTTTTTTCCTTTTTTCAGTGTTGATCAATGCAAGTCTGGTCTTTTTATTTTGTGTTTCTTTTTACAGTAGTGGAAAATATAGGTGAGTAGAAATGTTTGTTAACATAACTCTCAGACTTGTTTGGCTCATGGGTATTTTAATACGATAAAATGTCATTGGAGCAAACCAAGTCTGTGCAGTATTTGCTGCTGGGCATGCCATATATGCTGGGGAGAATTGCTCATCTAACTGTGCTTTCTCTGTAGAATCTGAAAGTTAAGCATGATAAGAAAGGACAATGAACTTGTTATGTACAGGAAAATACCACTCAGAAAATATACAGAATGAGCTATGAAACAATGAAGTAAAATATCCTGTCTGAGTCCACTCCGTCTTCATTTGCTTTGGTTTTGGATAACTGTTGAGGAGTCAATAGAGATAAATGTGTTTTTTTTTTCAGGCTGGCTGCATCCTGTTAAAGCCACTGGATAAAGTAGCTGCTGGTAAATTGTTTGGTTTGTGTATAAAGAGCTGTGTAGTCTAATGCAGTACTGCCCTAGGCAGAGTTGTTGAAGAAGTTGCTCATAGAATCATTAAGGTTGGAAAAAACCTCTAAGATCATCCAGTACAAGTGCACACCTACCACCAATATTGCTCACTTAACCATGTCCCTAGGTACTACATCTACCCTTCCTTTGAACATCTCCAGGGGCAGTGACTCTACCACCTTCCTGGGCAGCCTGTTCCAATGCCTCACCACTCTTTCTGAGAAGAAATTCTTTCTAACATCCAACCTGAACCTTCCTAATGCAACTTGAGACCATTTCCTCATGTCCTATCTCTGTTAAATGGGAGAAGAGGCCAACCTCCACCTCACCGCAGCCTCCTTTCCAGTAGTTGCTCATACTCACTGTATCTTGCTCATACTATGCTCATTCCCGTCCTCATTCCCTGCCCCATCTGCATCCCCTCTCTTTTCATTGCACTTCAGCAAACAAAGTTTTTGAAGAGATACCCTTTTTGCATGTTCTGTTGCCTGCACATGTAGCAGACAGAATGAGTGGGGTACCAGCTTGGAGCAGATACCAGCTGGGCGGTGGAAGCTCATCCTTTAACAAGAGTGAGATCAATCTTTCTGCAGAAATGGTTCACCCAGTTTCTGTGCATCCAAACAGCTAAAATTTCTGTTTGGCCTCATAAACTATTTTACCTGGGCAGCTTACAAATGGCTCATCTGCCCCTTTGTATTGGCTCACTGGGACAGGTTGCCCATAGAGGTTGTGGATGCCCTATCTCTAGATGCATTCAAGGCCAGGCTGGATATGGCTCTGGGCAGCCTGGTTTAGTGGTGGGCGACCCTACCCATGGCAGAGGGATTGAAACTAGATGATCTTTGAGGTCCTTTTCAACCTAGGCCATTTTATGATTCTGTGATGATTCAGTGATTCGTTAATCCCCATACCTGTTTATTTCCACTGCACTGCACTATTTCACCTACATGTGCTTGAAGTACCACCTGTTGGTTTTTTTCAAGCTGATCTCTTTCATGGGTATTACCGTGGATTCAAATGAACTTACCTAAGCATCCAAACGCATACATCTTTGAGTGCTTTCATTGTTTCAGTAAATGCTCTGTTTAAGCATATGATGAGTTCAGTCTTTTTAGCCGTGTAGTTGTTGCCATCATTTGTGTTGAAACTTACCTGTTACATATGAGAGGAGTAGAAATTTGTATTTTCCACAGTGTTTGTTGTCATTAGTGCCTCTCTGTGTAGCTCAGGGTTTGTGTGGTGATGTACATCTGTGCGTGTGAGATAATTGTATCACACATGTTGATGATTACCTTGCAATACGTTCCTATGTTTCTGTACCAGTGGAATAAATTGCATTTACTTTGCAGTTCTGACCTTCTCACCTGCACTTCTCTCACTATAATCTTACTCTGCAGGAATTGCTTTGAACACCTCAATTCAATAATGCTGTTTTTATACAGCACACTATTTTCTAATAAAAATAACCTACTATAAAAATACTTTTCTTTTTTCCTCTCCACCATCTCTTGCAGCCTCCACTGAGTCACAGCAAGGAATGACTGTTATAGCGATCTAAAACTTAAGCACTACAGGCTTAGGACTGTATGTATTAAGAGCAGATTATCTCATGAATCAGGTAAGCTAGAACAGAAGATGTTTCAGCTAAGTCCTTGTAAGCTTTCTTTTACAACTGGAAGGAATAATGAAATTTTATCACACCTGAAAAAGAAAAGAATGATGTGGTTTAGGATGGAGGATGGAAATGATTTATGCTACTAGGGAAATGATTTATGCTACTAGGGAAAACTAAGGCAGACAAGGAGAGTGGGAGTCAAGGAGATGAGCCAGGTTGTTTTGCATCCTTTCTCTTCTGCTTCTTCATTCATTGCTGCAAGGAGAACAGCAGAATTGCTGCTTAGGGCCCTACTCAAACTGTCTCACATCTGTGAGCATCCCCATGTGAGGTACCTACAGCTTTTATTTTCTAGAACTTCATGTTTTCTCCTAATTATCCATTAGAGATCCAATCCAAGAAGTTTGAGTACAAAGTAACTGCATCTAGTAAAAAATAACTTGTGCAATGGTTGGTTCAGAAAACTTCTGTTTTTACTTTGGTTACAAGCTCATACTGAAATGGTGTGTGTACTGTCACACAGGCCTTAGCAGAACAGTGCATTGCGTCATCTGTCTCCACGTGCAAACTACTTTAAGCACTTGCTTGTTTTCCGTACTTGAGCTAAGTTTATGAGCTGAATTAAAGTTTCACAGTATATGGTGTTTTTAAATGGTTATCTCTGGCATGCTCAGAAAATGTTTTGGGGATATATTTTCAAATAGAGGTAGCAGCTGATGCCGATTGCTTTGGTGCTATAAAATACTAAGTACAGAACAGGAGGTGTTTCATCCCTCATCCTCCTCCCCTCAACACCCTGAATTTACTGTGCGCTGAGTTTGATGGTGTAGAAACTCAGCAGTGAAGTTGCAGGTTAGATCACCTGTATGTCGAGAGATGATCTCCTAGTGCCTTCACAGTTTCTTTTATAATCCTGAAAGCATAAGACCATTTTTTCCCTGAATGCACAAGGTTCGTTAGTGTGACTTTCCTTGCTGTGGTGCTGGAGAATTGTGGAACATGCCCTAAGGAGATTCAGCAAGGAAGGACACAAAGCTAAGAAGATGCCACGTGGTTGTTTACACCTAACCTGTGCGGATTTAGATCCTCCTAACTTTTATGCCAGCTCTGGATTAAGCTCTGAGATGTGATTTGACTAAGACTGATTACCCTGGCTTTGTAATTAAGCCAGACTTAGTCCCTCCACCTCTAAGATTAACCTCATCATAGGGGCTGCAGCCGGTTTGCACACAGGGCTGTTTCCAGGGGAGAGGTGTGGCTCTGCTGGTTCACATTTGTTCCAAAAACAGTACTGGGTTAACTTTGTACTGGCAGGCTTCATGCTGGATCAAGTGTCATCCATCCTCCCGCAGATGGCGGAATGCCAGCATAAACTCCATATCATGTGCTCCAGCTAATTCATCTTAAATGTGATTATGTGCCCTGGGTTGATCCAGATCAAATGTATACTGAGAGCAAAGAGCCAGGATTAATGACTGTGGAGGCACGACCTGAATTCAGCCATGGAGGAGAAAGCCACGCTAGCCTGCTTGCTCGCACCTCCCCTCAGTAGCGCTGAGCTGCTCAGCCTGCACTTCCTGGGAAGTAGGGAAGGACCAGGCCAGCTCACTCTGAGGTTTTTCATGGCCGTGTTGTCACTTGGTTCCTCTCCAAAGACACCTGTGTTTATTCTCTTGCTTTGAAGTGCTTAACTGCACATGTGAAGAGCGATAAGGGAATTGGGAGATCCCTCTGTAAAATAAAAGCTTTTGTTTTGTTGTAGTCTCTCCGGATCTGAGGACTAAGTTAGACCATTCCCTTGCCAGGATGGATCTGAGACTCTTAAATTCTTAATTTAAGGGGCTGTGCTCCAGCAAGGCTTCCATGTGCATCTTTTTTTCTGATGGGAGGTGGCAGGCGGGCTGCCAGATGTGCTCCCGGAACAGAATGTTCTCCCTGAACCTCCTGCCCGATTCATGGTTTCTGTCTGAAGGCTGCAGCAAAGCTGTCTGACCACATGGTTCACATTCGTCATGGGCACTGCTGATGGATATGTCTTTGGGCGGGAGGGCTGGCAGGACGCTGCTTCTCCTGACAGATCATTGCCAGTAAGGCAGAACGAGGAGGATTCGTAGGCCTGATCTCCATAATCCTTTTGACTGCAGATACGTCGCAAGGCAGGGAAGTTAGAATGAGGATTTCCTGAGGAGAAAGGAAAAGGTCTGGTGTTTTTTTCTAGCTTTGCAAAGGCTACAGTGGTAGGGAGCATACAGCAATGATCTGTCTCCTTACAATCCAAATACAGCCACTCAGACATCAGCGTCGTAAACTGAAGCTCAGATGGTGTCTGAAGAGAGACCGAGGATGCTTGAGCTCAGTGTGGAAAACTGGATGTACATTTCCTTTGAGGTATCTGTTTAGAAACACAATGCTGTCCTCACCAGCTGGACCCTTATGCTAAAAGCCTCCCTCTATCCACCTTTGTTCCTCCTCCTCTCATCTCAGACCATGTGCTGTAAAAGCTCTGTTCAGTTTCCCACTAAGTCAGGCAGCAGCTCAGGCTGCCCAGGGCCCCATCCAACCTGGCCTTGAACACCTTCAGGGACAGGGCATCCACAGCCTCTCTGGGCAACCTGTTCCAGTGCCTCACCACTGTCTCAGTGAAAAATTTCCATCTGATATCTAATCTAAATCTCTCCAGCTGTTTCACCAGTTCCTGTTCAAGCCCACTTGCCCCTGGCTAGTTTACTCCCATAAGTATGCTTCTCTTCCATGCTGTCTTCTGATTCAGTAGCTCCAAGTTGCCCTGCTACTCACTTTACTGGAAAGTTTTCAATTTTTTCAATTGTGTAAGCAAAGTCTTTTCCTGACCCTGAAGACATTCTTTTATCTCTGTTTTCTATGTACATAGAATTACATAGCTGAGAACCACTGGATGAGAAGAGTCAGCACTTTGTAGTAATATTTCAGATATACAAATTGGAAACATTTGCTTTCATGTTTCGTATACCGTACCTTTGCATGTTGCTTTGGCAGATGATCCTGTCTGCTTTGTACCTGCTACTGGTGCTATTACCACTTGAGCTTCTCATGATGATAATTGGACCTGGAAACGGAGGGAGTTTTTCCCATACACAGTTTGTGAGTTTTGAATGAAATATTTTTTCTGGCATTTAAATATCTTGATTCTGAAACACTGCCAGGGTACTTCATGAGTTTTATAGCTAATAGATTTGTCAGGCTTCATAGAATCACAGAATTACAGAAGAGCTTGAGTTGAGGCAGGGTTCGTACCAACTAGATATTCCATCCTTCTCTTTAACCTGGTCTAACCAATGTCTCCTGGTGGGAGGGAACGTAGCTAAGCCTGGACAAACACCAAATGTGGGGTTGTGAGGAGTGCAGAATGTGGTTCAGGGTTCGCTGCAACAACCTTTAACACCTACGCTATATGGGATTTAGAATTCTGAGGTTTTTCAGTGGAAAAGAGATGTTTAGTGGGAAATATTCTGCATAGCTGTTTTCCTGTGATAAATTTCTTTCAGTCCTCATAGTAAAGACAGTTGAACTCTGAGCTGCTGCTGTATTTTAAATCTCCAGCATCTCTGTAGCCATGTTGAAGACTGTACATCATTGTACAACGTAGAAGATTGTACATCTACAGTATGTAGTGGGGTTGCAAAGCTATCTCTAGGGAAAGTAAAGGAGGTCAGAGATCCAATCTGCCTCTGTTAATTAGGGACAAAATCAAAAGACGTTTAGAAATTCATTCCATCTTCATATTTCAAACCTGCTTTTATAATGAACTGAGTAACCCCAGTCTAGCACTGTTAGAGGGGGCTGGCACAAACCACCTTTCATTCCTATCTAAAGCTGAAAGATGAGAGATGGTTTCATTTTTGAACAAACATTTAGAAAATACTGAGGATAACTGTATATGCAACTGCCAGTGGCCAGATTTAAAGTAGCTTGCTTTTCAGTATTAATTATGTTAATTTATGGCTAAATATGACTCATTTGATTACTTAGAAAAATTAAAGCTGGGTGATTTTCTTTACTATGTATAGAAAGAGGGGAGTGGAGTGCATATATGTGCATTTGTGCATGCATTATCAAAAGGGGGAGTTACCTTGCTGCCTTTTATCCTGGCAACCCATGAAACAAGAAATAATGCCAAATCACTTTTTGATGCTGTTAAACTTTTTTCTTTATGGTTTTTTTTTTTTTTTTGTTTTTTTTGTGGTTTTTTTTTGTGTGGTTGCTGTGAGTTGTATAATCATTTTAAACTTAGGACTGCCTGTCCCAGCAGTTTGCTTCCTTTTTCCTGGGCATTTTTCAACTCAGAAAGTCTGACTGAACAGATTCAGTGTTTTGATGATTTCTCATGTTCCATTCTTTATTTTTGGAAATTATCACAAGAATAGCTTGAGCCAGTTTGACCTGTTTGTACATCTCACAGCACAATGGGGCTCTAATTGAGGCATCTCACATTACTGAATGGATGCCATTATTGTTTGAAAGCAAGTAGGTACCTATTAGGAATATTTATTCCCTGTCTTCTATCAAGAAAGCAATTTTCTAAAGAGAGTTGTGTTTTTGTCTTATTTAGGGTATTGATTACCTACTGCTTGAAATAAAAGGAGATTTACACGCTTTGCAGCTGGGTAGTCTGCACAGGACTATTGGGTAAGATTGAGCCCCTAGGCTGGAAGCCAAGAGGAGAGGATGCTTCGCAGCTTGGCTCTACCTTTCTCACATGATTCATAGGATGCTATTTAAACCTGTGCTCAGTTCTCAATTTCACAAAACCCCGTTAAGGACTTGTAATCATTGTAATTTTCAGGATGCTGAGCTCCCTGGCTCAGGGGGCCCTCGGGAGCACTTGCCATGATGTGGAGACAATGTGCAGACAGCTCTTCCACTCTGCTGCCAGCCCCAGGTACTCACAATTCATGCCCAAGTCACTTGAGATTCCTTTAACTTTTTTTCTTTTATTTAAATGTTTTTTAAAATTTTGAATAGTTTTAAAATATTTAAAGTCTTTTTATTGATCCACAGTGAAATTAGCTTGAAAAATTCTTAGTCTTCAGTCAAAACTGGGGCTTTTCAGGTCAAGTGATGCCAAGACTTGCACTTCTGGTGAAACACCAGTCATCATAGCTAAATAGCAACGGTCAATGTACAGCTGTATGCAGTCCTGCAGGTATTGCTCTCCCTTGGGAAAGGAAACATGGAGATGCAAGAGGAGCAGCAAAGGAACCTGCGTGCTTCACAACCACAGTCATGGTTTTGTTAAGCTCCTGGCTGGAGGAAAAGGGGATTTTGATTTAGGGAGACATTTGGTGGAGTGTGTAGGCAGCAAAATGCAACTACGGCAACAACAACAACAACAACAACAAAAAAAAAAAAAAAAAAAGAGGAAGAAAAAAGAGCAGTTTTAAAGAAAAAAGTGGGGGAGAGAATTTTCATGCTCTCTAACAGATGCAGAATAAAGGGCTTTAAAGGATGCTGAAGGATTTAAAATTCCTGTCACTGTGTCAGTAGGTGTGTTTTTCTTCACTTAGATTAACTGAATCTGAGGGAAGTACTGAGTAACATGTTTCTGGTGGTAGTATTTGTAGGGAAGGAAGGGAAGGAGAACAGATTCCCGAGATGTTCCTGAAGTTGCAGTGCCGTATTTTGTGTTGGAGTAACTCCAAGCACAGTCTGCATTCTGCACTCCCCCAAAGATACCTACGTGGTGCTTACAGATCACCTATGCTGAAAAGACAAATCCCCAAGCTAGTGCACGTCCAGTCAGGAATTGCCAGAGAGGGCTGCTGCTGCTGAAGCAGCCTGCTGAGCACCTGTCCTGCACCAGTGCATGCAAACTCGGAACTGCTGTGCATTAAAAAGCAAGGTTTGGATTATGCCCAAAGTGAGGCCACAGCAGGAGAGCTTCTCTGCTTGTGATGGCATCCAAAGGGACCTCGTCCTGTTTCTCCTCTGAAAATTCCTTTTGGGAAGTTCAAGTGGCTACACAGGCATGTCAGTAACCCTGACCTTGTTGCCTGCCCATGGTTCACTGCTGCTGATTGTGACTGGAATGTCGCATGCTGTGGCCAGCATCTTCAGCATTTTCTTCACGAGGGAAATCACCTCTGGGGGATTGCTGGCTCTGCACAAACCTGGTCGGGGTTCTGAGAGTGGTGGGTATTTCAAATGAGATAAATGGTGATGTTGCTCAAGCTCAACCTTTTTCAGAGTTGTCAGAGATTAGTGATTTATTTCAAATTCCTTACATAGTTCTCAGTCTCAGTGCTGGCTGCGTGTGTTAATCCTCCCAGTGGTAAGAAAATGTGGGAAACAGGAGTACTAAAGTTTCAAAAGGCAGGGCGTAAATGAAGATCTCAAGACAATTTTCCAAACTTTTTAAATTGAATTAAGGTTTTAAAATTACTCCTGTCCCTGCTTGAAATGGAAGTCATGGTTTTTGGATTGCCTGGGGCAGGGAGTGCTGCATCGGCTGTGTGTTTTGACATCTCCAATCATTATTTGCTATGTATATGCATAAGTGTGTTAATTAGATTATATTATGAGTGTATAGATACTACACTGTATTTATGGAATACTGATCTAACAAACTCGAATCCCCAGAATACACCAATGTAGGAGAAAGTTGTACATTATGTGCAGCTGATAAGACTGATTTAAATGCTTTGCCCTGAAAGTGATGATAGAGTTGAAACTTGAACTGTTATTATTATCGTTCTTCAAAACCTCTTGCCAACTGGGATTAATCTTTCTCCTCTATGCCTCTTATTATGGTCTGAAGCTCCCATTTGTTTTAACTTCCTTCCTTTCCCTGTCTTCATGTATCTCCTCTTGAAAGAGCTGTCATAATCTGTTGAGTGAAAACTCAATTCTGCATGATAATGCTTATGTATGATTGTTCTTACAGGGTTTGTAATGATTTTCTCAGAATGCTGGGGTGTTTCTTGTCTGGTTTGTTTAGATTTCATGTTTACTATTATACTCAGCATTCAGAATGCACATTTCTTCCCCCCAAGTGTTTTCCAACCTGTGTGTGACCACTGGCCTGCATCGTGTCACTGTGCTTGCTCTCAGCAGATCTACAGTTTCTAAGATTTGTTTCACACCACTACTGTCTAAATAATAACAAAAAGTTACTGCTTAGTTGGGGATGTCTTTGGAGTGGAATGGATGGGGAAGGCTACAGAGGGAACCATGTGTGGCCTTCACTTTGCAAACAGTTTTTCTTTTGGGATTTGACAACTCGTGCACAGGAATGCACTGCTGTTACTCTCTGTACTGCGGATTCAACCCGCGGTCATGCTGATGCTGCTTTGAGGGAGGCACCAGCAGCACCTCTAATGTGGACAGTGCATAAAACAAGTAAAACAGCATACAAAAGTATTTTTCCCCTCCAAATTGTACAGTTCTATTCCCTCCTGAAATTCTCCACTTAGTGACTAGGAGAGTTTGGTAAGGAGAGCAGCTCCTGCGCAGTAGAAATGTTTCCTCTGCCACAATTGCAACAGCTTAAGTGAGTTCATCATTCCTGGAGCCGTGACCCACAGTGGTCATGCAAAGAAAGAAGCTGTCTGAGGGTGAAAAAGCTTTTGCTTTTTTCAAAATATAATTTCAATTGTGTTTTTGCTTAAAGGACATTTGCCCTTTTTACATCCAGCACATTCATTATATATTTCTGTAGAGCAACTCTATCAGTCGGAATGACCTTTATTTTATGTTTAAATGCAACAGCAAAACAAGGAAGAAAAAAGAATAATGTGAGTTCTTCTTCAGAGTTCATTTGCTTTCTCTCCCTCTGCACATGAATGCAAAATGGCAGCTGCCACAGCGGTGCAGTTGAAGTCCCTGGTTCGAAATGCTGTTCTTACAGAAGAAACCCTAGCAGCTAGAAGCTACAAAACCCAACATCTGACAAATGGAAAAGGACAAAATCGGGTCATGGAGGTAGAGCCAGTATTTTGCATTTGCACTGCATCTTTTTTTGGTGGATTTCGAGTCACGGTGAAGATGTGAAGTCGTGAAGTGGGAAGGGGGCATTGAGCAGCATGAGGCTGGCAGGCTTGGGCAGCTGCCTGTTTGCACGCAGCAACGATTTTAGGAGGGGAACTGAAGGATTTCAGGTCTTGCTGAAGCTGCAAGTAGAATTTCTTTAGGCACAGGTAATTAACTGCACTGGAATTAATGCTCCTCGGTGCTAAAGAAAAAGCCCTAGGAATTTAATCAAGGCTATTAGTCAGCATGCCGTTAAAGCCGCCTGGAGTTCTGCAGTCCGCCCTGTTGCAGCAGTGTGAGCTGATTAGGAATGCACGGAGAGCCTGCACTTCTGCTGCACCTCCAGAAGCATGGCTGAGGGGAAGTGTCTTGCCCTGCCATGGGGGAGGCTGCGGGGCTGCTCCTGTGTGGGAATGGGAGCCCAGTGAGCCCCTTCACTGTTCCAGGGCAGGCGGCCAAGCAGCCTGCTTGTGTTCTGCCCTGTGAGAGCAAAGCCATTCAAAGAGCACTTCATGAAGCAAGGCAAGCACGTAGCTGAGGAGAAGGAATGTAAAATGGCAAGCTAGCATGTTAGAAAGCCAGCAGACATCTCTGCTGAGGGCTTTTCATCTTCCCCCTGATTTATTTGGTGCAGAAGGGAAAAATGTGCTTGCATTTGTGCAGTGCATGTTCCCAAGCACCTTCATAGATGTGAGCTGCTCATATGAAGATTGAATGGGGGGGGGGGGGGGCGCATCTCTGCTGCAAGTGAAAGCAAGCAGTCCCTTCTTGCTGCCCTTCTCACTGTGTATCCCCACATGAAATCTGGGCGCATGCATACACATGCATATGTGCATGCACACATGCATGTGTACACACGCATGCTGAATTTTACACCAGTTTTCCACCATATATCTGAGTCATCAGCACACCCCTTCTCTTCTATTCTGACTGCTCTGAGCAGTATTGGTTACAGTTGGGGAGGCTCGTGCCTACCAAAGGAGAGTGCCCAATTTAAAATGGAAGAACCTCATCAACCCCAAGGTCTATTTTTCAAGCTTAGCAGGTTCCTTGAACAAGATGCAGTGATTCCAGTTGCCGTTGCATAGAATTTTTTATGTGCTTCTATCAAAGTATGTGCCTCATCTGTATGACTGGGTGGGACAGCACCTGCAGGCTTGTCTGCTAGCCAGAGTCTGGTATCAGCCCTGGGAAGGCAGTAACTGGCCTGGGCTAAACATCAATAAATGTTCTTACAGTAAAGTCACTTAATTCCTTTTGTCTCTGAAGCTTCCATTAATCTCCACTCAGATTCTCCCCATTCCTTCTATCACACCTGGCTTTTAAAAGCAAAGCACTTTGGTCCACAAAACATAAAGGAAAGAACATGAAAGAGAATCTCTAATTGCTTTCCCTAGAAGTATTCCTTCTCTCCCAGCCCTCTGCTCACTGTTTGGTCACCTTCCTTCTCTTTCTTTCCCTAAGGTACATCATTTCAGCTGCCAGCAGCACACAGCGAGCTCTCCAGAGCACAGACCTTGGGTCTGGGTTTGATCTCATCTTCAGGGATGTAAAAGGAGTTACTCAGTTTCTGTTGACATAACTGAAAGCAGAATCTGACCCTCCCCTTAGGTGTCTGGTCAATACCATCCACTGGTGGCACGCTGTAGCACTTGGTACTTCGTAGAATCATAAAACTGTTAAGGTTGGAGAAGACTTTGAAGGTCATCTAGTCCAACTGCCAACCCGTCACACCATACCCGCTGACCACGTCCCTCAGTGCCACATCCACACGGTTCTTGAACACCTCCAGGGCTGGTGACTCCACCACCTGCCTGGGCAGCCTGTGCCACTGCTTCACCACTCGTTTGGAGAATAAATGTTTCCTAATACCCAACCTGTACCTCCCCTGATGTCACTTGAGGCCATTAACTTTCATCCTAATGGAGCCAGCTAGTGCGTTGGCCAGGAAGCCACAAGTGTCTGCACATGTGCCCACCTTTCTAATTCTCTTTTTATTCCTTTCTTCTCTGTGGCTTTTGGTTTAGGATTAAGTATAATTTACTTTCATCACATTGCAAACTAATTTCCAGAACCATGCTTTTTTCTAATGCTCTTCCATTCCCCCTCTTGCAGTCCTTTCTCAAGGATACTCCTTGTGGTGTTCTTAAAGGCTATTTATAAGTGTTAAAAAATTCCTGCTGCTTTTTACCTTTGGGGCTTCAATCAGGATGTGAGTGAGCTGCTTCTTAACTGATACTCGCAGTGCTTAATTTTCAGTAGTGACCATGATGGATGCAGAAGCCCCACAGCAGTGTTAAATCATGGCTAAGCGTGCAGCTGCATCAGCACAGAGCTAACTGCGTGCATACCTACCCACTTTGTCAAGCAGGCCTTGCTGTGAGTACTGAGCTCTGGACCTTCCTGCCCCTTCTGCCGGCAGACCCCAAACTGCTGGGCCTGAGTTCCCCATGTGCCCATGGCTGCTGCATGGTGCAGGCACTGATACCACTGTTTGTACCCAGCTCTTCGTGAGCCCCGGGGATGCTGCTGCCATGGGAGCATGCCTTCCCCTCACTGTAGCCACACATTCCTGCCCCTATGCTGTAATTCATTCTTGCTGAGTTAGTTTCAGCCTGGATTAGTTCCCTGGGTTCAGCTCGCTGCAGTGCTGAGCAAACGCTTGTGCCAGCATGAGGCAGAGCAGCTCTGAAGGCAGGAATGGGGAGGGACAGAAAAAGCCTTGCATACAAAGCAAGGCCAGGGGAATGCAATGGTGAGACTGTGACATCTTGCTCTCACTTGCCTATCCTTGTTTGATGAAGAGATATTGCTACTATGTCTGCTTGTTTGCTTTTAATTTCCTTCCTCAGGCTGATTATAGAAATGAATGAATTGCAATAGGTATTGTCTCTGTAGGCCATGTTACCTCTGGATCAGCCCAGCTGCTTTTCATTGCTGCATTCTGCTTCTGGAGCTCTATATAAATTTCTATTGAAAGAGTTCCCCAACTTGGCAAGTGCATCTCCCATACTCCCCATTCATCGCTGCTGTCCATCACTATGTGTGCACCTCCTCACTGCAGCCCCAGCCCCAGCAGCAGAGCCCGCTTAGGGCTTGGTGCTGGTCCCCATCCCTGGAGGCATCCAAGGCGAGGCTGGATGAGGCTTTGAGCACCCTGACCTACCTGAAGATGTCCCTATTCATTGCAGGGAAGTTGGACTAGGTGACCTTTAATGGTCCCTTCCAACTCAAACCGTTCTATAATTCTACGGTGCAGAGCCAGAGTTGGTCTTGGTGGCCATGTGTGAGCTTTGGTGCAGCCTCATCTCACATTTATTTCCAGCCATGCTACTGCCTTGCAGGTGCTCTCAGTGGCAGAGGATAGGCAGGCAGCTCAGCCCTACAGCTTTGGTTTATGGAGTGATTTGGTTGGAGGCTCCCAGGAGGGCTCTATGCCTGTTTGCTCTGCTGCAGAACAAACTGAGGATGAGTTTTATTTTTCTGAGCACATCAGGTCTTGCAGCACTGCGTACTGTCAACTACAAGTAGTATATACTGTCAGCTACTTGGGGCTGCTTGTCAAGGAGGGATGCAATGTAAGCTGAAGTACGGCTCTAATTTTTGCGTTATCATTTCTGTTGCAAATGTCATTATTTAATTAGGCTGTGCCATACTTCCAGAGGAAATATTTAGAAGGGAAAGCACGTGCGTTCTTGCATAGCTATCAGTGCTCTTCTTGTATCTTGGGCTAGCTGAAAACAATGTGGGATAAAAAAGCAGAATCAGTGATGTGGCTCCAAAGAAAGAAATGCCTTCAAAGACTTAGGCCTGGTTCCATATTTGGCTGTGATGAGTGTTTCTGTGCAGCGCTGCCCATAAAAGTAGAGCTGACCCAAGAAAAAACACACCTTCACCTTTCCTACACTATGTGCACTAATTCCTGTAGGATCCTTATGAAAACAAGTCTAAGGCTTTTTAGTTCACTGAGTGAGTGAGACATCGCAACATCACACAGATAGCTGCCGCTTTTCCTCCTCTTTTCCTAATGGGGCTTTTGGCAGCATCAGGAAAAGAACTGTAGTTCTTTGTGCTTTTTCAAAAATAACCCATACTTGACTCCTCCTGTTTTCCAGAGGAAAGTCCCAACCACCTGACAGATTGCTGTGGTGTTGCACAAAGGGCTGTCAAAAAATCCCCTCTGCTGCTGGTTCATGCACCAACAACTTCCATTTGTTTTTCTCATGGCCTTTTTTTATCTATCAGCAACTTCCTTTGCCAGAGCCTCAGAATTATGTATGTCTTGCTCCAGTGCTGCAGATAGGAAAGCCCAGAATGCTTTGTTGTGTTGGCTTTGTAGTAAAGATTTATTTGTTTTACTTTTTAAAAGGTGACTCTCAAGTCAGTATTTTTTAAAGAATCCTGTCTCTAGTTGTTGTCTGTTCTTTTTTTTTTTTTTTTTATTGCCAGACCATTTTCTTGCATTTAAAAGGACCTGTGCTTATTGGTAAAAAGTATATGACATGCAAAGTACTTCCTGGAGAAAGAACTGGGCTGTTTGTATTGGACTATATTAAAATGACTTTTCACGAACTTGTTCCAGGGGGTAGGCAGTGCAGGGAGATGTTACAATAACCAGAATCCTGTTGTTGCAAACTTTTACGCAAGTAATACCTAATATTTACATAGATAAGATTTAATAACGATGCTCATAGTCAGCCAAGTCCTGCCGCCTTCATTCAGGCTGTGTGCAATACCTACCTGGAGAGAGCCGGTTGCTCTTGTACTTGCTGTCCTTGCCAGGACTGACTGCTCAGGCAGGTCCTTGCAGACTCAGAGCTGGTCTTCATCTGACCTGCCTTGCAACACTTTCATAAAATCGTGGAATCATAGAATGGTTTGAACTGGAAAGGACCCTAGCCTTTAGGTTATCTGGTCCAACTTCCCTGCAATGAACAGGGACATCTCCAGCTCTAGCAGGGTGCTCAGAACCCCATCCAGCCTGACATTGAGTGTCTCCAGGGACAGGGCATCCACCATCATTCTGGGCAATTTGTGCCAGTGCCTCACCACCCTTACTGTAAAAATCTTCTTTCTTACGTCCAATCTAAATCTCTCCTCTTTTAGTTTGAAACCTTCTCCCCTTGTGCTATCACAATAGAACCTGCTGAATAGTCTGTCCACTTCTTTCTTACAGCTCTCCTTTAGATACTGAAAGGTTGCTATCTAAGTCTCCCTGGAGCCTTTTCTTCTCCAGACTGAACACCCCAGCTGTTTGCCTTTAGCTTTCTTTTCTTCCACGCTGTAACCCAACTAATGTAACAGTCCACCTAAGAAGTTAATTTGACCCCTTATCTCTTCCCAGGTTAGATGTCACCCTTTTAGAGACTTCCTGAGGAATCTACCTCCCATGGCAGTCAGAGCTGTTATGAGAAGGATGTTTGCAGCTCTGCACAGCCATGCATTGCCAGGGCCCAGGGCTTAACATTCAGGCATCTTACAGAGTGGCAGCTCCAACTTGCAAATGCTCACCAAAAGGAGCAGTAAAAGGTGTTGCTTGTTGAGAGGGTGACAGTAGGCATCAGCTGTCACTCCACTATGTGACAGCTAAAGGCAGGTGAGTGCTGTAAACCACAGGGTACCAATGATCTGTGCTCAGCTGGCTGGAAAAGGGGAAAAATCATACAATCATAGAATCTTTAAGGTTAGAAAACACCTCTAAGAACTTCAAGTCCAACCAGCAGCCCATCACACCATGCCTATTAACCATGTCCCTCAGTGCCACATCTATACAGTTCTTGAACACCTCCAGGGACAGTGACTTCACCACCTCCCTGGGCAGCCTGTGCCACTGCCTCACCGCTCTTTCTAATATGAATTTTTTCCTAATATCCAATCTGAAACAGACGAATACTGCAGCAAGAGCAGAGTGTCTGGAACATAGGTCTGGAATTGCTACCCAGACACTCAAGCTGCTGCTGTGTGCCCTGCAGACACTGCCTTTTTTCAGACTGAAAAACTAAAGAGTTGCATTGTGAGAGAATGTGCTTTCCTCCCCTGTGGATTGCCCCTTCTTAGCAGTGATATGCACATTTGTGAACTGCAGTAGTCTGGAAAGCTGTGACTGGCATCTCTGGCACACGTGTGCTTGTGTGCCAGTGAGAATGTTCTCTACTTGAGTGTAGTAACTGGAATGATTTCTGCAGTGCTCTTAGTAAAAACAGACTGGAGAAGGTCACAGAAAGGACAGTATTACAAGCTCTCATTGAGACTTTACTTTGATTTTTGCTTATAGTGAGAGATTTCTCTCCTCCCTCCAGTCTGCCCTTGTAGCACCTCCTTCCCTTCCCCAGAGTCACCCCTTGCCAGTGTCTGGCACTCTTGGGGGATATTGATGTTAATGTAATGACTTGGTTTTGTTTGTCCTGGCAGCCAGAGAGGAATTCCACGCATGGTGGCATGTATTTCAGAGGCACTTAATAATCTTCAGTGCCTTGAGCTTTCAAGCAGGGACACTGTGAAGCACGATGACAGCCTCTGCCCAGTGCAATGCCAGTGTTGCTGAAACTTAGAGAGTTTCCCAGCATCTACGTCTGGGTGCATGCCACAGCCATGTCCAAACTCCACGTTGGGGCATGACTAGAGCATGCACCGTCCTTTCCCACCCTCTGCTGTGCCAGGGAGCCAGGGCACGCGGGCTGGATGGGAGCCATGAATTGCTCCAGCAGATCTCACACTTGTCCCCGGAGGCTTGCTTTGGCATGCCCTGCTGGGCAACCTCCATCGGAGCATTGTGGCACATGGGGAAGTCAGTATCACATTGATTTGTAATTCTATACCCACAGGAGCAGTGCTTTACGCTGGAGTGCAGAGGTAAAAGTCAGAGGAGGAGTAAGGGATGCTCTCACAAGTGGCTGTTTATATCCTAAAGACAGTGCAGGATCTGGGAACAGCATGCGCCGGCTCAAGTGAGTAAGCGGTTTGGCTGTAAGATGAAGAGCTGGGTGAGATGCCAGCATGCCGGTTGTAACTGATCAAGGTAGGAACTGGGAGTTTGAAATGAGGTAGGGCAAAATCCCACAGTTAGATAAAAAATGCTGTGAAACAGAGCAGCATAAATCATAATTGCTAGGAAAAGCCCTGTAGGTAAAGGATGTGGGCACAATGAAAGTGCTACAGCAGCTAAAAAACACCATAAGGAACAATGGCTTTGAAGCTGTGGTTTCTACAAATATTCAGTAAAGCATGCAGAATGAATGCTGGGCATGACTAGCCAGCTGAATCTCAGTATGATTAGTTAGGAAGATGAGTGAGGATTTGGAGAGGGACATATGTGTTGTGCTAACCTTATCTGCTGGGAGCATCTCTTAAATAAAATAGGTGGAAAAGGCTTGCAAAATTGTTTTTTTTAGAGGAAAGGTTGGAGAATATCTAAAAAAAAAAATCTCTTGCAGCACCCTGTCCATAGCATGTTTTTTTCTCGTAGGGTCTGAACTCCTGTTCTTAGGGTTTATGGTACTAGTAATGTACTACTACTGTCACATAAAAGGTTTGGAGTACAAGGATATTTATTCCTTCTAAGAAGACACCACTGAACTCACAAGCTATGTTTCTGCCTGCCACAAGCCAGGCATTCTCTCAAAAGTGTGTGTGAGGTTTTTGTGCATGTCTGTATTGTTATTTTCTGGTACAAATAGTTCTGCATGCATAACCACATACAAATGCATTATGATTAATTATTCAGACACCACCACCAAGTTCTGAGAGCTTTGAAAAAAAAGGGCATGAGCACAAGGTCCTAGTTCTTAAGATTTTCTGCACAGAAAAGGGGAGTGCAGGAGTAAATGTGAAGGACAGACTCTGATGATGTAATCTATAAATTCAGTACGGGGAGGCTGTATCCTCCCTTTAAATATATTTTGAACTCTATATATATATTTTGAATTTTCTTTAGCTTGTCAAAAGAAAAATGGGATAAATGTTTGTTTTCCCAGAAAGATCTCTGTTTAGGCCCATCCTGACTATAGACTGAAAATCAAAATATAAATCATGAGCCTTTCTTATGCAAATACTCGTTGTTAACATTTGTCAGACACAGAGAGAAAACACTCAAAGTCCTCTCTCATCTTTATGTAGAATGAAAACAAATCACACGAGTAAGTAATGCTGAAAGCACTAATATTCTTTGAAGCCTTTGAGCAGCATCAATGTCCCAAGAAACCTGAAGGTGAACTGTCTATAAAAATAAATAAATAAAAATGCTTGGCATACTAATGACCCACAGTCACCATTTTGTAGGAAGCTACATACTATGATGGCAAACATAGTGTTGGCAAAAAGATGCCAAGCAAAGCGGGGAGTGGAATCTTGGGATTTCATGTCTGCTGTGAGGCATGGTGCTCTCCAAGGGAAAGCAAACAGAAAATGGGAAAGTTTACATTGGCCACATCAGGAGTAGGTCAGAGGAAAGCAAAATTTACTAATTGAGGAAATATTTCACTCTACCCTGGAGTGCTCTAAGTTTCTTTTTTGAAAGCTGTCATTTTGTGAACATGAGATATTTGGAATTCTTGTGCTCTCATTTTCACCAACTTTGAGACACTTTTGTGACTGGTATACTTGTCTGAGAAGGGTTAGTGAGCCCATGGGGGCTTTTGCAATTATTTTTTTTCTTCTAATTTGGAGAATATTACCTACCTCTCCGTTGCAGCTTCAAAAGTTCAACGGAAGTACCAGTGTCTCAATGAATATGGTGGGAGATGATGAGAAGTGAAGCCAAACCAAGCTGTTTATGAACTTGGTAGTCTTGACCCTCACTTGTTTTGAATGTGTCTGATTTAATGAGTCTTTCTTTCTTTCTGTCTCTTTCCTTTCCTTCTTTCCTTCTTTCCTTCTTTCTTTCTTTTCTTTCTTTCTTCCTTCTTTTTCCCTTCCCTTCCCTTCCCTTCCCTTCCCTTCCCTTCCCTTCCCTTCCCTTCCCTTCCCTTCCCTTCCCTTCCCTTCCCTTCCCTTCCCTTCCCTTCCCTTCCCCCTGTCCCTCCCCCTCACCCTTCCCCTTCCTTTTCCCCCTTCCCCTTCCTTTTCCCCCTTCCCCTTCCTTTTCCCCTTTCCCTTTCCCTTTCCCTTTCCCTTTCCCTTTCCCTTTCCCTTTCCCTTTCCCTTTCCCTTTCCCATCCACTTTCAGCAGCAAGGTGGCTATTATATGTTAGCACACAAACTGGCATATCAGGTGCTCTGTAAGTAGGCCCTTCACATCACATCACAGTGGAAATTAATCATAGAATCATGGAATGGCCTGGGTTGAAAAGGACCGCAATGATCATCCAGTTTCAACCCCCCCTGCTATGTGCAGGGTCGCCAACCACCAGACCAGGCTGCCCAGAGCCACATCCAGCCTGGCCTTGAATGCTTCCAGGGATGGGGCATCCACAACCTCTCTGGACAACCTGTTCCAGTGCGTCACCACCCTCTTGAGTGAAAAACTTCCTCCTAATATCTAACCTAAACCTCCCCTGTCTCAGTTTAAAAGCATTCCCCCTTGTCCTATCACTATCAGCTCATGTAAACAGTCGTTCCTCCTCCTGTTTATACACTCCCTTCAAGTACTGAATGGCCACAATGAGGTCTACCTGGAGCCTTATCCAACCAAAACAAGCCCAGTTCCCTCAATCTTTCTTCATAGGAGAGGTGCTCCACCCTTCTGATCATCTTAGTGGCCCTCTTCTGGACCTGTTCCAAGAGCTCTGCATCTTTCTTGTTCTGGGGGCCCCCAATTTAACAGAAATTCTCAGTCAAGGAGTTTTCTCGGAAGGAAAAGGGGATGTCTGTAATACAGAATAAGTCTCCCCTGTGTATGTGTTCAGTGCTTTTCCCTTCCTACTCAAGTGAAAACCAGGTCCCTATGGACAGTCAAAACTTTTAATCTTTCCGACTGCTACTTCTCTTCTCTTTTTATCCTTAAAAAGAACTGTAGTCTGCAATTGAAACCCTTATCTTCCATCACGTTTTCATATTGATTAGGAGAATGAAGGATGAGCATACTGAGGCTGCGCTTTGATCCATCATTGCAGAAAATGCAGAGATGCTGTTGCACGGAGATGCTTTAGATGAGTTATTGACTGCTGCGGCTTAAGAGCTTGCACCCTGATGTGCAGGGCACAGTAGTGAAAGTGCTTGTAAAGATAATGCTGTAGGAGTCTTCCCGCTTGGAGATGGCCTGATGCACTCAGATTGCAGCTTTAGAGAAGGTAGCATTAGAGCCTTGCCAGCATTGTTTGCCTACTTTCAAACTGAGACAGCTCAGATGGGCTCTTTAGGAGCCTCCTGATGTGTCCCCATGTGTATCTGGAGGGCTGTTTAAATGCACACTGGTGGTTCTGTGCTTTTTGACATGAGTTTGGCATTGCTCAATGAGTCCCTAAGTGCAGGGTGTGGAGCGGAGTGGAAGTCCATGTTCAGCTCCATTCACTGCTGGGCTGGTGTCAGAAGGATTTATGCAGCTCTGGGGACTTTTGTGTGGGGACAGTGCCTGGCTTAGGAATACAATAGCTGTGGCGGCATGGGGCAGGAGCAACAGTAACTGGGAATGGAGCATCTGAATGGGTCCAGCCGTGTGCAGATGGATTGATCAGCCTAGCACACAAAGGCAGAGCTGTGGGCAGCACATTGCTGAAAGGCCAGGGCAGCACAGGGCACTGAGATGGCTGAGTCAGCACGGTTCTGCATCCACACCAGTCCCCCAGAGAGGAGGCAGAGGCTTGTCTTGCCCTTGTACCTTCTGAGCTGTGGATTTAGTGTGAGCTGAGCAGGTTTATGCAGGGTACCAGGCAGGTTGTGAGGGTGTCCCCCTACCATTTGTACTGAAACAGTTCCTGTGCCTCTTTGGGTGAGCTTTGTCTCACAAGGGTAAAACTGTCTTTGCAAATGACCAGGATTCACTGGAGGAAGCATCTCTTGCAGGTCAAGTGGCTGGTGTCTTGCTGCTTCAAGCCAGGGCTACTACAGCCAAGAGTGTGGTTGGAGCTGGGGTATGTGACAGAAGCATGCCAGCAAGGAGCTAGGGCGAGCCCATGCCACCAGCCCTGCTTTGCCAAATGATCTTGGAAATCTTCGGTCCTCAAAGCCATCTTCCTTTACACCAGATTGATATGAAACTTTGGAGTTTCTCTGTCTAGTAGCAAATACTTTGTTTGTGGCTGTCAGGCAACAGAGAAGAGTGAAAATGGAGAGGTAAGGCACTTCTGTATGTCCATCAGATGTTACTGTCCTGGAACCTGGAGGAATTCATAGGTGGGTGGTCCAAGAGGCTGGGTGAGGCAGGGCTGCTCTGCAGAGGCCTGAAGGTGGGTGACTCAATCTACCCTAGAGCACTGGATCCCTCATAGTGAAGTAGATCCACGAAAATGCCGGCCATTGCAGACACAGAATGAAGACTAATCCTGTCATACAAACCCTATAGATAACTGTCTCAAAAATACTGATTCTTTACTGGCATTAGCATTACAAAATATTTTGCTTTACTTTCCTGTCAATCAGGTTGTTCTGAGGTATTCTCTGTTTTAACATACATTTTGTTTTCTATTAATTTCTAGTGAAAATTATTTTCCGTCTTCCTTATGTTAAAATTTGGCAGAGTGAGTGACTACCATGGTGTCATCGTTGTTATTATCAGAAAACCATGTTTTGTTTTGTTTAAATGAAGGAATGATAGTGTGATGCACTGCAGAAGTGAATGCAGATCTAAAACAAACATGCCTTCCAAAGTTGGTCCTCTAATTAACCTGCCAGGTAAGATTAATTTCTGTTAAAAGTGGTGAGATTTAGGGACTATTTAGATTGGCCAGTCTGCATTCTGCAGCTGAAGGTATTTGAAAGTTCATCCTAGGGTCACCTTGGCCTCCTTGGCACCCAAAAGTCAGAGGCATAATCTCTTTCTTGCCTTTCCTTTTAGTGAGACATCATGATCTTGTGGTGGGCATGGCTGCTTACTTGACGCAGAAAGGTACTGAGCACAGCCTAGAAAAGCTGTGCTCTCCAACCAACACGGACATTTACAAGTAGGCTTTTTCATCTTGTAACTAAGTTTTTCTCTTTGAAAACATCCAGAGAAATGATTTTGTTATGGCAATAGAATAAGTCCTGCTTGACACTGGGGTATGAACTCTGCCAGAAGAAGGGCTGGCCAGGCTTAGTGAGAGACGGCTGTAAGGAAATAGGAGCAATATAGAAAGAATTATGGAGAAAGACCTTCTGAGCTGCTATGTAGACTTTTCAGGACCTCACTGCTCCAAAACACAGAAAGTTTCAAATTCCAGCTTAAATTTATTTTGAGTGGGTTATAAATGTTAATTTTTGAGTGAGCTTCAATAGCCTGTTTTTGCCTTGACTTTTATTTCCATGATAAATTAAGAAGTGGCATCTGCATAATGCTTTACCTTCATTTTGTAAGATGGAGAGTGAAGAGTTCTGGCTTCTTGTAAGGCAGGTTCACACATCCCTGATTCCTAGTGATGTTTCTATTCCAGAGCTATAGAGCATTCTTGAAAATGTTGCCCCCAAAAGACTGGGATTTTACAGTGCTATGACCCTCCAGGTTTTGTCACTCCAACTAGGCTGGAAAATTGCTGCGTGCTTATAAATGGATGTACAAATATGTAGAGTTTATGCACATGTCCATATTTCAGATCTGATGTCTGGGAATTGTTATACGTATCACTATTTGGTACAGATAAGGCCTTGCCTATATTCACTTGAACTGCTTGATTTATTTTTTACTCCTTGCTGTATCAAAGAATGCAGATACCTTTGTAATTTCATAGAGGCCCAACTAAAAGTTACATAACATAAAATAACAGTTCAGTATAGAAAAGACATCAATTGCAGTGGTGAGAAGACCTCTGATCTCCAGTGTTCATCTCTCACAAAGAAATACTTCTTGAAGTAGTTTTACTGCTGGCAGAGAAGCAATTCAAGGGAAATGTTTTCAGGAGAGTTGGTATTTCTGAGATACAAGGTTTCAAAGGAAGTGAAGTTGGTATTTTAAAGCAGCTGATGTTGCCAACCAGGAAAACAGGCTATTTTGCCATCTAGTCTTTTAAATTTCCATTGCAAAGAGTATTGCCATCTTGAATGACAGAACATATATGAGAGGGCAGTTTTTTTAAACTGATAGAAATTGAGAGCAGATAAAAGATATGTTCATTCTATAAGCTAAGAGTGGCAGCAAGAAAAACACCCCTTTATGCCACCCTTGTTTTGCAAGGTGTATGCTTCCTAACTGATCTACAGTGCTTGAGAGCTCATGCCATGCAGCTCAGCACGGAAATCCATTTGGTTTGGTTTTTGTGGGTGTTAGGCATGCTTCTTCTTAATAGTTCCTCCATTTGGAAGCTGAATATCATCTCACTGAGCTCCAAAGGCCATTTACTTCCAAAGCTACCAAATGTCACCAGGGCTACCTAATGTTATTTAGTGTGTAAAAATGCTGCATTTTTTGTCTCTCTTTTTACAATGGAATGTATTGGTGGCAAGAATGCTGAACCCTGTGAGTGGCCCGTAAAGAAATTGGAAATACCTGTGCTGAAAGAATCAGATGGTGCTGTCTGTTCTGTGAGAGCTGGACTGGTGATGCTCCTACAGCGTAGAGGGTGACAGTCGTGTTTGGATATAGAGACAGCATTTGGATGCTGGAGCTAAGTCAGCTTGTCTTTTAAGGGGTTAAAAAAGAGCATTGCAGTCTTACCAAAAAAAGGGTACTACAAGGTGAGATCCTCCATTGTGGCCGAGCAAGGATCAGTGGGACTATATATGGTCCAAACGTGGGCTTTAAGCTCCTGTTATGTACCTAAACTTAGAGCTGACTGAGACCTGGTTTTTCTCTTGGCACAGATTAGGTGAACCTCCAGTCTTCTTTGCCATTTGCTAACTGCTCATACAAGTGTGAATGGTAGTCATGTAAAGCAGAAGGAATTGGCCAAATGAAAGGATGCTTGAGCTGTGTGCCATTTCCCCAAATATGTTTATGACAGCTTTGCACTGACAGACTCTTATCAGTGACTCTAGTCCTAAATCTTCTTATAATATAATAGCTATTTTGAGATGACTAATCTCAGCAGAAATGCAAGCTAGAGCTACTTTCTAAAGTTGTGCATCATGGGGTAGTTCTTCTGCTTCTATGCAACATAAGTAAAGGCTTGTAACGTGGCCATAGATTTCCCCCCCGATGATCACACTGAACACGGAGCTCTCATAAGAGCCCTTTCTGCCTGCCTGTGATATGACCCCAAGAGCTCTCCAGAAGGCTTTTGAGTCTCTTCTGTCTAATAGCTTTTAGATCAAGAAGTAGAAGGGCATCACAGCTGACTGGTCCAGTGTGCTCATTTCAACAGAATGAGCCGGGTTCCGAGTCAAAGGTGTTAACATGACCTTGATGCAGGGTGGTGTTTAAGTGGTCAAGTGAGGTTTGAGAGTTGGAGCACAGAAACCTCCTCGTGCTTGGGCATATAGCCAACAACTTCCATTAAAGTTTCTCATTTATAAAGAATTCACATTATCACGTAATATTCAGTTTCTGATATATGTTGTTAATGGTTCAGCTGAAAAGGTGGGGTAGCAGCTGAAAGCATCTGAAAGGTGTATGGCTAGATCTCTTTTTGCTTCTGATCTGCATTCTGTTTTGCTTCAGCTACAGTGATTTGCAAGGAAAGCCCAGGCAGAGAACTTTGAATTGGCATTTAGTATGGCATTAAGGACCATCTTTTTGGAAGGCAAGTTCACAGGAGATAAGCTGGAGTAGTTACTGCTGCTTTTTTTGGAAACAGTCTATTCTTGCTGGAAAGATAAGAGAGAAAAAAGGCAAATAGAAATGATACAAAATGCTACTTCCATTTCTGCTGCTGAGTGTCTTGGCAGTCTTGGCATGGGGAAAAGGCTGAGTACAGTCTTATCAGTCACTCAAAGACTTGGTAAATTAGGACAGCATAAAGCTATTTATGTCTGTTTTTAGCTATTTTTTTCAGTTACAAGCTCACTGAAAAGTTGCCAGGGAAATGCTGTTGATGGCTGGCTGGGCTTCTTTAAACAAAACAAGAAAAGGGAGTTAGGAAGAAGTGGAAGAGCTTTTCCTTTCATTTTTGCTCAGAGCTAGGACCAGTATTCATTGCCCTGAGATCCTCTTGTTCCTGAGATGTGAAGTCATGAAATTTCTGGGGCTAATTCAGTTCCTGTGTGGACTTATCCCAATCTTTAGGTTTTACTTTAATTTTTGTTCTTGTAAACAATGGGGTGTAACAGACTCAGTTTCATGGGTTTCCATAACTGTCTGTGTATGTTAACATCAGGGAGGGAACAGGACAAAGTATATTTGGGTCTAGCCTATACACAGAGCAAATACAAGTTTTGGAAGCAACCCCAGATGTGCAATCACTTCGATGCAGGTGCAAGCTCATTTACTAACTCTCCATCACTGAAGCAAAGGTCAGGCCTGAACTCAGTGTCAAACTCTGAGGAGGACACTTAGCAAAACCCATCTTGTGCCATCACTGCACAGTCCATCCATTTGTTTGACATGATTATAGTGCTGGCAAGAGTCTCAGCCTTAGGTACTGAAGCTGAATGAGGCCTCTCACGAGGAGTTTTCTCTTGACATCTTCTGTCCTTCCATAGAATCTGTAGCCAGGAGATACGTTGCAAGATTTAATCCATTAAAGAGACGTCCATCTTAGAGGATATTTAGTCCTGTCCATATGTAGTTGTATTGATCTGACCTGTTGTCTGAAGCTGGCAAATGAGACTTGCCTACCCAATCTGGATCAAGTGGGTTTCATGAAGGTGGACAGAGAGTTTGTCCCATTGAGCATCTTCTGGCAGGTGGCTGCCATGTGACAAAGGAAACCTTTCAATAACCATTAGAATAGCTTTTTCCTTAGTCCCCCCTCCCCTGCTTTTATTAAATCACTGCTATTAGGAGTCAATCACCAAAATCCATTGTAATTACAGCCACAAAAATTTGACTTCATGTCCATTTTAAATTTCTGCTGATAGCTGATTTCAGACCCTCTTTGGATTTGTTTGTCTTCAGAAACTGGCTTTTAAATTGTCGTGTGTGAAAGGAAGAGAGATGTAGTTGCACACACACAATTTAATTTTATGTAAACTATAATTTGTCAAAAGAAGAATGGATATGGACATAAACTTTGTTTAAACTCATAAGAAAAATGGAAGAAAATAAAATTCAATATGTATGCCCAACACTGCATCAGTTTCGCACCTGTACCATATTTCTGCATATACATTTTCAGGCATAATTTGAATCTCACAGCTTGAGTCTACAAAGTCAGCTTGAATTTTAGGTTTCATTTACATGGGCTTAAGCACAGAAATTACTGTCTATCTGTCTTCTTTCTGTCTCTCACTCCGTTCACACATACTGATGGTGAAATGGATTGCAGAAATTTATGAACAAAAATATCATGAACATTGGAATGGGTTACGCAATAAACTTTTAACTGGATAAATAGAAGTTTATTGTTGCTTCATTGCGTCTTTCAGCACTGAATTTGAGATTATGAAGCATGAATAAACATTGTAATTGCGAAGTTTCTAAACAGAAGCAGTTGAAGATTGATATTGAGGCTTGAGAGAATAGCTCTTTGATTTTGTCATAGAGGTGAATGAGCCTGTCAGGAAAAAATCTAACGGGATATATTCATTTAGGACTGAATTATTGATCATCAGAAGAAACCAAAATATTACCACATTCAAAGAGATATTTCTCAGTTTAATCTAATTGTCAGTGTACTGTCTATCAAAGGAAGAAGAATCCAGATAAAGGACAAAGTGAGTGCATTCCATTTGAGTGTAAGAAGTAGTGTGATTGACTGGAACAGTGAGGTTGATAAGTCTCCATCCATGGAGATGCTCACACCCTGAGTGGACATGGCCCTGAACAATGTGCTGCAGCCATCCATGCTCTGAGCAGGGGGTGGACTGGATGTTGATGTTCTCCCTAGGTGCCCTAGAGCCTTGGCAGCTCTAGGGGTTTCCTACCATGAGTTTCTCTTAGGGGCTACTCAACCCTGATGGATGCAAAATTAGCAAGCACCTGCAAAAATACCAACCATAAATGTGCTGTGCCTGTCATATTTTCCCATGTTCAAAGCAGGTATAGTGACACTAAGCCAGTTTGTGAAGTATGTCAAGAGCCAAGGACAGAGGAGATTCCCTGGGGGACTTTGTGCCTCGGTCTATAGCAGCGCTGGGCAGCAGCAAAAAAACAAACAAACAGTGGTGAGACATTGGCCCTACATTGTGTATGCTGCAGTGGCTTTCCAGATCTAGCCCCATGGACTAAGCGGCCTGACTTGTGCTATATGTATTGCTCAAGCACATAGTGCAATGTAGTGTTTTTCTGAAAGGAATCGAATTTGTGTGCTCCCCAAGCATTCTGTGATGTGAACCAAAGCATGGCAATAGGAGATGAGAGGGAGGTTCACATGTAAAGCACAGCTGGGATCATACACAAAAAAGCGGGTATACCTAATGAACACTAGAGATCATAATTCTTAAAAAACATCAAAAATGGACAAAGTACACTGTTGTTACATTGTTACTGTAACTATCTTAAGAATGATTATACAAGAGGTATTTTTGTCAATACATGGTTGATTCTGCCTAAAACACAATTTCAGCAGCACTGAAATTGTTCCAGAGAATGGGTTACATTTGATTAGTATGTTTGACAGAAAAGAGGAGTGTGTGAAGCTTTAGCAAAGTCAAAACGTTCCACTGCAGTATTTTTCTGAACATGGAAACATGTCATTTTCAGACTTTCTAAATGAAACTTTTCAACTTTTAATTCTGAAAGAGCACGCTCATTTAGATATATGATGTGAATTTTGAAAAATGGTTGAAGAGGAAAGGCTAAGTATACCAAAACAGAAGCAAGGATTTGGTCCACACCACTTAACAATTGCCTGTGTTTGTTCAGTTCTATAAAACACAGAAGCGAGTTCTGTAGGCAAGAACACTGTTTATCTAAGTAAATTTTATCAATCATTTTCTATCTTCATTTCTGAAGAGGAAAGAAATACCAGATATAAGAATACTGCCTACCTTTGTGGCACAGATTTTTGTCCATATGCTTATAGAGGTAATTGTGGCTTCTCTGCTCTTGTGCAGGAGAGGTTTCCAGGAATGTCACTGCATTTAGTTGTGTCTTGTATATATTCTCGTAGCATAGCTTTTACAGTTGCTTTCTGGATGTTGTTTTTTTCTCAGAGGATATGTTACATTGGCAGCTACAGACCTCTCAACCTTGAATTTAGTTCCGCTTTCATTTTAAATATGATAAGGCCAATTCCAAATGACGGCTTGTAACAAAACAGGATTAATTCCCTACCATCCCTTTTTCATGTGTTGCTGTTAAGCTGTTCCTGGCTGAAAACTTCACCAGTGAACAAATCCACTTCCTGCACCAGTCTGGATGCTGCATGCTGTGTGGGGCAGCTTTCCTGCAGTTCAAATGCGGCTTTTGGCCATTTTCCCCTTATCCTGCCCTGCCACCTGCTCAAAAGCTGGGTACGAGAGCTGGGTTACGGCCAGTACTGTGCCATGAATCCATCATGCTACACAGGCCCTCCTTGCAGTGAGCTGATGCCGTTACCTTTGCCCATGATGAAACCCAAAGTACTCCCTGGCACTGGGTTGGATGGAGGATATGGAGGGAAGATATTTGCAGTTACATCCTTCCTGTGTAGCTACATGGGTTGCATTGCTGCAACCTCTCTTGGGCATGCCTAAGACTTTCAGAAATACATAGAAGAAGAGAGCTCCCTAAAAATGCCAACAAAATGTCAAAGAAATTCATGCCTGCATCTTGCTTATCTCATAGATCACTCAGCTTATCTGGAAATGGAGAGCCTGGGTATCCAAGCGTGGCATGTTTCATCCTGCCATGGATGAGAAAATACTGCAGTTCACCTGGTGCTCTAATATACGTCATGCGTGTTGCAGCAGAGCTGCTGAGCAGACATGAGCCGAATGGGTCTGGGGATGGTCCTGAGAGAAAAGAAAAAAAGAAAAAAAAGCAGCTTGCTTTGTTTCTGCTTCCCTGTCTTCCACTTTCTTCATTCCCTACCTCCCTCTCTCCCATATCTCTGTTGCCCTTCCTCCAAATTGAGTGCAGTACAAAACAAATGCCACTGCTGACAAAAATGTACTGGTGCTGGCTCTGATTTCTGTCAACTCCTACTCACTTCAGTGTAAAGCATGTTCAAGTATAGAGTTCAGGCACTTAGAACACGCACAGAGTTTAGGGCTTTTTGTCTGTCAGAATGTGGCTCTTGGAAATGGTTCACTGTTCCGATTTCTGCCTTTCCCCATTTATATACTGGATGTATGTAAGGGGTGAGGGAGGGGGCAAAGGGAAGATTACATGCTGTCTGGGTTTCACTTGGTTCTATGCAAGACTGGGTTTTAGGTCAAAGAACTCTTGGAGCTTGCCCTGTCTGTCACTATTCACATGCGAGTGTTTGTGTGGGGAAAAGCTTTTTTGTTTGTTTGTTTTATTTTGGGATTTTGCCAGGATTTTAAGTGTGGTCAATCTTGTGTCAGAACAGAACCTGAATGGTGCTGTTGCAGAGCTCTGAAAACCTGGGGAGTCACAAAGGAAGATCTCATTTTCAGGTAGGCATTTAGGAGAAGTTTGCCTTATTGTTTAGTCAGTGACATTGTGGCCATGGAGGGGCATGGCAGAGAGCTTTTTAATATGCATGTGTTTCAATGACCAAATACTGTGAATTCAGTGTAGCTGAATGTAGGACTCTCATGGCAGAAGACTGGGGAGCAAGACATCAGGAGCATAGAATCATAAAATCATAGAATGGTTTGTGTTGGAAGAGATCCTAAAAGGCCATCTAATCCAACTCCCCTGCAGCTGAACACCAACAGCCCCATCAGGGTCCTCAGATCTCTGTCCAGCCTGACCTTGAATGTCTCCAGGAACGGGACATCGGCCACCTCCCTGGGCAACCTGTACCAGTGCTTCATTACCCTTGTCTTAAAAAGGAGAAAGACGTCAAGAAAAACAGATAGATAGTTACAACCCAAATTCCCCATTGATACACTGTGGGAAATAGTAAAAAAGTTTATAGTGAGTGAAACTGACTCAGAAATTCCTTCCTCTGGTTGTTTTTCCTCCGTTGCTCAAAAGAGGCTGGAAAAATGGCCCATAATATTATGGTCCTCCTCAGTGCTCACTGTTGTGAGGATGTGGTAACAACACCGTGGGTCAGCCTGTCACCAGGGCTTATCTGCACCGTGCATAGCTACTTCTCCCAGGCTGGAACGTAAGTGCAAGCCAATGCCGATAAGGTGGAAAAGCCCAGAAGTTAGCATCAAGTGTCCTCTTTCATTTCAACTTCTCTCCAGGTTGCCATGCACTGAATTGTCTGTTTATTTGCCCCTGGAGCACTTAGTTCCAGAGTATGTGATTACACACTATTTTTTTGGCCCTGTTTGGAGACAGAATGTGGGTGTGTTCATTCTAGTAGCTTTAGGGTGAAAAAAAAGCAGAAGAAGTACAGTCTCTCTGTTGTTGGGAGGAAGGTGAATGGTAATTCTGTTATTACAAGAGACTCAGTTCTGGGGTTTGCTGTCTCCATGCATGGGCATGCACAAGGGGAAGAACGGGGAAAGGAGTAAAGGCAAACACAGAAGTACTGAATGTGTTTAAATGTTTAATCTTATTTTTCACGGCAGTCTTCTTCATTTCATGGGAAGATTTAGGTTGAGTATCAGGGGGAAGTTCTTTACAGGGAGAGCGGTGAGGTGCTGGAACAGGCTGCCCAGAGAGGTTGTGGATGCCCCGTCCCTGGAGGTGTTCAAGGCCAGGTTGGATGGGGCCCTGGGCAGCCTGGTTTAGTATGAAATGTGGCCCTGCCTGTGGGAGGGGGGTTGGAGCTTCACAATCCTTGAGGTCCCTTTCAACCCAATTCATTTTATGATTCTATGATATGATTTCACAGAGGATCTAGCCAATTGTATGTTCAAGGGTAATTCATCCATAAAGAGAACCTATCTCAGTGGCAGCTGGTAGTAATTTCTGAGCACACCACAGTGTTTTTCAAGTTGTTACATTTTTGGGGTGGAAGGGAAAGTGGTAGTGAGCGTGGTGTTTAAAACTCTCAGAAGTGTACTGACTGCAAGAGGATAATCTCCTGGCATGCAGGTAACAGCAGATGTGACACCCAGTAACGTGGTCATGATGGAACAATTTCCTTTAAAAATGTAAGACCAAAATATTTCCAGATCCTGTTGGAACCAGCATCTAGGTGAGCAGCAAAGAGGAAAGCTTAATTTTCATACTTGGCTGGAGCAGCTCTAAGTATCTGGTAGCAGTTTCCTCACTCCTTACCTCATGACTTATTCCCGTAGGAAGACCTGGAAAGCATGCAGTGGGGAAGGTGTTTATAATTCACTGCTCAGCCCACACGAATATCCATAGATTAGCAGAAGCCATAAAACCAGAGGCGCGGTCATTTTCCTCTCCTGCCTTCTTTTAGCCAAGCTTGAGTCTTTCCAGTTCTGACATCTGAGATCATATCACTTTTTCTGACGGCTGTCCCTAGAAAGAAAGGGAGCTCTTTTCTCTGCTTTCCCAGAAGCCAAAAGAGAAAGACAAGAAAATGGGATAAATACAGCTTCTCCCTAGTTTTGCTCTCAAGGTTGAGGTAGGCCCCGTCTCCTGGCAAGTTTACAGCCTGTATTACCACTCACTGCCCCTCTCCCTCCAGCTGACTGTGTGTGCCCTGAGGACTGACAGTTTCCTCCACATTCTGTGATCTTATCTGTGGAATGGGGAATGTTTTCTCTTACTGAGTTGGGTTGCTCTGGGTTTTTGGTTTTTTTTTTTGCTACCAGAGCACGTTACCTGAGGGGATCAGATTAAGTAGCATCACTAATGGCATTTTTGCTTCGTCTTTATTTTCTCTGATTCTCTATTTTCTCCTTTATATACACACTTTAGACACAATACTCAGCAACACTGAAAGCAATTTCAGAGTGCTGGGAGAACAAGCACACCACAGGAACCTTTGTGCAAATTAGCAAAGGTTGAGGAAGGAGAGTGGAGAAGAGCAGCTGTTACCAAAACCAGAATAGGCCACAGAACATAGCTGACACTTTCTGTAAAAGAAACAGGACAGTGCACAGATAAGCTTCCATAATCATCAAGAACCAAAAAGGAAGAGATCCTGAATTCACAAGTTAAATTTTGGAGAATTGCATCATTTCCTATTGGCTTAAACCATATTTGGTTTAAGCAAGACTGGGTTGAGGGAGAAAAAATATGTCTTGGAGATATGCTATGATTATTTTCCAGTGTGACCACTTTGCAAGATCTTGAAGATTTTTCCTATCTAAGAGGAAGAGAAATCTTCAGGAGTGGGATAACAGCTACAGAATCATCAAGATGACTGGCTGTTGTTTCATGACTTTGGCTGTAGGGAGTTCCTACATATCTGCACTTGTCTGGATGTGCATGGTATCCATCAGTATAAACCTCTCAGCCCTGCTTCAAGGTGCGTGGGATCAGCCATGGACACAGAGGTCATTCCAGTGAAATCAGTCAAACTACTAATGTACCTCAAGTTACGCATACTCTTAAATGCTTCATTGAATATGGGCCAGACTGCATATAAGAACAGTCTATTGCTCTCATCTTTTGGCCAGAAAAATGCACTGAGGAAAAAAAAAGAAACCTGAAGGACTTTCCTCCATTTTTGTAAAGCAAAGAGGAAAAGCTTCTTCCCCACTTCCCTCCAATAAATATAATACTACATCATTAGAGGAAATTTGTATTCATATGCAAATACAAGAGGAATAGCTGGAGGGCAGTAACATGCCTGCTAGCATGGTCATGTATCTCAGAGAAATTCTGTGGTAAGGAGGTGATTATCCAGGTGCAGAGCAAATTATAGACTAAGATAAAAATTCTACAATTCTTGCTTTAGTGCTACAAATATCACATTTTGTGTTGTATCATAAGTCAGTGAAAAGAAGTTAGGTAGTAAAGCATTCCTGTTTTTTTAATAGTTGTGAGAGATCTTGTGTTTCATATGGAAGAGGTAAGGAGATATGGTTAGGGGGTTTTTTTGGTTTTATTTTGAGGTGAAACTTGATGAGCTCAACCTAAGTACTCTTGTATGGCTTTCCATGCTCAATGGTGCACAGCAGAGACATAACATCCAAAGGGTCTTTTCAGAACTGTGAGCTTCGTACATCTTCAGCCCCATTTGTCTGTTGGTAGAATCTCATTTTTCTTTGTTACCTACTCTATGATTCATCTTGAGTGCTTTTATGCTTTTGAGTCTTCATGCCCTTCCTGCATCCCATAAAACTTCTAAGTAACTTCCATCCCTTCCAAAACTTTTGGGGTTTGTACTAAAATTGTGGGTTTTTTTTCTACTTCTGGTTTCTCAGCTTCTGTTTTGCTGCTTGCTCAGTGATCTACCTATGGGATTGCCCAGAGAGCAACTGTAGTTTTTATTTCAGTCTTGAGCTGTCTGTAAATGAAGGACTAGCTTCTTGCTTGTTTAATGTCTAAACTGAAGATGAAGGAATGGATATTTTGGTTTTTTGTGCTTCTTTTTTTTTAAATCGATGGAAAAGATCACTTCTTTTTGCTTGCGTTGGTAAAGCAATGCCTTTGTTCCTCTCTTGAGTGAAGATGAGCAACAGGGGGCGTAGCAGCTAGAGGGTTAGTGGGTTACTGTAAACTTCCAGATTTTTATAGTGGAGTTATTTATGGATTTATTAGGGAAGGTCTTTGCATTACAGTAGTCTTCATTTCTGAAGTGGCTGCTCCTGTCCATGTTAACACGTCAGACACTTAATCATAAATCATAAAATGGTGCAGAGCTCTCTCTAAAGTTTTGGTTGCCCATTTTCAGCTGGCACTGCAGAGGTGTCTGCAGCAGCTACTCTGCTATGACATGGCACAGCTGCTTCTTTAAGATTCCTTTTACCTGCTAATTCTCCAGTTCTTCAGTTCAAATACAAACTTCTCACAGAAGCCCTTACTACATCACATTCTTTTCTCCATTTGTTGGTTGCTGTTGTTTTCCTTCTTCACCTTCCCTAACAAGTAAGCTTCAAATCCCTGAATGCATTGATTTGATGAGGTGACTGCCCAGTGATGTCACTAATGATATCACTGATGCAATACAGATATGAAATGCATAAAATATGTTTCTCTGGCAAATGCAAAGACTTGCCCTGAGGAATATGCTATGTTGACACAACTAAAGGATGGAGCACTTAAAGAAGCACTGAACCTAAACAACCCAGAGATAAAGCTGTGGAGTTAATATGCATCTTGTGTAGTTTGCATTGAGCGTATTGAATTTCTTGTCTGTTTTGTTCATCCATCTTGGAGAGAGAGATGAAAATGCATAGTCTTTTGGGATACGCAATCATGAAAGAACTGAGCAAAGGAAGGACACGGTGCGACACACTGGGCCGAAGAGTTCATCTCGAGTAGGAGTGGTGATGAAGAGCAGCATCCAGAGTGGAGGGAAAGAGTCAAAAAGGAAGGCAGATAGAGTTGGGAATTATGTTACAACACTGAGCAGAGGTTGGTCATCTTTACTTTATTCTCATTTCTTCTCCAGTCTTTTAGTCCATCTTTGGTTGCCATTTGGATTCAAAGTTAGCCACCTCCCCACGCTGGTTTTCTCTTCTTATACTCACTTTCCTGTGTGACCAGTAGAGCATCTCCTTCCCATTTGAAATTTCCTTTCCTGTTTCACCTGTCAGACTGGGGTTAAACCAGGTAACACAAGAGCCCCTCTGTTATTCCACAACCCACAGGTTCTCCTGCTACTGATACAGTGATTTCCCACCATGCCTCGGTGTGGCTGATTCTTTCAGCTTACAGATAGTATCTTTCCCTTACCCAAACTAAATTATGTCATGTTATTTTTGTATATTGATGGACAGTCATCTGAATATGAGCCAGCAGTGTGCCCAGGTGGGCAAGAAGGCCAATGGCATCCTGGTTTGTGTCAGGAATGAAGTGATGAGCAGGACTAGGGAAGTCATCCTGTCCCTGTGTTCGGCACTGGTGAGGCCTCAGCTCGAGTACTGTGTTCAGTTATGGGCACCTCAGTACGAAAAGGACATGGAGGTGCTAGAGCAGGTCCAAAGAAGGGCAACAAGGCTTGTGAAGGGCTTGGAGGAGTGACTGAAGGAACTGGGGCTGTTCAGTCTGGGGGAAGGGAGGCTGAGGGGAGACCTTATTGCTCTCTTCCAGTATCTGAAAGGTGCTTACAGCAAGAGAAGGTTGGTCTCTTCTCACTGGTGACAGGTGACAGAACGAGGGGAAATGGCTTCAAGTTGCTCCAGGGTAAGTTTAGGTTGGACATCAGGAAAAAATTCTTTACAGAAAGGGTTGTTAAGCAGTGGAATAGGCTCCCAACCAGGGAGGTGGTTGAGTCACCATCTCTGGATGTGTTTAAAAAACCGTTTGGATGTGGTGCTCAGGGACATGATTTAGCAGAGGGTTGTTACTTAGGGTAGTATGGTTAGGTTGTGATTGGACCCGATGATCTTTAAGGTCTTTTCCAACCTGAGCAATTCTATGATTCTATGATTTTATGATTCTATGATTTTCAGACTCTTTTTCTAATAAGAACAGTAATCCTGGAGTGCAGACAGCCTTTTCCAGCATGGTGTTATGAGGAGTTCCCTTGTACCTCCTTCCATCCCTATGTGATAAGAACATGAACAAGAATTAGGACCCATCCTTCCTGGCGTGGGACATGGACACAGGGTAATGCAGGGGTAGATTTCTAACAAGCCTTTCAGCCGGTTTTTCTCTGTGGTGCAGACTGTTGATTATTTGTTGGGCTTCCCCAATCCCTGCATGTCGTAGCCCTGCACCTTACTAAAGGACCAGGCACTTCAGTGTGCACCCCGTTTCCCTTTTTACATTGTTAGCTTTCTCCTTGGAGGAGAGAGCAGACAGAAGGCAGCTCACATCCCACTAACTGAGGTATGATCTGCCCCACAGACTGTTTATTCAGGTGGTGCCGGGTTATTATTATCAGACCTCACACTCCAACAAAACATTTCTATGCTTTGAATTAAAGGAGCGATGACACGACAGATTAGCTTTTTCCTACTTCTCCCCCTGCGTGTACCTATGGTCTTTTCTGTAACGCCTATCTAATACCAATAATAATAATAGCAGAAAACAAAGGAAATCCAAAGCCCATACAGGAAACTGCTCAGAAGTAGCATTTGTGACTTGGTGTTATTTTTTATGTCCTGCTTGCCAAAAACAACAGGAGCCTGCCTCAGGGATGTGAAACTATCTCAGATTTAATAGAAATGAGTATTTTTCATGACTCCTCCCTTTTCTTCCTCTACAGTTTTGAAGAACATCCAGCTCGTAAAATCTTTCCTTTAAACTTCACTCTGAGGGAATAAAATGCAGCAACTTTGGTTTTGCACAGAAAGGCAAAGGGGTGCCTTGGAAGCTATTGGTAATGAGTTGAGTGGCTTCTCAGGAAGAGCCTTCATGAGTGCAAACACACAAACCAGACTGTGTGCTTTCTGTGGTGGTTGTTTCCCAGCTAACTAAAATACGTGCATGTGTATATGTGTGTACGTGTGTATGTATGTGTGTATGTGTGTACGTGCCTGCCTGTCATACTTGTTTGGTTCAGGTTTGACAATTCCCAATATTCACAATGGCAACCACTAAGTATGAAGCATGTAGAAAACTACAAAGTTTCAGTCTGCTGTACTTCTTGCTCACTTCATCTGGGGCTTGTACATATGAAAGAATGCATTTAGTCCATGTGACAGCAAATATGGCGTTGGCTTGGCACAGACAATGGAAGCACAAAGCATTGGAGCTGGCCATTGTGTTTTTTACCTGCTTGCTTGGGTTTGAGGCTGAGAGCATGGCTGGCATGTGGGTCCCCTTCTCATCTGTACCCTTCACAGACACTCTGGAATGTTTCATGAAGGTCATCGAAATCAGAATTCTTGCCAACAAGTAGGTTGCATTGGTTTTGTCAGTACCAGTCATTAATGGATGAGAAATTTGCCATGGGCATTATGCATGTATAAGCTATTCCATGCAGCTAGAGAAGTTTAAAATGTTTTATTGTCCTTCAAATAAAACACTGAATCTCACTTAATCACCTGGCTCCAGGAACTGCTGCTTTTAGAAAATCATCAGAGTTCAAGTAGGCAAGTGTTCATACTTGCAGTATACATATTTAATAGTCAAAGCCCAGAGTGTTTGGCACTTGCATGTCCATTCATCATCATGCATACAGCCAAACTAGCTGTCTGATACAGAATTAAGTGTGGCAATTAATCAAATTAAATCTCTAGGATACACATGCGCAGAGTCCTAATCCTGGCCTTTTTCATTTTACCACATCTGAGTGCAAAACAGCTGAGTGTGTTTACTTTCAGTGAGCTTTGTTTAACCCCCAATTTCCTTTAGCATGATGGTTATCAAAGATTTCTTCTAACTTTTTAGACATCTAGAGATGCAAGAGAGCTATTAGAAAATACGTTCCCTGGTGCCTAAAAAAAATGGAAGCTAAATAAAAAAAATACCCCAATGTATTATGAATTGCTCGGACCAGTCTTGTGAATGCTTGGAGTTTGATTTTTTAAATGTAAAATATCTTTTTAAAAAGTATTTAATAGAATTTCCTGTCCATTGCATTGAGATGATTAGTGAAACTAACTTGACTTTAGAAATGGATTAGTTTCAGGGACTGAATTTATCTTAAGAGAAAGAAACAGTAGACCTAACATGATTTATTAACATGGTGGTCATCTTTTATCTAGAAAGAGGAGCAGTTGGCAAACTGTAAAAATGTGAGGTTTGCCCTTTGTCATTTATCTTTAAAATCACATTATTCGGAATAGTTTTGTCTTCCTGCTTTCCTCTTCATGGCAATCTGAGTACAGTTGCCACTCTCGAGACCCAGGAATGTGCCATGTCATTCTGAACATTGTGGACTCAAACTGCAGAAGCATTTGTGTATATCTCTGTCAGCTTCCATTATGTGGGAATCGAAGTGGGGTGTGCAGCTGAAAGAGCTTTTCAGAGAAGCTGTCTCATCTGCCTCAGGGTCCTGATAGCGTGAAGAATCAGTCCAGTGCTCCCAGATCAGCCAGTTTTTCTAAGATCATCTTGAACTGGTGGCCAGACAAAATATGGGAGTCACCTTTAGTGACAGGCAGAATGAGCTTCAACTCAATATTTACAAGGATACAAAGGTTAAGTGCTTACACTCTTAGTTACAGATACTTTCTGAATAACTATGTGTGTGGTGATCATCTTGACTGTAGACGTGATCTGTTTCATCTTACCTCTTTTACAATGAGTAGACATTTCTGGGGAGCCATAGTCAGAACAGGTTGATGTTTTTTGCAGCCTGTGCAGGTTGGAACTGGAAAATAAAAAACCTTTTTTGTGATCACAGAATCGAGTAGATTTCTGTTACAATGATGATGCAAGCCATAGGCACCTATAGGTCTGTGAGAGAAAGGATGAGGTGGGTCTCTGTGAAACGTGCCTCATTCCTTTTGGGGCTTCAGAAAGCAGATCTCAACCATCTGAGTTTGGCCAATTGCAGTTGTGTCTACCTTAGTTGGGTGCTCTCCACTTTAGTAATGCTACCCTTGACAATTCCTCATTACTTCTAAAACACGTCTGTCTGAAACACACTCTCTGCTAACCCAATCTCAGAGATTTGGCTTTATAGGCAAAAGAGAGCCTGCTGTTTGCTAATATTAACATACTGTCCCCTTCTGCAAATGGAGACAATTCCTTGACTCAGTGAGCAGACCATTGTGACTGCCAGGCCGGCTCTTTGAAGAGCTGTGGGGCCATGTGGACAAGAAGAGCTCGCCTTCCCTCTGAGCTTCTGTGTTTAGTTCATGTGTGCAACATGAAGAAATGGGTTGTAATGAGTGTCAGATGGAGATTTATGTTTAAACAAAGACACATTCTGGAGAATCAGAAACAACTGAGTGGCTGTTTGTACATTAATCCCCAACTTAGCAACAGTGCTTACTTGCTGACCTAGAAGAAACAGAGTGGAGGGCTCTTTGTGTAGTCCTAACCAAATGATTACCTCTTGTCCCTGCTTCTGTGGGCTGGGTTACGTATGGAGAGGGTACGTGTAGCAGGCTCACAGCTTGTGGAGAGCCTTCCTTTCCATAGGATGTGACAGTCATCTAAGCCTCAATGTCAGCTGCCCTTGTCATGCTCCTGTATTCATTTCCCCTTAGGCTGCAAGAGGGAGTTTTGTACATTTGTTCCCAGAATATAGGTGTGTATTAAACCAAACCCTTGGCAGCATGCAAATGGTTGATATGCCTCCTGCCATAGAAAATAGCATGCGTTTGGTTAAAGCTAAGTGTCATTCCTCTCTGTTTGGGTAAATGAAGCTGACTGAAGGAAGGGAAGATCTGCTCTGTGCTACTGGGTAAATGTCTGTTGAATACAAAAATGAAACTGTCATCATCTCCAGAAGCCATAATTCTTTTGTGTATAGTGAGCATCTTGTTTGACTGTGTGTACTGATATGCTTTACAGTTTGACACATTGCATAAATTAAAAAATCATGGTAAATTCCTAAGCTTTCTGTCTTAAAAACAAAACAAGAGCGTTTAACCTTAATTCTGTCCGTTTGGATTATAGTAAAATAAACTTCCTTGCATGTTATTCTCAAATAATATGACCTGTAAGCACATGTATCAGTCAGTAAACACAGAATATTGTTTAAAAAGCCCATTCTGTCCATAGAAATTGAATGTACACATCACTTTGCAGGAGTACGTCTTCTGCTTTCACATGTGGAAGATAGTTTTTGTCTCCCCAAATGCAAAAAAAATGCCTTCCCATTACTGAAGGCGAAGTCCAAAGGAGAACAGAGTGACCCTCCCTGACATGCTGAAGGTTTGTTCAGCCCCCAGAGGAGCAAACAGCACTGGGTAGGAAGCTCCCAGCTCCTCCATGATTCCCCTTCAGCAGAGCAGTTCCCTCCAGACTAAAAGGGGCATTCCGACCCTCCAGCAGTCTGTGTTTTATTTTTGTGCATATAGCTGTGCAATGAAAATGTTTTTGCCAGTGTGACTGTAACAGCATCCCACAGTGATCTGTTTCTTCTGCCTAACCTCACCTCTTCGGTAACTTTTTGTGTTTGTGTCAGCGGAGAGATGAACAGGCCTCCTTGATGGCACACACAACGGATGTTGACATCTGTCTTGATTGCGTTAAGTGCAGAGGTTTCTCTGTTTTCTTGGGATTACCAAGAAATGGAGGGAAGGGTGCTCCTGTGGGAGCTGCGGTCCCCAAGCAGCAGGACTCTGCATCTGCACAGCCCAGGCCAGAGGAACACGAGGGCATTCCTGTGAAATCAGCCCACTCCAAGGGAAGGAAGAGGAAAATCCTACTCAGTCTGTATCCGCTAACTGCATGGGGTGAGCTATAAATAGAGAGTGGTGGTAATTAACAATGTGCTATTGTGTGCCAGGGACGGGCAAAGCAGAGAAAATATTGCAGCAGTGCTGTTAGTAGGATAATGTTCCTACAGCTGAGTTACTCAGTAAGCATGCCCCAGTAAACAGCACACTGCCATAGTGTGTCACCGAGGTGTCAGCATCTCCTGGCTGAGACTGTTCTGATTATTAAGAAAACATGTGTGTGGCTGTTCCCTCCGCTCCTTCTATCTGCTTGCGTGTAAAGGCAATGTGCCTCAGCACCAAACGCAAAAGTTCTGCATTGCTTTGAGACAGACAGGGACTGTGATACTGCTGGTTCAGCTGGAAGCAGGAGGCCTTTGTTTTCCCCTTTCCTCAACAATGGAAAGGGTTTCCGCTTTGCTTTCTCACGTGGCCTCTTGCCACCATTTTTTGTTGGTTTTTTTTTTTGCCTGAATTATTCTCTCACTTAAGTAATTCTTCTGTAGTTACCTACTAATGAGCTAGAAATCCCATTTCTGGCACGGACTGACATCCTGGTGAGCTCAGTATTTTCAATTATGATACTGTTGCAAATCTTGCAGTATTTAATAGATTTCCTAATGCTCCAGCTGTTGCATTCATGGGATAAGGTGAGACTTTCAGCTTTTGGTGCAGAAACATGGCCCAGGTATGTTGCCACTCATCTGCATACAGATGAGACAAAGAACCTGTGGTGTTTCTTAATGCCAGGTTTTAAAGCAACTGAGTTGGAATATCAATAGGACTGCCATCCCTGCTCGCTGCTCCGTTTGCTGTCTTCATTTCATAGTCTCTTGAATGGGTGTTGACTTTGGGGGATTGCCCAGTGTGATCACTCGCTTTACTTGTCTTGAATCCATAGCAGCTGTTGGCGGTGAGCAGACTAATTTCCCGAATGCTCATCTGTCTGTGGGTCCAGAAACATACACAAACTGCCCCAGTTATCACCGTCCTCTGTCTTATCAAGACCCTTAGACATCAGCTAATTTCCTGCATCCATGGTGTGTTGTTGCAGTGCCGGGAGAGGAGCTTGGAACTGAACTTGAACCTGGTTCCTAGTGGTATTGCTTTTACAGCCAGTGGTAGTGCTTATAAAAGCCCCAGACCTCCCCCTGCCATTTCCGGTCCTCTGAGGACTGGATAATCAAGTGCTGAGTTTGACACTTTCCTGAAGTGGGTGGTAATCCAAGTGAGATTTTGCATGAGGCAGATAATAGGTTTGAGGGGTTGTTTCCTAACTAATCTGCCTCACTCACAGGAAACCCTTGTGATCCCAGAGCTGAAACATGGGCTATGAGCAGCCCCACACCTTTCTCAGCTTTCATACAGGCACTTGTGGCGAAACACACGAAACTGGTCCCAGCCAGGGGAAGTCTGTCTGAAACAAAATGAGACAACTTTTCAGATCGCGTATGAATTAGGATCATGTGAAAGGGGGCACTGTAATAACAGGGTAGAACGACTTGTCAGCTCTGCAATTAACATCAATACATGCTATTCAGCTCTCTTTAAAGACATACAAACACACTTCAAACAGCCATCTCATTAGGAAAATCATGACTCCTATACATACAGCATAAAGATTGCAGGCTGTTGAATGCCACTTACAATTATTTTTAGTTTACAAAAACAAAAGTCTTAATTATGTTTTCAATGACAACAGCATTGTTAGCAGCCAGATGTTTTTCACTCAAAAATAAATAAATAAATAAATAAATAAGAGGTGGGGGAGGGAAGGGAAAGATTGAAGATTGTTTGGGAAGCATATCTGAAACAAAGGTCGATGGAGTTGGCATGAAACTGTCAGGCTCTCTACAGGTCAGAGTGACATTATGAAGCCTTTGAAGAACTCTGCAAACTCCTTATCCTGACCACGTGCTGTCCATAGCTGTTTCTCAGCCTTACTTGGAATAACAGTCACAGAGTCATCTGAAAGAGAAAAATCTTTTGCAGTCTCCCACGGTACATCCACAGCAGCCAAATAACTCAGGGCCATGGCACAGGTCTGATGACTTTCACACACTCAGTAGCGTATAGCCATGGTGGTACACTGTTGTTGGATCATCCAGATAAACACTGCTCCGCTGAACAACATCTGGCTGCAGTTCAGGTCCAGGAGCCACTCCCAGTGCCCCATATGGTCACGTTGTGTTGAGATGGGCCACGATTTAACTACCCGTGAGCTGAGCTATGCCACTGCCCCAAGGCAAGGAACTGGCACTGTGCACATTTTACTTATCAGAAGACAGGGAGTGTCTTACAGCACTGGGAAAGATAAAGCAGTTCATCAGTTATGTGCATTAAACCAGAGAAGACTTTTCAGATGGATTAAGCTCTTTGCTCTGTACTTCCATTATTCCTATAGCAGCCAGCACTATGGTGTCTTGCTCTGGCACTGAACTGCTACGCACTATTCTGGGCCTCAGGGAAAAACAGTCTTGAGCAGGTGTCTGTAGCGTTTCTGATTATCAGGAAATCCTAGAAAATGTCCACTGCACACACAGGAGATGCTGAGGTGATTGTGACCGTGCCTCCACATACAGGACTATTTTCACCTGGCTTTTCCAAATCTACCAGTACTGATAAGAGGATGATAGAGTCCAGAGCTACTTCCCTCTGCAGATCTGTCAGCTGAGATGCCAGAATGTGGCTTATGAACCCCAAGGAGTGCCCTATGTTGACAGGATGCTGGTGCTAAGAAGATAGCTCACAGGGGTGATTTGCTGTAGAGGAGCTCTGCAGAAGAGAACTTGGGTGTCCCAGTGGACAACAGGGTGATCATGAGTCAATAGTGTGCCCTTGTGGCCAAGAAGGCCAATAGTATCTTGGGGTGCATTAAAAAGAGTGTGGCTAGCAGGTCGAAGTAAGTGATCCTTCCCCTCTACTCTGCCCTGGTGATGCCATACCTGAAGTGTTGTGTCCAGTTCTGGGCTCCTCAGTTCAAGAAAAACAGTGAACTTCTGAAGAGAGCCCAGCAGAGGGTCACAGAAATGATGAGGGGCCTGGAGCATCTCCTGTATGAGGAAAGGCTGAGAGAACTGGGGCTGTTCAGCCTGGAGAAGAGAAGGCTGAGAAGGAGTCCCATAACAGTTTGTAAATATCTAAAGAGTGGGAGTCAACTCAATGAAGGTGGACTCTTGGACTCTTTTTGGTGCTAAGCAGTGGTAGAACAAGGGTCAGTGGGCACAAACTGCACACAGGAAGATCCACACTTACAGAAGGAAGAAATTCTTTACTGTGAGGGTGACAGAGCCCTGAGAAAGGCTGCCTAGAGAGGCTGTGGAGTCTCCTTCTCTGGAGATATTCACAACCTCTTCGGATGCCTACTTGTGTGACTTGCTTCAGGGGCCTGCTTTAGCAGAGGACTAGATGGACCAGATGATTCCCAGGGTTCCCTTCCAACCCTACAGTTCTGTGATTCTGTGAATGCAGCCTGTGCTTCACTCCCCCCCCCATCTGATTTATCTCTGCTGGCATAGCAGTCACAGTTGCCACGTTTTAGGAACAGATATGCTGATTAACAGAGTAGGCAAGAAGCCAAGGACAGTCCCCTGCTGCCCCTTCCCATCCCAGCTGCTTTTGATCTCTTGGAAGATTAGGGACAGTTGCACCCTCCAGCTGTGCCCTCCAGCTGTGCTCTGGGAGCCAGCACTGTCTGCTGCCTTGCTGCAAGGAGTTCCCCAGGGCAGGAGCACAGTGCTGAGTAGAGGTCATTGTGTGCCCCAGGCAGGGGTCTGTTGCCCACACTGGGCCCAATTGCACATTGCTGAGGGAACGTGAGGCAGAAACCAGATCTCATACTGTAAGTGGATGAAGATCAGAGAATTTCCAGGGAAAGGCAGGAAAGACTGATAGCCAAGTAGCCAGCTAGAGCAGACATGGACATGGGTTGAGGTGCTGGGGAAGGGATGAGGTTTGGTCCTGCACTGAGCAGCCTTCTGCTAGCTTTGATTTTCAGTAGTTTCAGGCCATAACACGCAGGCTGGCTTCACAGCAGTGCCCAGATGTCCGAACTTCGAATCACTGTGAAGTGGTGCCAGCCATAAAAAACCCCCATGGTCATCTCAGTCCTCAGGACAACATTTTTGCAAGGCCACGCAGCATGAAGTGTTTGCTGTACTGAAGAAGAACAAGGAAGAGAAATAGGACTGGGCAAATCCAAGGGGAAAGAAAAAGCACGTTGAGAAGGTAGAGCATGTCAGCTATGTGCACTGACTTTGTTCCCTCTCAGCATTTTGGTTCAGAAGCACTTCTGAGCAGTTTTCTCGTCTCCACTGGCTTCTTCTTGGCCAAAACTCTTTAAACTAAGGCTGTGAAGAGTAATCTTGTTTTGTTTCATTTTTGTAAGATCATTGTGAAATGTAAGAAATGTACAGCCATTTCTTGCTTGTCCTTAACAGCACTCTCGATTTGAAGGTTTATCTCCTTACCATTTCTGCACAAGAAGTGGAGCTCTCCCATTCTTCTCACTTAAGCCATCTCCTAGCCCTAGCTTGTTAGACCATTTCCCACATTTCTTCTATTTTGACAGTATTTTTCTAATGTGAAAATTGTAAGTACAGCAAGAGCATCCCTTTCTGCTTCATGCTATGATGTCTTAATGCTAAGCCTCCTTTTTCATGCTGCTCTATCAAAATATTTACAACCCATCCTTTGCCATCATCAGACTTTATGCTTTTAAATTCAACTTCAAAATTAAGGGCAGGGAAAATTATGATCATTTCCACATTAGTCACTGCATCCAGTTTCTTTGGAGTGATGAGTGAATCAACTCCCATTCTGACTTACTGTAGGGGTAAATATGTGTAATTTGAGCAAATTTGGGTTGCTTGATATAATTGTTTGCTGCTGTGCTACAGTGCAAAATGCGGGGATCTGTGAGGAAGTGCTTGCATCAGGCGCAAGCTTCTTGCCTTTGGTCCCTGCCAGTTTCTATTTTGCAATGCCAAGTTTGATGACAGCCTGCCTTAGGATGCAAATGGGCTTAGGAAAAAGACCCGTCAGGCAGTTTCCAGTGCACCGTCTCTGCATCACGTATGCTGGGAGGGCTGCGTGCTGCAGACCAGGTTTGCCTTGCTCTTCCCTGTGCTGTTTGCTGAGGTGTGGCTGAGTGAGTGAGGTCAGCAGCAAATGCCACATTCACTTCTGTGGAGGAAGGGATCCTCTCCTGCATGCAGGGCAGCTGCATGTGTGCTGGCTGCTCTTGATGCAGCTGTGTCTGTGTGGCATAGTGGCAGCCCCGAGATGGGTGTTTCCACCATTGTTATGCCAAGTCTGTTCAGGGTAGGCCTAGGAATGCAAAAATACTGAGTCTTGGCATACCTTAGAGCTTGTATGGCAACATGAGATAAGCTTGCTGGAGAAGATGGGCCAAAAATGAAAACAAATTTCCCTGGGTGTTGCTACGCTGTCAGGTTGGTTCACTCCCTGTTCTGCCCTGGGGCAGTGCTCCACTCCTCACCCATGCTGTAGGCAGGAAGGAGCCAAGTGTTTCTCTTGGCAGGCAAGTCTGGGTTGTGCAGGACCCCACAGTGAGAGCAGTGGTGAACTAGAACTCATCATTAGGTTATCCAGAGAGGTGATGGGTGCCCATCCCTGGAGACATTCAAGGTCAGGCTGTACGGGACTCTGAGCACCTGAGCTGCAGGTGTTCCTGTTCATTGCAGGGGATTTGGACCAGATGACTTTTAAAGGTCCCTCCCAACTCAAATGATTCTCTGATTCTATGATTTGGCTGTGCCAGAGGGACTGGTTTTGGCATGGGGAATTGGCTAGGACTGAACCTCCTGCTGATCACAAAGGCTTCTGTGCAAGGCCGGTGCATACAGCAGCGCCTCTGAGGACATTAAACATTGAGCATGACTTTGTGATTTGCAGAAGCAACTGGTTCCTTGTGCAGCCACCAGCAAAGAAGCTGTGAATTCTGCCCTGCCTGCTCATCTGCTTTCCCGTAGGAAGCATATTTCAGGAGATATGGGTGCAGTCAAACAAAGCAGATGATTTTACATTTGTGTTTCAGGTAGACCAAGAGGCTGAAATCATGCCAAAGTGTCAGTCCTGTCTTTTGTGCGAGACTGCAAAAGAGATGGACTTTAAGGCATAGCTTTCATATCTGAGGGCTTTTCTAATGACTTCTTAACTAATTGACTTGACTTTGGCAGGGAGACAGCCAGCGGCTGAAAAAGGATTAAAACTGTTAGAAACGAACAGCTTTGAAGTGGCTGAAACCCTATTAAAATTTGGATGACAGATTTCTTTGAAATAGTATTTCTTAACCACTACAACCTGGTACAGTGAGCTCTTCTGCAAAACTTGAAGGGGTAAAGGGAAAGTTTGTGCAGTGGAATGGACTCAGCTTGCTGCTGCCATTCAGTAATTTGAAAACTGTAGGATACATTGTGTAACTCATGTAAACTGCCCATTTTATTTCTAAGAGTGAATATTTTGTGTTAGGGGAATATTTTCCTCTTATCATTCAGATCCAACATAGCAAGCACCATGATGAAGCTAAATAATGTATCTTTTTCAGTGGCCAAATGGATCTTGCTCTGAGAAACAATCTGCCACAGAAATTACCCCAATTAGGGCTTTCTGCAGGGAGCACACGGAGATCCATTTCTGTGAGGCTGAAAGTGAGATTGTATTGGATGATAGTCATTTAAATGGAGGTGATGGATTTTTTCCAAAAGAACTTTTTAAACTTAGGATGTGCTCATTTTTTCAGATGTAAAACATCATATGGAAGCGTGATCATTTCTGCTGAATTTCTGTCAATCACCCCCTTTCCCCCATGCTCCAGTGGGACCTCTCCTGTCTGATAGGCTTCAAAACTTTCCAGCCAGACAGATTTTCTCAAAAAACTTGAAGACTTTCTGCTGGCTTACCTGCCAGCAGCTTAGAAATCTGCCTGAAACACAGCATCAGAGTGGGAAGTGCAGAAGGTTTTGGGGTCTGTAGCTGCTGGACTACCTTACTAGATACAAGGAGGAAGGATGTAAGGAAGAAGTTTTTTACGATAAGGGTGGTGAGGCATTGGCACAGGTTGACAGAGACGGGTGTTGGATGCCCCATCCCTGGAGACATTCAAGATCAGGCTGGACAGGGCTCTGAGCACCTTAATCTAGCTCTAGGTGTCCCTGCTCATTGCAGGGGGTTAGACTAGATGGCCATTAAGGGTCCTTTCCAACTCAAGCAATTCTATGATACCCCATCCCAAGGAGATGCCCCTCATGGCTTCCAGCCTCACAGCCAGCTGGCTCCTCATCTTTGCAGAGAGAGCCTTCCTGTCAGACCCAGCCCTCCACCCCAGTCTCCACCGGCTTGAAGCTTTCTGCTTGGTTTGAGTCCTCCACCCCATTCATGGTCCAGGAATCCTGTGTTCATGGTGCTGGTGAGGTTTCCACCATGGTGCTGCCAGGGAGCTGTGACTTCCTGGGGTCCAAGCAGCTAGCTCGGCTGATTAGGGAAATCTGGAAAACACATTGTGACCTAAGGATGAAATAATTTTGGATTTTAGTCCCTTGAAAATGTCTATTACATCTATACATCTATATACCTACTATACATTTTTTGTCCCAAATTAAAATTAAAAAATAAAACGAAGCCATTGGACATCAGAAAGTGATCCAGAATGTGTCTGGTTTCTCAGTCTGATCTGCTGTTAGCTCTGTATTTAGCAAGCATGTGCACTGAGTTTGTGAGTGGTTCTGCTGAGACAGGTCAGGGTATCCACCATGTTAGCACCAGGCTCATGCTACATGCTGCCCTGAAACTGTGCCTGTGGGAGTAAAGTGTGTTTCTACAGATCATCGAGTAGGTCAGAGTTTCTTCAGGGGCATTTCAAACAAAAGCTTGATGGCTAATGAAAGGCAAAATGTAGCAGTCTAATTTACATCGGCACTCAGCTGCAAACCTATGACACCAAGTTCAAGGAGATCATGACTGGAACTACTTTTAATCAATCCTAATTCCTCTGGTGTGGATCTGTAAGATGAACAATTTAATTCAGGACAAATGAGCTTTATGGCAACCATGTAATGAGAACAGACATTATATAGCTATTATATAGCTATTCTCTATAAAGCTGTTTAGCTGTTCATGTAAAAGCATTCTCATACCTACATAATGCACTAGACTCTTGTGTACAATCATAATTTCAGTCTACCAGAAAATGACAGTGTTATGGTCTATGCTTTGTGTGTGTACCTTGTTATAACATCTGCTTATTTTGCCATTTATGTCATTCTTCATCAAAGTCATAGATTAAAACCTCTTCTTATTCTAGTGCAGAAGTAGAAATTGCTCCCATAAATAACATTTTTCTTGTGGTTTCTAATCTTCTTTCACAACTCAGTGTGCTGTCAGTGTGAAAGAAGCTCGTGCAGAGCTATGGAAGCCTCCTTAGGTAAGAATCTACTATTGCTACTTAGATAGGTGGAAGAGGGAGGGAGGGAGGAAGGGAGAGAGGGAGATAAGCTTGAAAAAAACAGTATAGTATGAAAATTTTGGCTGAAACTCAAAAACACCAAGATGGTAGATGGGAAACTCTTACATTTCCCTGCTGTTTGCATATGTGGGTGGGATTGGTGCTGACCAAGTTGCTTCCTGCAGTTCCCCTGCCATTAACTAACTCAGCAGGATAGAAGGGGTTAATGTAGCTTTGCTGGCACTGATTTCTAATCTTGCTCTGTATCATCATGGTAGTAAATTTTCTCTTATGTTCCTCTTGCCTTTAGTCATAGTGCTATGAGAAGAGTCCTCCTGAACAACGGCAAAGGCATTCCTGAGTGGATCAGAACCCTCTAGTGCAAAAGCAGAGCTGCTGCCTTCTGCAATGTGGGCAAGGCAATATTCGGTTCAAACAGACAAGGAAAACAAAGGGCTGCTGCAGACCTATTCTTGTAAACCATTTCTCATGAAGAGACTCCATGCTGAAGCGTGCAGAATGTTTGTGCTAGTAAGGGCTCCTGGCAGATTTGGCAGTGTTCTACAGGCTCCTGGTAATTACAGACACATCATTCAGTGTTCAGAACATCGTGTTAGCCCTCAGCTGTAGGAGTCTCCTTGATTTCAGGAAGTAAAACCCCATGAAAATGACTTTCAGGGTGTGTTCCAAGCATAAGGAGGGGTCCATGCTTTTCTGTGATTAATTGCCTGTTTACAGTTTTACTGAACAAAACCTGGCTTAACTTTGTGACATGAAATATGTCTAGTGAAGAGAAGCATCAAATTAATACCGCCCAATTAAAACTTTAAAAGCAATAATCTTCAGTTAACAAACACCAGATGCTCTTGTCAGGGTTATCTCACTGCTGTTATATTAATCACTTTTAAGCTCTGTTCATTTGAGCACTTACTTGGTACAGACTACTATTGCAAGATCATCTTTTTGAATACTATGCCAAAAATTATCACTTCCCTGATCCTGCAACTGTTAAGACATCAGATTAAAAAAGTGGGAGTAACTGGGAAGCAAAGCATTCTTGGTTATTTTTTAAATACAAAATGACCACTCAACCTATTAAACAGGTTGAATAAGAGACTTTTTTATTGCTTTAAAAAAAATCACTCCATAGCATGTTACTGCTTTTCAGAGAAAATTAAGTTATTAATATGTTAAAGCAGCACATGTGCAACAAGTGTAAAACTGATCTACCAACAGAGAGGTGGAGGAATTTTCCACTAAGAAATGTAGACCATAGCCAAGAGGAATAAACTAAGAAACAACATGAGTCAGAGATAGACTGTAGACTTTTCCGCATCCTGGACATATGTGGTTTGAGTGTTGCGGCTTTACACTCCAGGACCTCCCAGTCCCTGAGCTCAAATTGAGTATTAGGAAAAATTTCTTCTCAGAAGCAGCGGAGAGGCAATAGCCAGGGAGATGGTGGAGTCACAATCCCTGAAAGTGAAGGAAACATGTAGATGTGTCACTGAAGGATGTGGTTAGTGAGCACGGTGGTGATGCCTTGATGGTTGGACGAGGTGATCTTAGTGATCTTCTCCAACCCTAATGATTCTATGATTCTAAAGGTTCTGCCAGACAACGAGGCTTGTTTGTTAAGAACTGGACTCATCCAGGCTGACATAAAGTTCCAAAGGAGCAGTGTTGTCACCTTGTAATAATACCTGAGTTGCTTTCTGAAAATGCCTCATTCCAGCTGTAGGAGAGACCAAAGAGACTCTGCTTCTCACTGGACAGTGCTGGTAGGGTAATGGATCAAGAATGGTTAGCCAGAGAGGAGAGGAACCTTTAAAACACTATATTATGTATATGGATGTGAATGCCTTCAAAACCACAACTTGGGAGGGATAATCCTCGTGAAAACAGAAGGGGCTTGAAAGGACAAAATTCTCTGGGAAGCAGGAAATTATGTGGAAAAAATGAAGATTCAAGCCTGAGTGAGGATGAGTAATTTTTTCTGGAGTGCCATTAAGAAATGAAATCTGTGGGATTTCTGTGGTCAGAGAAGACACATTCTTGTTATTCCTTATCTTCTGCCATGACAGCTCGACTGTACAAATTCAGAGCGGGTCTCTGTGTGTAATGCATCCTCATGCTTTTAGTTTGGGCTCCATGCCATTTCTAACAGTTTCACTTGACCACCCATCAGCCTGAAATCTTCTTCGGAGATGATAAATAACAGATCATCTCACCTTCTCAGGAAATTGTTGTAAGAACAATCAAAAAAAAAAAAAAAAAAAAAAAAGCTACATCAGCAACAGTCATGATTTAAAAACATAAAATAGTGAAAAACAACTCCAGTGAAGTGGGTTGTTTTTCCTGTGTATTGTCTCAGTTCCTGCCGGGTGACCCTGCCCCATTGCACCATTTCATATCCCCTTTATCCTGCTTTGCTCTGTTCCCTGCTGCCCCACCTTGCTGAAATCCGTACCCACCCAGTGGGGGAACAACAGCAAGTTTAGATAGGGTCAGGACAGAGATTTTTCAGCTGCAGAAGTCAGGCAGTCACTTCTGTGAGAAATGCAACACACTCTGTGTCATGTCCCTGAAAATGGAATTGTGTACTCCCAGCTCCAAAGGGTTTTGTGAAGAAACTCCACATTACGTGTCCTGGTGAGAGACACAAAGGTGGAAAACACAGGCAACAAATGGAAAAAGGTAATGCAAATGGAAAGAGAGCATCTTCCCATTTTGTGCAGCACTTTCAGATTACGCATGCTGTTTTCCCCACCTCTCTCTCTCTCTTTAATTCCTTTGCCCCCCACAGTATATAGAGCACTATTTTACCTGTAAGGATATGTGCATATGTGCCCTATAAGGGGAAGGTGTCAAGTTGTTTTTCATTATTCTGCATTTTTAAATCATGAGTGTTCTTGATGCAGCAGTGTGTTTTGGGGCATGCATGCCATAATCAATTCTTTTCCCAACGTCCAAAATGCCATTCTCTCAAGTGGGCATTTTTCTCAAGGAGAAAAGTATGTTAGCCTTTTGTATTAGTATTAGTATTTGTATTGCAGTATGTATTTGTATTAGTAGTCCCCAAAGGATGAGGACATCTTTCCAGGAGGCTAAAAGTACCTTGGATAACTCTTATTCTTGCATTAACCACAATGCCTTACTCAAAGGACTTAGCATTTTGAACAGTTGTCTGAATTTCATAATTGCTTTCTGACTTTGGCAGAAATGCAGGTGCTGGAAATTTTGGTGATCTTACGGAGTAAGTTGAGAGCAAAACCTGATACAGAATCCTAGACCAAAATCAGAACCTTGGAGCTGCTGAGTGGTTGCTGAACAGGGATGGGATTTCATAGTGGGCACCCAGCTTGCCCTCGTCCCAGTCCTTCCCCACTCTTGTGTATTTTGTGCTTGTGTTAAAGTACTTTTCTTGTACAAGCAGCTTATGATAATTTAACTTATTACATTATTAATTAATTGTAGCCTGTCATTTTAAATGGCTGGTGGACTGCTTTGAGTTCATAACGAAGAATGTTGGTCTTTACTCTCAATCCTACTTATTCAAAGATTCATGGAAAAATATTGTTCCTGTTATTCCCTCCCCTCTCTCTTTTTTAATATTTGTAATTGTTTTGCTTTAACTGATTTTTTTAGTAACCCATGGCAGCAGTAGAAAGCACTTCTGCAAGCATTATGGCACAGATAGAAATACATTCTTTTTCTCACTGAACTCATGCCAGTTTTAATGGAATTCATACATATGGAGACAAGGGCTTGGCAGAGGTGTGTGCAAGAGATTTGTTGAATCTGTGGGAGTGTTTGTGTATGTAGCTGTGTGCAAAAAAAAGAGAGAGGATGTTGAAACCTGGCAACTGTATCATCTGACAGCTCTGTAGTGACACATATAGTCCTGATTTAAGAATTTGCTATAAAAAGCTCCATGGAATCCTGGTTTGGGATCCTGTGGGACCTCCAAATAAGTACCATGCAGTTTTCTATTTTCTGTCTTTTCTAATAAGCTGTAACATGCCAAAGATAGTGGTACCTGTGCTGTTGGTTTTCATATTAATTTTGAAATGAGTGTAGTGTTCATACAAATTATGAAATTGACAGCCTTGAAGCTTAAGTCTTCTGGGTTTTTTTGGTGCAGTAGCACTGGATGTGATAGCACATACTGCCTTCTTTGCCTAAATATTGTAAGCTTATCTGGAGAAGCCACCTTTAAGTTGCTGTCATGAGCCATGAGTTAATTGACAGTATTGGAAGTCCTTCATGTATCTCACACAGCACCTGTATGGCCTGTTCCTTTGATTTGCTCACGTATTTGCTGTGCTTGAGCTGGACAAAGGCTGGTTATACCTTGTGAAACAGCTCATGTAGGCTTCCTACAGGTGGAAGCAGACAGCTACTCTTTGAATATTTAGAAATATTTCCCTTACAACTTTGCAGGCTAGGAATACAGATTTTTTTTTTTAATTTATTTTTTTTTTCAAAATAAAGATTAAGAAGATTCAGCAGGTGAAGAAGCTGAGACCTTTGTCATGTTCCTATGATTACCATGGCTAACACAGCATTGGTTGTCATATTCTGTTTGCTCTTCTCTTCAGAGTCCTACCAGGACAGAATTGCTAGGCATTATCTGCCCAGGGAGGTGGTGCTGTCTCTGTGCCTGGAGGTGTTCCAAGAACCATGTGGCACTTTGGAACATGGTCAGCGGGCATGGTGGGATGGGTTGGTGGTTGAACTAGGTGATCCTAGGTGGTCTTTTCTACTCTTTATGATTCTATGATTCTATGATTCTATTCTGTTGTTATGAAGGCCTATTGGAAAGTCTTGTTTTGAGAACCTATTTGGTGTAAAAGAGAGAAAGTACTTCATAGACATAATTGCTCTGTGAAAACCAAGATATAGCCAATTCCAGGGCACGTATTCTACCTCAGTACCTTCTGTTTGTTTTACAACATCCTTGCTATTTGGGAAGAAATTGAGTCACTTGATTGACACAGAAATGAGAATAGATCTATGTACTCGTAGATCCTCATTTATCATTTTTTCTCTGTTTGCTGTAACACTGCTGAGCATGAGTATTGCAGGAACATGTGTTTCAGCAGTGCCCTAGAAATCTAAAGTGTGTCTCACTAATCAAAGAGCAACAGAAAAATGGCAGGCAATATGATAAGCCGGAGCCTCGGCAAGAATGTGAGGAGTATGAAAAAGAACTCAGCTGCTAAGCTATCCTGAACCCAAATGTAAATTTGTTTCTTCTTTTTACAGATAGTGTTTCCATAGGTTAAATGCTTTGGGTTATTACAACAGGACTTATTCAGCCCTAAGCAATAAGACAACATTAAGAAGACAAGCGAAACTAGTGAGAGACCCAACCACAGTTAGACTTCTGAAGGACAATGAAAATGCACTCCTTCTGGATAGGCATTGCAGAAGAAATTTCCAATATGATACCAGCAGATTAAAAACTTTTGGGATGATAAGGACAGTGAGAATGAGTAGTGCGTGTGATCTGCTTCCCTGCTTCTGACAAGAGCTGGCACCACTGAGTTTTGAGCAGAGCACAAATCGTGAGACTGTGTGTGTTTTCATATGGTAGCAACAGCAAAGTCAGTGTCGAATCCACATTCTGACATTAGTTTGTCTGGTTTTAATCTTGAAGTTGTACCCACTATTTTACTTCTCGTAGCGCCTATTTATTTTCTTTCTTCCCAAACCAGAAAGCCTTCCTATTCTGCAGTTGTAAAAAATCATATTGACTGCATAAAGTAAAGGAAAGCCTCTCATAATAAAAAAAATATATATATACACATTTTATGGAGAAATAAAATTCACACATGAAACCAATTTAAGCAGCAGAATGCTGTGTTGTGACTGTACCTCCAGTATTGCTGGTTCATGTATCTGTAAGTAACAGATTCCTTTTATTTCCCATTATAACCATAATTGTTCCGATCAGCAGAACAACTTTAACTTAAAACCAGAAAGATAAAAGGTAAAAATAAACCTTTTAATTGTGCACATAGTGAGTTATTCAAAAGACCTTTTAAAACAACTTTATATCCTGCTGTATAGCAAGAATAACAGTAAAATTGTTCATACACTTATATATACCTTTTTATAATTTCCTTTTCCCCTTTAAGTATCTTGAAAGCACAAGGCTCCTTCCTGCTCACTTTTTGTTTTTCATTTGCTAAGATTGTGTTTCATTTTCTTCCTTCTCTTGGTAATGTAGTTTCTGAAGGTTGGTGCTGTTTCCACATGCTTCTAAACTTGTAATTACTTTTCAGACAAATGGATCCAAAGGCATCTAGAAGCAAAAACTAAGGTTGAGTGTGCATTATATCAAAGAATAATCCTTAAGAAGAGTAGCCAGAGTGGGAAATATGGGTCTGTTCTGGCTCTGGCCAGACGTTATCTGTTCCCTTCATTTATTTTTCCCTTCCCACACGTAACTCCTTGATATTATACCTTATTATTCTATAGATGTGAGGGGTGAGCAGGAGGCTGCTATCTTCGGAAACCTTGCAACCTTCCTAAGAGAAGCTGTGAATGCCCCATTCCTGGAAGTGTCCATGGCCAGGCTTCATGGAGCTTTGGGTAGCCTGCTCTAGTGAGAGGTGACCTTGCCTATGGCAGAGGTTTGGAACTAGATGGGCTTTAATGCTCCGTCCATCCCAAACCACCCTGTGATTCTATGAAAATCAGACTTCACAGCAGCAGTATTGCTGTCCCAGCAGAAAGTGGCTATATCAACTTGCTCCTTTTAAGTTCTCATTTTTCTTTACCATTTTAAGAGCTAGAAGCTGTTTTCTTCCTTCCTTGCTCTTAGCTTGGTTTTGTGAGAATGTTAGGATTTTAGAGGGAGTTTTCATGGCATTATAGCAGCACGGCATGATCACATTGCTGCACAATAGCATCAGGATCATTGTCTGTCCATCTTGGATAATGTGAAACCAGTTTTTGAAAGGAGGATCACTATATCAAAATGATGGGAGGTTCTCTTGGATTGTAGCACGTTTCCCCAGAGGCAGGCGTGCATCCAATCTGTTGCTGCAGTCTTCTATCAACTGACAGCAGTGCTTTGTTGCACTGCACTATTAAACTTCTCCTGGCAGTGGACACGGATAGCTGCAGATTTCCCTTGAAGTCCTTCCAAGCCCCCTTTGGAGCAGGCACTGGGAAGGCAGGCTTGTGAACAACATGTGCTGGGAGTCTCAGGATTCCTTGGAAACAGAGTAAGCTTGGGGCATTCCTCCCAGATTTATTAAGTTTTTCTATAACTTCACATTTCTGTAGCAGCTTGGCCCTTGTGGATTTCATACTGTTATCTTTATTGACTATGGAGAACCTTTCTAGTTTTGTGGTTAACATTAGTAACAGAACATAAAAATATCTGCTTCATGTTTGTGGTCTATGAGTAAATCAAGACAGCACCCACAGACACCCGCCCTCCTGTATCAGCACGTTTGGCTGTTGGGGGCTCTCACCTCTCTCCCCACCTGGCCCCAACATCTTGCTGCAGACAGATGCTTCAGTGCATGCCCAACTCCAGGCCCACAGACCTTAAACATACTGTGAACTGGGAATGCTGTGAGACACATTTTCATCAGAAGCAATCAGTTTATCAGGGAATGTATCTGGCCAAATCCTTGGAGTCCAGATGATAAGAAAGTGCATAGAAATATCTCACCTCCGCATTTTCCACATCTCTGTGTTTCCCACAGCAACCCTTTTATCAGTTGATGTTCACATGAATGGTATAGGAATTACAAAGAGTGCTCTTTAGTTAGTAAAAAACCTCAGTCTTGAAATTGTTCAGCATAACTCAGATTTATGAAAATTACAATTATAGCATTACATTCTGCCATTATAGTCCTATAGTAACTCTTCAGGAAAAAAAAAGGATTCTGGTCAACCTATATGAAACTGATGCAAAACTGTTCATCTCCAGTCATTTCAAAAGCAGCAGTCTGTGCGTGTATCCCATCCTGAAGAATCTCTGGTTTCTGTCATAGTTTCTCCCCATATTGATGAACCTTAATAGCACTGCTCTTTTTTTTCGAATAGAGAAACAAAATTCCAACTTGGGATATTCTGTGGTTCTATGATTCTTTGCAAGAAGCTCAGGGCAAGTTGGTATTGAGTCATATATATCATGTATATGCTAAAACCACGTTTGAATCTGTCTTGTACTCCAGCTTTTGTGAACCACTCTTCTCCCCAAAATGCAATGTTTTCTTTTAATTGCTAACCAACAAGCTGAAAAGGGCAAAGGGTTCCTTGATGCCTGTGAGATAAATGAGAAGCAATGTGCTTCAAGGGAGGTCCAGCAGTGATTTACAGTGGACAGCAATTGTTAATAGGCCAACATTATCTTTCTACTTCTCCAATAAATGTGTCAGCTTGGAATGCAAGTGTGCAGTCTCCGTGTCAGCTTTATGGCCTAAGAAACATAAGCTATTGAAAGCACAACTGATCTCTTGATCCACTTGTTTTGACTGTGTAACTTTCTTCATTGATCTTTTGATGACCCTGTGGAAGTTTGTTTTCTTCTGTGCCCTCTTCATCCTGATGTCCATTTATTGATGCTCACACAAGTGGGTTTGCACAGAGGGAAATATTCATAGAAGAGCCATAAACAGCTTTCACATCTGCAAGCAACTGTCAGGGATAACCATAGCTTGGATCTTTCCTCAAGTGGCTTGTGTTTGTGCAAATGCCACTGTGTGCTTAATTGAAATAAGAAATTACTAGAACTGTTTATGAAAATTTTTGCCAAGCAGGCAGCATACATTATGCTGATAGCCAAACTCCTTGTTTTTCTATAATTCTCTTGAGAAGGGGGTGATACTGTTTAAATCTTTCAGCATTGTTCTCTTCCTCATGATCAGGTGGCCTGTGATGCTGTTTGCTGTAGTGTGGTATTGCTTTCAGATGGAGGATGTGAATTTGGTCTGTGTACCTAAGCCCTGGCAATGGCTGGGAGCAGGGAGTGTAGCAGGAGAGGAGAACAAGAGCAGCAGAAGTTAGCCTACGCAAAATAAACACTGAAGAAAAACTGGCCAGCAAATCAAAGTGCTGTGAAACATCAGCCATTACTGATATAAGGTTGTGGGCTGTTCCCAAGAACAATGTCACATTAGCTTTCTGGGCTGATTACTGCGTGCTGCTGCCCTTTCTACCTGCCTGTCCAAGCTCCATCCAGATGTGCTCAGGAAACCTGTCTTGGTGTAGGGGTTGGAAACCTGAAGCAAAACCCTACTAAAACAACTGTATGCACAGCTCTATACTCTGGGAGCAGAGGGGAGGAAGGATGAAGCACACACAGCAGATGGCAGATGCATTGCTTGGTGCATTGGAGGGAGTTCAGAGATTCTGCCAATGCAGTGGAACTGGAAGGGAGGGAATGTAGCAGAAGAGAAAGATGGCCAGTACTTTTGATGGTGGATGTTTGTCCTTCCAGTGCCAGTTATAGCTCTGTATTTGACTGTCTTTAGGGTTTTGATATTTTAGGAAAGAGAGGCTTTCCTGTGGAGGAGGAGAAGCAGATTAATTATCTGCTTTAACTGCAGCATTCATTAATCTTTAAAATGTTTTATAATTTATTATTTTTAGTCTATTAAAAAAAAAAAGTGCCCACAGATATATTAGTGTAGTTGAGTTGACTGCAAATGGAGAACTAGCAGAAGAATACAGTGTTTAGTATCTCTCATTTCCTGAATCACACTAATACTTGTGTCACTGGAAGTGAGGCTGGGAGAAGGGAAGGGAAAAAGGTATTAAAACATCTTCAACTTGTTAGTGAGACAGGATTTTCTGATGGGGAAAATGCACGGGGTATGGAGGATGGAAATCAAGATTCCTTTTTACACCCCTTACCTATTCACTACATTAAATTGTTTGTAAGAAGTTAGTTTTGACAGTACAGACCTTTTCTTATACTCTTTACTGCCGTGTCTCCCACTGCATTGCCACACTGTGAACATTGTGTTCCCTTGTAGCATTCTTGAGCATTCTTGTTGCTCTCATTTTGTCGTAGCCGCAAAGGAGACCAGGTTTTCCCATCAGAAGAGAAACAGAGGGTCCCTACCGCACGTACCCCAGAACTCAGCTCCTTCACCAGGAGCAGCCATATCCATGTGACAGATTGCCTGTGTAGGCACGATTCATTCAGAAAGAGCATTCCAAGCCCAGTTTTTTAGAAAGTTCTCACTTCTATTCTTGCTGCAGATCAGCAATGGTTACTGCTTGCAGCAGAGAAACTTGATTACACAGATCTCTTGGAAGAGGACTAATAATTGAGAAAGAGAGGGAGCCTCTCCTTTCTTCATGAGCAGGTTTCTAGGTTTCCGTGTGCGCCTGCTAGCACTGGAATGCCCTGAGGACAAGCAGTATTGAGGAGTTAATGTGGAGTTGTATGGATTTAATAACTGTTCTGTTTTCTAATGTGACAATGTAGAAAAAAAACACCCAAAAAACAACACCACCTTAATGGAGATTATTGTCTTGGTTGTATAAATATGTAGTTAGCAACACTTAAAATGCACGTTATCAGCCTCTTTGGAATCATCGCATTCTCTCATGTAAATATGTATCTAGGGCATTTTTAAAAATGCAGGTTTTTGCCCTGATTATGTAAATATGCTTGTACACTGAAAATGCCAATTTCTTCCTCACCCCCTACCCTTTGCTTTTTTCTTTTTTGAATACATAAGTGGATTTCATGCTTAAGAAAGTGAGGAAGTACTAGCACAGAATGACTAAGAATATTTAGGGCAGGCCTTACACAGTTATTCTTAAACAGCCTGTCATTCCACCTAATACAGTTATCTCCGTATTCCAGTCCTTGTTTTTTGCTGAGCAAATAGCCTGTTCATTAAGACTGTCAAAACTACTAGACTGGAAATTACTAGGCTGGCATTTTGGGCACAACCAACACATGTTCTGTATTTCATGAACTGGAATACAAAGCTTTCTTTACTAAAATACAATGTTCTCCTAATGACAGGGCAGACAGGAACTATAAATTTCACTCCTTCACATCAGCGGAAAGCTTGGGTTCCTTTGTCTTGTCTTGAGTCCTCTATGTCCCTGATCTTCAAGATTTTCCTGAGTCAGTTCACTCCCCTGATTAATCTTATTAGTCAAATTGCAAGAGTGGAAGGAACCAGTTTTGATGAGTGAGAGTAATTCAATTTTTCTAGCATTAAAAAAGTATCTAAGATGCCCTCTGGAGATAATGGAGAAAGGCAAGTACCTCTGAAGACAGGTCCAGCCCATCCTAAAGGAAGTGGGAAGAGCCCTGCTGGGGAGATCTCTCTCGTCTATGGAAAGAACTTAAACCTAACTTTTTGGTAGGTAAAATGCTTCTGCTCACTCAGTTTTACAGCACCCAAACCCAGTTTAAGAGAGAGAACTCTTCATGCATCAGAAATAGTGTGGCCAGCAGGAGCAGGAAGGTGATCATCCCCCTGTACTCAGCACTGGTGAGGCTGCACCTCGAGTATTGTGTTCGGTTTTGGGCCCCTCACTACAGGAAAGATGTTGAGATCCTGGAGCGTGTTCTGAGAAGGGCAACAAAACTGGTGAGGGGTCTGGAGCACAAACCTTATGAGGAGCGGCTGAGGGAGCTGGGATTGTTCAGTCTGGAGAAGAGGAGGCTCAGGGGAGACCTCATTGCACTCTACAACTTCCTGAAGGGAGATTGTGGTGAAGAGGGATTTGGCCTCTTCTCCCAGGCAACGAGCAGGACACGGGGAAATGCCGCAAGTTGTATCTGAGGAGGTTCAGGTTGGACATAAGGAAGAACTTCTTCTCTCAGAGAGTAGTCAGGCACTGGAATGGCTGCCCAGGGAGGTGGTGGAGTTGCCGTCCCTGGCAGTGTTCAAGAGGCATCTGGATGACGTGCTGTGTGATATGGTTTAGTGCTTGTGGTGGCGATGGTGATGAGGAGATGGTTGGACTGGATGATCTTATAGGTCGTTTCCAACCTTGTGATTCTTGTGATTCTTGTGATTCTTGTGATGGCTGTTACTTAGGAAGATACCCGAAGGTCCCAGTCTTTTGGCAGACCAGACTTGGAAGGGCTCTATGTTGCATAGTTTTCTCTGGTGTATGATGCCCACGTACACTTGGGTTTCCATCCTACCCTTCAGTGAGAGAGATTTCCAAACAGCTCATCAGCTCATCTGTTTTGATGCTAACCAGATGATCCTCGAAGAAAAAAAATTACTCTCTGCTCTCATTTGTCCTGTAGCCTGCTTTGTGCTCCTGCATGCTTCTTCAATTGTACTTGGCCTGGTTGTTTTTGTGATGTCTCCCTTTTGAATGTACTGACTGGAGAGGGAGGAGAGAAATTTATGGAGAGAAGAGAAAAAGCAGAATACAGAAGAAAATGTTTATATATAAAACATGCAACAACTATAAATTCTAGTTGTGCGGTTTTTTGTTTTTGGTTTTTTGTTTTTGTTTTTTTTTTTAAAGAAAACCTGCAATAATATGTTATTTAGAGGCAGGCTTTTTGCTGGCATGTTTATTCACTGGGGTTTTCCATCATCATTTCCATGTGATGCATGCGGATCGCTCACAGTTTTGTGGGTTTCTGTCCGAGCCTTGAATAGCAAATGTTTAATATAGGGAACTCCCCTCCTCTTCCCTCCTCTCCTCTTCCTTGTAGCATGGAGTGAATTACCATAGAAGAGATACAAAAATTTGCTTATGTGGTGAAGGGAGAAGAGGGGCAACAATTGCCTGCATTTCAAGCCCTGCAGGCAGCTCTTAAATTGTCATAGCTTCAGTGTCTTCGGAAGAGAAAGCACTAACTATATCCAGTGGCTAAGGATCTGACCCCAGATTTTGGCTTCTTCTGTTGAAGGCCTGCTGGGAAGCCCAAATTAACAGCCGAACGAAGGAGAGAAAGAGCAAGAGCAATGGCACAAACCCTTTTTTTTTTTTTTTTTTTTTTTTTTTGGGCCATTTTTAACTGAAGAGCATTGAATGTTCCCTCATTGTGGAACATCTAATTTTTCATCACAGCTGTTGCCACTAAATCAAGGTTTTATGCAAAATGGACGTACCTCATTCTGGGTGGGAAGTATTTTAACTGCACACACAGGCAAGATTTCGTTAAAGATAAAAGAATGATGGCTAAAAAGAATGATGGGTAATGAAGACTCTGCCTTTTAATTTGTGTTGTTTCTGATACGATGTAGACTGGCAACTGCTTCCACAAAGTTATGAGCATTGTTTTTCATAAATGAATGCATATTTGAAAAACCCTAGAAAGAAGAAACCAGTTGGCTGACAGATGATGCTTTCTGTTGGCTTTGGTTGGCTTTGGATAAAGTTAGAAGAATATTTGTCAAGTGAAAACATTCAGGATAATGACTTCCTTGCTTTGAAGAACAAAAACTGAGGTTTCCATGGGAGCATGGACTGTTCCATTTAAGTATCAGCTCTACTAATGCCCTTGGAAATACGCCCTTCATTCGGTACACATCTTTGCTTTAATGCCTTGATGGTCTTATTTTGGTAGCTCAAGTTAAGATTGAACTTACTTTGGAATTTAGTCATATTTCTTAGGAAAATTTGTATCTAACTACCAAAGAGATTTTCTTATCTTGAAAAAGCCCCCTATTAAAACCTTTACTGCCCAAAATAAGGAATGCAGTATCTAGTCTGGTTGGTATCTCAACTAGTTATGGGTTGGTAAAATCTTGCAATTTACAACCTCAACGGTCATATCACCAACATCCACTTCTGATGTTGTGGGCCAGCATAATAAAGTAGGAGGCATTGCTTTCAGAGCAGCCCTTGTGATAATAGTCTGTGTATAGATTTAATATGTTACATTTAGATGCTCTTTTGGACATGTAGAACACTTCATTATGGGAATATGGGAATCCTTAGTTAATTTATCAGAAGATAAATTAGTAGTGTTGAGTTGAACAGAAGATCTAGACTATCTAGATCTTTATTCTTATAAATCTAGACTATTTATTCTTATAAATCTTAATTAAAATGTACATCCCAACATCCATAATTCTTGGTCTGCAATAACTGTGGATGCCCTAAATCTCTAGAACTGAGGATAATAGAACCTCACTTCTTTTTTTCCAGTTGGAAAAGAAAGTGTTTTATGGACCGGGAGCATCAAGACAACCTGGAGAAGAGGTTAAAATGAGTTGAATAAGTCTGTGTGTGGCAGTAGTCATTGCTCAGATTCAGGAGACATCTTGATTATCAAAAGCCTCTATTTCTTATTTGATGCCTTTATGAGGATACTTGCTGCAGTTTATAGAAATGCAAGCTGCTAGCAAATTGCCTTGCAGACATTCGTTGAAAGGGTCTGCAAACATTTGCCTGAAGAGAACTGACTTATTATTAAAGACAGTCAAAGCAAATGCAACACAACAGCCGTCATCTCACACCTTTGCTGAAGACCTTGTGGTATCAGCTTCTGGCAGGTCCCATCAAGAGACAAAGAGTGGCAACCACATGACATAGGAGTTCTCCATAGCCATAGCTTTTCTACTCCTGATTCAGATAATTACTATTCAGTCCTTACCTGTTTCTAGTGATACCTTGAACTGTATAAGAGACCATAGATACCAGTGTCCTGGTTTCTAAAAGATGGATTTGTAAAAGTCTCTGCTCTTTGTCATGTGCCTGAACATCACAGAAACCTTCTGTTACTAATGAGAACAGAGCTTTGACAGTCATAATTAATAACGTCAAGAGTATTGGCTCCATTAGGTTCAGTGGGATATTGCTGGTGACTTCCAGGGTGGGTAGAGAGGGGAAAAGGAATGTCAGGACTTTTCCCTGCTGCCTTTCTTGGGTGTTAAGCCCGAAAGTAATTAGTATTATTATTTATTCTTCTGACCCTTGTGTGACTCAAGTTTACAGGTTTTTTTTTAGGGAAATGAATATCACAGCATTTGGTGTGATTCAAAATCAGAATTCTTAGATTTTACTTGAAATTCTGCCTGTGACCCACTGCTACTCAACTAGCAGTTACCTATGCCTCAGTCTAGGCATCTGCAAAATGGGCATCCAGCCAACGTCAGAGGTGTGGGGGTGTGGCTTACTGAACATCTGTAGAGCAGTATCAGATTGAAGAAATATTTTGCACAAGTAGATAAAGTTGTTTTGTCTAGTTCCTGTATGTCATTTGATATCAACAGGATCTCAAGCTTGAGGGGATCTAGGTTTCACTGTGCTTCTGTTTACTAAGGCTACTCCAAACTCTGCATAATACCACAAAAAATGGGATTTAAGAGGACTTTAAGTCCTCTGCTTAATTCTGCTAAGACTGAAGAGCCCTGAGCACTCTTGTGTCCCATTTATGGCTGGGATTGCAGATACTGCTCAGAGACCAGGAGGGCAGTGAGAAATGCAAGTTTTCTGCAGAAGTTCGGAGAACATTGTGTTACCTCCTCAGTGTCTAGGTGACATTCAGTTATCACCTAGATCCGGAAAGGGTTTTCTGCCATTTGAGTATCCCTGCTGTAAACAGCTCTGGTGCAGGAAATGTTAGCTGAGTGTCAGATTAACTAAATTGATATGTCAGCGAGAATATCATGTCAGATAAACATGATGAATCTTCATTTTAGCTGTTATCACACACAGTATTCACACTGATCTGGTTGGTAGGTGCTGATTGCCCATCTGTGATACCTGCTGGATAATTTTTTTATTTTTTTATTTTTTGGAATAAAGCCATTGTATTAGAAGCAAAACCCAAAGATGTGGCTAATGACTGCTAACAGGTGTCTGTAAAATCTAGGAATGGAGCCAGCCTTTACAAAATCCAGTGCCAACCTAATTTGCAGCAAACTGTTACAAGTCTTTCCTTGGACTTGAGCTGGATTATTTAATTTTTGGATTCAAGCATTGTTTTTATGTTCAATCACTGCTCAATAATTTTAGCTAGAACTGAGGGAGAAGACCATCACATATTCCACAAATGTATTTCTCATTTTGATATAAAATAGCAATCCTGGGAGTACACTAGAAGGAAGCAATTCCCATGAAACCTTCAAGGATATCATGTGCTTGCAGGTGAAGAGGAGAGTGCCAGAAGGCATTAAGCAACAGCCAGGAATCTCAGGATCTGACAGAGACTTGAACAAGAGAACTCGAAATGTTTGATCTCATTTGGACAGACTCCAAATCCCAGTGCTTACCTGAACTGATCCTCACCATTTTCCCTCATTCTTAATAGAAAATTAATCGTAAAAACCAGTTTCAAGGAGGAGCCTGTTATGAGAAATCTGGGTGTTTGTAGGCTCAGTTCCAGCCAGGCTAAGCGTAGCTGGGGCCCCAAAGCCTGGAGCCTCCAGTCAGCTAGATCCTTCCAAGCCACAGAAAATACTAACGGAACGAAAGCATGGAATGCAAATTCAGAGACTACCCAGTAGTGAGATGGGAAGGAAGCACATAATTGAAAGCTGTTGAAGGCCTCTTCTCTCCGGCTTTGATAGAGGAAATAGCCCAAGGTAACACCAAAGGAGATTCAGGTTGGATATTAGGAAACATTTACCTTCTGGAAGAGTGGTCATGCTCTGGAACAGGCTGCTCAGGGAGGTGGTGCAGTCACCATCCCAGAGGGTGCTTAAGAAACGTGTAGGTGTGGCAGTGAAGGAGATGGTTAGTGGATAATATTGGAGGTGAACAGTTGTACTAGATGTTGTTAGAGATCTTTTCCAATCTTGATGATTCTATGATTCTATGAAGTCCAGTCAGAGAGGGAGAGCATTTTCAGTCCTGCACAAACTCAGTGAAAAAAAAAAGAAGTTTATTTTGCAGAAACTGCAGACACTTGGCTTTCTTTAGGCCTTAGAACAATTGACAGAGCAAATGTTGTGTGTGCAGTTGGTATCTGACCAGGAATGACAAGCTTTCTCTTTCAAATTATAGCCATGAGGGTGATTGCATGCTATAATAAGGCTTGCAAACATGCTGGGTCAGACTTTGTGGCTTCCCAAATGCAGAAATAAAGATACAAACATGAAAGGCAATGTTCTCCATTGGAATTTTTTTTCCAGAAACAAAGATGTGATACTTTGCCAATATCCTAAAACCAATCTCATAGATGCACAGCGTTTTTAGAACAGGCTGCCTAGGGAAGTGATGGAGTCACCATCCCTGGAGGTGTTCAAGAAACATGTAGATATGGCACTGAGAGACATGGGTTAATGGGCAATATTGGCAGTAGGTGGACAGTTGGACTAGATGATCTTAGAGGTCTTTTCCAGCCTTAATGGTTCTATGATTCTGTGACTCAGTTCTGGGCAGCATTATCTTAAATCCCATTTGAGATGTTTTGCTGATTGTTTCTTTTACTGCGTTGCCCCAGAAAATTAACTTGTATTTGGGTCCTCAAAGATGCTTTTGTAAAGCTGCTGATTGAGGAGCTGAGGAAGATGGGTCACATGATACACTTAGCCCTTCACTAATTGATACCAAACAGTGTGCACTTGCATTGTACTGGCTGTGAGTTCGGCTCTGGCTGGCTAAGCACCGATGGCAGCACCTACTGTAATAAACAGATATTAGTAGAGAAAGCGAAACAGCCTGTAAAAATCCCAAATGGGTGATGAAAGTTCTGCATCACACAGACCTCTTCCTGTAATTGTGTAGTGGCACAGGCCGGCACTCAGCCTACCATCCTCTAGTGAGTGAATAAAACACTCTGAAGGCCTCGGCTGTACCATGGCACACTTCTGAGTACAGCTGAAAGTTCTTGACTGTGCACAATAAACCTAACCAAAACTTTGTGGCTGATGGCAGCAACCATCACATGAAAACACATGGTATGACATGCTTTACATTTGTATTTCTTCTATACATGATTTGCTGTTTTTTTGGGTTTTTTTTTTTCATATATGTAAATTTTTGTGAGACTGCTTTTGATTCATTTTGTTTTGTAACATCCACGTATCAGCGTGTGACTGATAAGGAGATCTCCTTGGGCAGCTGTGCTGTTCCATAGGTCATGCAGTCCCCAAAAGAGAGCTTCTGCTGAAGGCACTGTAAAGGGGGGGCCATCTGAAATGCTTCTTATGATGAGTACTGACAAAGAGAGTTGGCTGGAGGATATTTCCAGCCCCACACTTGTTACTGTGACTAGTCAAAATGATGGGTTTTCTGCAATGTTTTAGCCTGAGATTTCTTTTTGTCTTTAAAAAATGTATTTGACCTCTGTAAAATTCCTATTATGAATTCAGAAGATACTTACCCTCAAACATGGTTTTACATTGTGTTCTTCTGAACCATAGCAAAACTGTTCTGTTTTCCCGTCCTCAAAAAAGCTGACCCGGAGAAAATAGATTATCATTCTTTTCTGTCTGTGATCTAATTAATCTGCATTTTTCCCTCAATCCCCCATCGTTCCTGTACTTTTGCAGTACCATTTCCTGCTACGGTTCCTGTAGCTCTGGTTATAGGGAAGGTCAGTGTGTCCATCCCTTCCAGCATCCTCCCAGGCAGTGTGGTGAGAGACTTCACCCTACTCCAGACAAGGATGTAGCCCACTTGCTGTTGCCTACAGTACTTGATTCTACAATTCTGTGATTCTATCCTGTGTGAGCTGTACAGTTTAGATGTCATGATGTAGTTTGAAGGAGTGGTTGTCACGAAATCACCAAATGGTTGAAGTTGGAAGAGACCTCTCAAGGTCATCTGCTCCAATTCTCTTGTTCAAGGAGAACCATCTACAACAGACTGACTAGGACCATGTCCAGATGGCTTTTGAATCTTTCCAAGGATGGAGACCGCACACACTCTCTTTCCGTTAAGTCATATTTAAGGGTTATTATTTAAGAGGAAGATTCAGTATGAGGAAAGGAAGGAAGGGCCTCCTTTCAGCCTTTCATTCACACACTGGCTGCTTTGCACCCTGCACCAGCAAAGATTGCTGCCCAACAGTAGACTAGTAGGCAGTCAGCAAGAAGTCACTAGAGAGAGTCAGAAACTTGTTACAGAGGCTGTGGCTAAGCTAGCAATTAGCACGCTGCATCAGGAGAGGAGCAGATGGTGCTGAGGACCGATGTTCACACTATGTACATTGTGGGGTTTTACTGCAGACTAATGCTCATCTGGTAACAGGTAGCTGAATGTCCACTAGGGGCTAGAGAGCATTGAGTGAACTGTTAGACGTCTTCCAATTTTATTGCAAGGTAAAAAAAAAAAATAATAATCCAGTTCAAAATCTCCGGGATCTAAACTGAAATCTGACAAGTGAGAATGATTTGTATGTTTGCTTCTAATGCTTAAGCTTGATGTGAGCTAAAACAGTACCATAGAGGCCCACCACAGACATAGGACATCTCTTTTGAAAGTGTTAATGGTGGGATACAAGCTTAGAGAGAGTAGCCACAGACATTGCCTAAGTTTTGCCTTCTGCAGATGATCATCTTTGTGGGTTTTATTTGTTTGTTTGTTTGTTTGTTTTTTAATTATTTTTATTGTTGTTGTTGTTTCTAAGAGGTTCTGATCATCAGAAAGAGCAGAGGTCAAAATGCTGGTTGCTTGGGAGCAATGTTCCTTGGAATCTGACTGTAGTAAATTATAACTTTGACACCAGTGTAGAGCAAGGAATTCTCAAATAGGCTATAAAAATAGACTCAGTGAGTTAGTAAAACAACCATGAATTGAGGCCATGCTGTTGGTAGCATGCACCCTCAGATTCACCATTGTGGTGCACAGGACTTCAAGAATTGCGCTGTTAGGTAACTGCCACACACTGTGCATCGTATAGAACTGAAGTGGAAAGAAAAGGAGAGAGGCACACCCTATGTGACTTTCATCTCTTAAAAACTGTATCTTTTTAGAACTCTTGGGAATAAAAGGTCAGAAGGCTGAGATTTGGATCTCATCATTGCAGGGTTGCAGGCTTATTTTTTTTAAGAACATGTAAATAGTTTCATATGTGTATACTGTATAGAATGTATCCTTTCTATAACGTGTATGCTGCATATGTTCTTAGGGAGACAGATAGGTACCAATATACTATAGAAAGGATTGGTAAAGTGGTTAATGGAAGTCAAACTGCCTCAGCTTCCCTTTGCTGACAAAGCATTCTCAAATTTCCTCTTCTGTCTAGCTTAGATCCTTCAGTCTTTGACTCCATGATATGCAGTCAAGTAGTAGACTACATGTTATTGCTCCTTGTGACTGCTGTAACAAGTTAGGGAAGGATCTGTCCAAACAGAATGGAACCTGGATATCCAGTCCTTCCAATGCTGAATCAATGCTTATCTTCTGGCTGAAAAAAAATTGGGGGTTTAGCTTTAGCCATGAAGATAGACCCTTAATTGCTGTTTTGTGGAAGCTGATCTTCATTGCAGGGCTGAGAATGAGACAAGGGCAACATTTTTGCTTTTGAGAATTCCCATAGACTGCCCACAGACCAGGGAAAGCTCAGCTGCCTTTGTTGCCCTGCTCTTCGTTCAGGCACTTGCTTACAGGTTATCTACTTCTTCAGCTCTTCCCAAGAGAGCTGATATACCATTCCTAATAATAATCTGGCACCTTTGGTATAGATGATTCCTCACATGAGAGAAATAGAATCTGCAAAAGCAAGAGCCCAGGAGAATAGATGCAAGGAAGAATGAACGATGAGACTTGGACACAGATTGTTAGCACTGAAGTTTGTATTGATTTAATGTCTTTAATTTTTAATTTGTCAGTGGTTGCACTAACATGTGAGCTAAGAGAAGAGGAAGAAGGCAGACTGAGAAAGCAAGAGAAGCAGGAAGGATGTGGCAGCAAAGGGAAAGCTGTGTTTGTTAGTCTGTGAGAGCCTTCCTCTTGCTGCCACAGGGCAAGGATGTCAGCCACAGCATTTAGAGGAGTGCAGGAACAATGACAAAGGTTGACACAGTTTGAAGAGTCAGGCTTTTTATGTTTGTTTCTGGTTACTTTTTGTTGTTGTTGGCTTTTTTTGCAAGCTGTTTTACACTATTACAAGACACATCGGGAATATGCTTACTCAAGAGTTGCCACTTCAGTATTTTAACTTGCAGGAAAAGAGCAGTTTCTTGACTGTTGAATCCTATGGTACAGCAAATTGGCTAAAAATTAATTAAATAAATATGTATTTCACCATTTACATGGCAAGCTACCATTTAAAAATTGTTATTGAAGCTATCTGTCTTTAATCTTTAAGACTTCTGAGGCTTAGTGGCTGTCTTGTGATGCTGAGTGGTCTTTTCTTGGTGCTGAGTCCCTCACAGAGCATGGCACATCTTGCTGACTTCATGAATGACTAATGCCAGGGCAGGCCTCTTCTGTGGGGTGGCATGACTATTGCCCAGGGTAGCAGAATTGAAGAGATAACCTACTTAGCCATGAGGATATATTATTCTATATAGCACTTATATCACGGAATAAAATAAAATTTAATTCAAGAATATTTCTGCCTACTTTTAGATACTTTGCAGCACTAATGGATGCTGATTACTAGCTGTGGCTTTGTTAGTGGAATCACAGAATCATAGAATGGTTTGAGTTGGAAGGGACCCTTAAAGATCATCTAGTCCAACTCCTGTGTAGTGAACACCTACAGCTCAATCAGCATGATCAAAGCCCCATCCAGCCTCACCTTGAATGTCTCCAGGGACAGAGGAAAACAGGACAAATTTCACCATTGTTTTAATAAGCAATAGGCAAATCAAGAGAAATGAAAGTGCAGCTGAGCTGAAGTGCTGTGATCAACTTAGATTGTTTTTGTATCCCTGCTCCAGTCCAGTAGTGTGTTGCCAGAACTGGTATATTATTTCAAAACTCACCAGAGTTGCTGTTTTAGGAAGAAATGCCTTTCTCAGGACTTTGAGATGCCCTTAACTAAAACAAAATCATTGCTGAATTACAGGGCTGATTCTCATGCTTGCAGCACTGTATCTCATAGTAGCATCACTAAGTGACATATATGGAACCAGAGGGGGATTCAGCCCTGTGTTACTTTAAAGTAATTTTGCAGTTTGCTTGTCAATCTGATGGTACAGCAGTCTGCGTGTAGGGCACTCAGTTTTCTCCAGTACTCTCACAGAGCTGCACTAATTATAATAGGATCCTCTTGGGTGTGTATTAGCATTAATTAAGGGATTGCAACTTTCACATGAATAATCTGTCTTCAGCAGACCTTGAGCAGAATTATCAGGTACGTAGAAGGTAAGAAGCAAAGGAAAAATCAGGAGATATGGACTTTTTTTTAATGGAGAGGGTTGCTGACCTTGTTGTTTTTTTGCTACTGTCAAGTTAATAGATGACAGAAGGTGAATTCCATCAACTTCATTTTTTAGTATCAGATTCATATCTTTGCTTTAAAAGCTGTCAATCCTAGCAATAGTCAATTAGCCCTGCTGAAAAAGTGCACTTCTGAACAGATGTTGTTGGCAGTAATGCTCATCAGTTAAACCTGATTATTTCATCCCTGCTGATGGGTGGCAGCAGGGAGGAGGAGAAGGATGTTGAAGGGTGAAGGAGATTTGGGCATAAGGAGGACATCAAGATATGCCAAGATCTCCTGAGACTGTCTCCTTTCACTGTACTTCTTCTAGTATTATACCTAACAGTAAAGAACTGGGATCATTTAGTGTACCTGGCACCTAATGGTTTCACGGAGCTGGAAAATCCTGCCAGTAACTCCATGAGAAAAGGCTGCTGCCTTCTACTGTGTCGCTTGTGAGTATCTAGGTCATCGCATCCATGCAGCAAACCTTAGTGGGATTGTTTCTAGGCATGGAGTGTGGAGTAAAGCATGATTAGTGTACTCTTGGAGATCTCGGTATGTGCTTGGTACATCTGTTTAACTTGCCCAGTGGAGTCTGGGCTCAGATTCTGCCTTGGGGAAATTCTTTGACAACCTTGCCAGCTGGATGCATCGCATTTATCTTACCTTCAACCTCGGAAAAATAAAAGCTTCTTGCTTGGCCAATAGCACTGTGGTTATGAACAGGGCCTCTTCTCCTTCGTGTCATCCTTGAAGAGTATCAACCATGTCTTGAGTTCTGACCTTTCCATTTGTAGCTGTGTACTATATGCAGTAAAAAGAGAGTTGTTTTATGTTTCACTGGGGGTGTCTGTGTATGCTTACCGTGGTTTAACCAATGCTGACCTTGCAAAAACAGCCTCTGAAACATTGTTTACACTTTAAACATTGTATATCCTTTAGGTAGCTCCTCAGCAATGCTGCCCATGTTTTGCAACAGGGATGCGATAGCTTGTTGGGTGGTTGGTGTAAGCTGTAAGACCAGACTGACTTTGAGATCCAACTTCAGCTTTCACCACTGATAATGTAAACCCTTTTAAAATTCAGATCTTTGAATTTCACTAGTGATTCTGACTGAATTTAAAGCTGGTGAAGAGCGTTTTAGGACATAGCATTCAGTTCAGTGTGGACAAGATCAAATAAAAATCACAAGGTAGAATCATAAATGCTTTTCATAGTGCTCTTAATTTGTGTCAGAGGAGGTTTATATTGGATACTAGGATAAATTTATTAATAGAAAGAGATGTCAAGCATTGGAACAGGCTGTCCAGTGCAGTGGTGTAGTCCTCATCTGTAGAGATATTTAAGATATGTGAAGAGATGGCAGGAAGGGACATGATTTAGAGACGGGACGCAATAGGTCAGGTTGATGGCTGAACTTGATGATCTTGAAAGTCTTTTCCAACCTGATTCTATGATTCTGTTCTATGAATACTCACTTGCTGGGAACCCACTGGACAACCGTACTTCACTCTGTCCATATTATATCTTAAATTAGTATCAAATTGTGCTTTTACCGAGTGCTGAGAACATGTAAGAGCAGCCATTGCTTTTGGCTGTATCACTCCTCCCACACCAAGAAGCACTCCAAATGCCTCTCATTTTCTGCAGGACATTTTTTCAGTTCTACAATTTATTGCTTTACCTTATCTCCCTTTCCTCATCCTATCCTTTCTGATCCTGTCAGTTAATTGGATTTGTTGCCAATAAAGAGTATTCCATTATTTGAATGTGTTCTGCTTACAGATAGTAGCTTCATCAATTAAGAAGCACTTGAGTGCATAAAGCTTGTCCATTTTCTTAACTGTGGTCTGTGGGAATAATTAACATTGCTGGTTCAAGCTGCTCAGCAGACAGGCAAATATGATTTTTACTTCCTCAAATGTCAAGGCTTGTGGTGAGAAGAGGGCCAATACCAGGTGAAGAGTTGAGATGGAGGGATCTACAGATCTGGTTCTCTCACGGAGCCTGGAGGGCTGGAGGCAGCAGCTCCATTGGCAGATGCTTCCTGCTCCCTTCCTTGGACATATTTTACCTGCTTGCCCATTGCATCCTCTGAAGCAGTGGCACTCTGCTGTGCTAGAGCTGTGGCTCCAGCAAGATCAGCAGTAGGACCCGGGCCATTTCACTGCTGTGAGCAGCGTGTTGCCCTAGGACACTGTCCACTTTACCTCCATTACATATCTATGGAAAGAAAATAATCCCCGTGTTATATCTCAGCTAACTTGTAGCTGAGCTGCTACAGAAAAGAGACTGTAGAGAGCAGTTGTCAAACACAATTGATCTTACAGAAAAGCAAGAAAATTATGATTGGTACTTTAGGATTATTTGAGGCAAATTCTTTAGGTAAGTGGTTATGCCAAAGAGTTGGTTGCTCTATCAGTGCCTTGTGTCTTGGATATACGCTGAGGACAGAAGGTTAATATTCTGGGCATAGTATAAATCACAAAACAAGACAGTTCGTTATTTTCTTGGTTTTGGAGAGATTTTTGTCTCTGGTAAAAAGAAAAGAGGAACGTTTGTGTGAGGGGGTGTATTACATGTGCTGGATGGCATGCATTCAGCGTTGTAATGATGGTTAACAATTCCTTGGCCTTAGAAAACAGCCTGAGGGATGCCATGTTCAACTTCTTACTGAACTGCAGCTTCCACATGAATGGAATGTCTGTGTCTTGACTGCGTTATTGATTTTCTCTGGATTACTTCAGTGAGGCAAGTGAGCAAACTTAGCTGTTTTATTAGATGCTCAGCAGCAGGCAGTTCACAGAATACCATGTTTTGAAGTAGTTTGTTTATCTTAGCAATTTCTAATATGCACTGAAACAAAAGAAGAGATGGCAGTACATGCTAAACCACTCAAATCATGAGCCCTGGGCCGTGGATGAATGTCACAGGCCTTTGGAGTGGCATCTGGGGAGAGTTAGACTAAATCAGTGCTGCCCAGTACTGGCACGCCAACTGATTCAAGAGACGCAATGATAAAAATGCTCTCAACTTTTAGCAGTGGAATGTTCATCCTAGCTTGATATCCTGGCAGATTTTCGTCAAATTTTTAACCATAGAGCTTTTAGAAGCAGGTGAAAGATGCTCTGCACTTGGAAAACTGTCTTCTTGTCACTGACATTTTAGACTCATCTAACTCACCTAAATCTGGAGAAACTCAAAAGAGGCCCAGGGCAAGGAGGTGAAATTCAAGTGAATCTTCATTTGCAAATGCATCATGTGTCTGTAATGGTATGTTACTGTTGATCTTCTCATGGTGTTTGGGAAATATGCTTACTATGGTGCTTCATGTTCTACTTTGTTTTTCAAAGGGCTGAATACAGTAATGTTTTAGAGCTTTTTTTTTTTTTTTTCTTCATTTCTCTCTTCTTTAGGCAGTGTGAACAAAAGTGAGAGACAAAAAGGCTCGATCTGCTGTAAACTGTGAACTGCAAACTGAGGGGGCTGTGGGGATGGCTGTTGGCAGCGTGTTATAAATGTCATCTCTGGGCTGGAGCTCTTCCAAGAGTGAGGATGCTGTTTGTGCCATGCCGCTGTTAGCCAATACCCATCAGTGTTGTGTGCTAAAAAAAAAAGCACATGGTATCATAAGTGGGGTTCAGGACACAAGAATTAGTAAGGAGAGCTACAGCATTTAAAAGGCAATCATTTTATCTGGGTCTTGTTCCCATTTACTTCAGTTTTTATGTAAAAAAAAAAGAAAAGAAAAAGAAAAAAAAAGAAAAAAAAAAAGATGCACTTGGCCTACTTAAATGCAGGTACCAAAATGAAGTGCTCGAATATAGGGCCTCACATTAACCATGCATGTTAATGAACATGCAGTCCCTTATTTCTCCATATTATCTATTATCTTATCAGTCTGGTGCCTGGTTGCCATGTAGTTCTTCCCAGAATGACACTGCAGCACTGGTGAGACAACAGACATTGTGAAAGGCTGAGAAACACAGAAGAGAACTTCCTCATGTTAGAAAACCTGCTCTTTACAATGTGTGTATATTTTGCCTTCATCATTGCTGTCAAATCTGTTCATTGAGGAGAAAAAAGAGTATTCATGACAAACACATTTCTCTTTCCCTCCTCAGGTTGGCCAGGCATTCAGTGGTTTCATTAAAATTCCCTTCCAACCCAAGCCATTCTATGATTCTATGAAATAATTAGTAGATCAGAAATTAGATTAGCAAGAGAATGGGATCCATAACTATGGAGCTGGCACATCCTCAGAAATTTCCAAGTACTATTTTTTTCCACTTTAAAGTGCTGATTTGTTAAAAAACATGAAGTCTCCCCCAAATGTGTTAATTGCAGTGTAATTTTATTCTATTGAATCACTTCTGAAGAGTTCCAGTAAGAGTTTCGGGTTCACTCAGATATAAATATCCCAATTGTCCTCCTATTGGAATTTTAAGGCAACTTGTTTTCTTACAAAAAAAGGAGCCTGTTCTCCTTCAACCTGGAAACAGCAGAGTCATGGACAAAATCATATTGATCTTGGGGGAGATCGACGATGAAATGCTTGCATGAGGAATTGATGTCAAGGAGCACCGAGCACATCGCATCATTCAGTCACAGAAGTTTGAGATTTCTGCTGGGATCAAGGGAAGGAAAACTTGACACCTACCGAAAGAGATTTCAGTCATTTTGAACTGCATGTAGCCTACGCCCTGCAAGCATCAGGGTAGAGGTGAGGGATGCAGTTACATGCACTGCATCATCCCCTCTGAGACCTCTTAACACCAACCTGACATTTCCCACTGGATTGCCACTGGAACCAAAGCCTCCCCCCCTTTTTCTTTTCTCCGCTCTCCAATCAGATTCTACACTGGTGATGGCAAATTTTTAAATAAATAAATAAATGAAGCAGCCCAACTTTTTCAGGCTGTTCCCTCCCCGTCTGTGTGCAGAGGACTGCAGATCTGTGTGCGATATAATGAAGGCCTGGGGGAGAATATTAGCACTTCTGAAAAGAGCTCAGGGAATTCTGGTTTTTGCTCTGACAACTGAAGGCAGAGGAGAGTTTTCCCTTTCATGTTTGTTTTCAGTACATAAAGTGATTGAAAGCAGTTTCCCAAAGAGGAGGGTGGGGGGGAGAGTGATGAAAATTTTTAGCGTTTCTAATCTGCTGCATTAATTTTGCTGCAGCTGCACTCTCGCGTGTGTTGGTTAATGCTACTGGGGGGAAGCAAGGAGTCAAAGACAGGGACACATGTCTTTTGGGCTCAAGTCCCTGCAGTGCAAGTGAAACCACTGTCATAAGGATGGAAGAAGGAGAAAAGAGTGCATATTCATCAGCACAGATAGAAAGGGTAATAGAAGATTAGCTGTAGCTCCTATGGCACATCAAAACTCCCTACAGCACAGATCTTTTTCTATAATGGCTGCAAACCAACTTAATCTTGCATTTGTGTCACACACTCTTGGATGGAATAGAATCATAGAATGGCTTGGGTTGGACGGGACCTCAAAGATCATCTAGTTCCAATCCTCCCCTGTGGGCAAGGTTTACAGTCACTAAATCAGGCACACAATCTGGCTGCCCAGGGCCCCATCCAACCTGGCCTAGAGCAGCTCCAGGAATGGAGCATCCACAGCTTCTCCGGGCAAATCATTAAAGAGGAAGAAGGCAAGGCAGGTTTCTGCAGCTTCACTCTTCAGCTGGTAGTGGGAAGGCAACAAAAACAAAAGTGGGCTCTGCAGAGCCTGCCCAGATGCTGTTCCCATCTATAATAGCATGCTGTCTTTCACCCCTTAAGATGGCCAGCAATGCTCGCAGTATTTATTGTATAAAATGATGTTTTTTATTATTGATGCTTTTAGGATGAAGTTAACTTGAGCTGTAGGCATTCACTGCAAGAAAATGAGACCCTGGTCTGGGCACTGGCTAACTCCAGGCTTCATCAAATCCTAATCCAAACAATTTTATTGGGCCAGGTTATGAAATAATTTCACAGAATCACAGAATGGCCAGAGTTGGAAGAGACCTCAAGGATCCACAACCTCTCTGGGCAGCCTGTTCCAGCACCTCACCACTCTCTCTGTAAAGAACTTCCCCCCTGACATCCAACCTAAATCTTCCCTCTTTCAACTTAAAACCATTTCCCCTTGTCCTGCAGTTATCTACCCTTTCAAAGAGTTGATTCCCTTCCCCTCTATAAGCTCCCTTTAGGTACTGAAAGGCTGCAGTGAGGTCACCCCGCAGCCTTCTTTTCTCCAGGCTGAACAAGCCCAGCTCCCTCAGCCTGTATTCATAGGGGAGGTGCTCCAGCCCCCTGATCAAGTCCCTCAAGAGACTAAGCTGGATTAAGCTAGGACCTAACTCAAAAGTAATTCTGGGTAATTATGAACCTTGCATTGAGTCTTAGCTGGATGTGCATGGGGCTGTCTGCCCAGTCCAGCTGCAGAGAGGAGCTCAGTTTCCAAGGCTGCCCATCTGACACCATCCTCAACATAAAGTAACTAAGACAAGGTTGCCAAGAGACCAGAGCCATGTACCTCCTGCTCATTTTGAGCTCTGAATTGATCCACTCACTTTCCTTGATGCTGCATGGTTGCAGACTCAGAGCTGCTGTTGGAAATCCATTCTGCAAGCCTGGAACAGAGAGTTCTGCCCTGCATACTGCCTCCTGCTTTATCAAGCTCTCAACGCAGAGCACCTGGGACTGTGTGCGATAACATACATGGTGTATGTGCCTCTGTCTGCCTTGAAAACTTGGTGCACAGTGCAGTGGAAATGTATGGTGGTAGCTGTGTTTGGTAGAAGAAGGGAACAAAGTCACAGTTAGCTCACCTTTCAAATCAGGTTACTTACTGAATATTAATTCAGAAGCAAAAATGTAGCATACTGAAATGCCTCACTGCCTCTACTTCGTTCTTAATGAAAAAGGAGGAAAGACCAGGAGTATTGACATATATATGGCACAGAGAGGACTAACAGCAGCCAGTTAATAATCTTTGTCTCCCTTGCTGCTGGCACAGGTTTAGAACAAATGCTCAAAAATTGTCCCAGGCACGTGTGCTCACAGATGTCTATGTATGCAGGCATGGTTTAGCATGAAGAATCACATAAATTAGCAGGATTATAATTACTCCTTTTAATCCTTTGGCTTTGAACAAACAGGCTTTAATCAGCAGACGGGAAGCCTGTTTAAAACTTGAAACGTAATACAGGGTCAGAAGGTATGGGTCACCGCCCTCAACTGTGGACCAAACAACCAGGTGTGAGCAAGGACTGTAGCAACAAGGGCACCTCAGCCCTGGGGAGATGAGGACTTGGACTGGAGAAGCCTTGGGGCTTTGGGGACACATCAGTGCCATGCCCCTATGGAGAGGAAGAGCAGGAAGAGGGCAGGAAGCTAATAAGAGCGGTTCCCTTCTCCAGGGATAATTGCTGAGGGGTTAGAGGTAATTAGTTTATACGGGAGCAGAGGTTAATAGGGTTCTTGTTTGGGTTTTTCTCTTCTTTTGATGGAGCGTGTCATTTGTTTAAAGCTAACAAGCTGATGAGATAAAAAGCAAATCAAGTATGTGATCCAGGTGTTGCCAAAAGTTGAGACAAAAGTGTTAAAAGGAGAAATTTTCAGAGTTAGGTACAAAAAAAAAAAAGAAAGTTTTGTATATAAATGTCAACCAAGCCAAAGTGAACCAACTCATGCCTTGCATTATTTGTACTATTTGTTAAAAAACAAAACAAAACAAAACAAAACATTGCAAAAATGAACAGTGTAGTTATTAAGAACAGCCACTCAGCTGCCCTAATGCATACTTCCTACTGACTTATCCTGAAATGCTGCCATAAGGCTTTCTGCCATTCCTCTTCGATAAGCAGGAAGAGGCTGAGAATGAACTGGCTTATTTCATGACCATACAGTCACTTATTCTATCCAGGCAGAGTAATCCACTCCCTGATGTCCCCAGACTCCTTCACATACCTTGCAGCTGTGTTTCTGCTTGAGCAAGAACTTTCCAAGACATTGGGCAAGTACTCAAAGCCCTCGTCATCTGAATGGCACCATGGGGTTGTGAAAAGAGGCCAACATTTCCTAACCATTACAATGCTGCGCTCATATAAAAAATCAGTAGGAAAAGTTAAAACATCCATGAGAATCTATTCCAGCAGGTCTGTCTTGCTGAATTGTGCAAGTGTCCCCAGATCCCAGTGCCACCAACTTTTCAGAGAATATTTTTACAACATCTGTTCTTCCTATTTACCCTTCTATCTCTATTGTTATGTTTATTGACTCCTGTTTTCTGCTCCTTCAGTCAACACCTGTTTAAACTGGAAATAGGTGTGAAGATGACCAACTTTCAAGACTTTCTCCTCACAGACTTACTTATAAGGTCTCTGCGTAGGATCACCAGTTTACCTTTCAGTGCTAATGTTATCACGTGAGTATAGAAGGGAAATGTCCTTGTTAGAAAATGTTTAATAGAAAAAGAGATTCCAAACTGCGTGGTTGATTTATAGATGTAACCAGCATCCTTCCTAAGGATGCTGCAGTTCCAAGAACAGAAATTACCCTAATGAAATGTATTTCATAGCCCTGCCACTAGTGGAAGAACTGCACCCCAAGTGTTGAAGGGAAACACACCCAGTTGGCCAGGCAAAATGGCATGAAGGTGTTCTTTTCTTTGTATTGTCAGGTTCTGAGTTATTCAAGGATGCCCTGCTGGAGCTTGAAAAATGAAGGGGAGAGTGGCAACACAAAGGAACCAAAGTTACTGAAAGATATTTGTAGCCATACAAAAGCACTGAGAACTGATAACAACACTGTAGGGAAACTTGCTAGAAAAATAATTCTTTCCTAAGCTACTCATACTGTTGGGTGCTTCTAGTTCCAGAATATTTTGTAGACAAGCTATTTGGATGATTTACAGGATTCATTAAGTTGGAGTTCAGCATGATCTGCTGCCACTTCTGCTTCTGCCTGGAATATAATTTCAAAATATCTCAGCCCCCTACAAAGAGCAAATGGAAGAGCATTAGTATTTAGAAGGTTATTAGCAGACTGTGTGGTTGCTTCTGCTGTAGTCACTCTGTAACTTTCTTTTACCCCATGTTCATGGGGGAACAGTCTGGCAGGTATACTCCAGAACAGAAGTAGCTGTGAGTTCAAATATCTAGACATGGGATATCCCTTGAAAATGTAGGAGGAGTGTGTTTGTCATGAAGGATAGAGGAGAATAGGTGGAGATACAATGGATAATTTGTTGCCGCCAACCTCTTACTTTTTGTGAATTGTAAAGAAGTTTCTGATTGCAAAAGAGCAGCAACCTAGAAAAGGAAGGAGCCAAATGTGTAAAAAAAAAAAAAAAAAAAAAAAACCATTGCACTGCCCTGGCAAAAAAAAAAAAAAAAGAAAAAAGGGGTATTTAGTACATGTTTATGGAGCTTGTCTTGGATGCTCTAAAAATAACCTTGCTGGAGCAAGGTTACACATTCCTCACATAGAACAGCAGCTTAATCCCAGTTTTCACAACAAGAAGAATTATTATTTTCAGCACTTTTAAAAATAGACTTCAGCTGCCTAATGCCTAGTCATCATATTCAGATGTGGAAGGTGTGTCTCCTCTTGGGAGCATGGCACAAGTTGCCAAATGCTGGATGAGCAGAACACCTGACAATAACGTGGTGGTTCAGATGTGTTAAGGAGTGTTATGATAAAGACTCCAGGGCAGGCTTACAGGAAAAGGATAAGACCAAAATAGAAGGCCTAAGGAACACCCTGACAATGACGGAGCATAAGAGAGAGGAATGGGAGCAATGTTGAGCAGGACCTTCTTGTGGCTGACACTCCAAGATGTAAACTTCTACAAGACAAGAGAAGTGGAAGTTCAGGGGACATCTTACCAATGTCTATAAATGCCTGAAGGGGAGATGATAGAGCAAGGCTCTTTTCAGCAATGCGCTGTGCCAGGACAAGAGGCAGTGGCACAAACTGAGCACAGGAGGTTCCCTCTGAACACCAGGCAGCACTTCTGTACTGTGCAGGTGACATAGCACTGGCACAGGCTGCCCAGAGGCTGTGCAGTCTCCTCCTTGGAGATCTCCAAGAGCCACCTGGCCATGGGCCTGGCATCTTCTCTGGCTGTGCTGCTGGGGCAGGGGCTGTGCCTGATGGACACAAAGGTGCCTGCCAGCATCAGACATCCTATGAATCTTCAAAGGCAAATGTTGCACAGCCAGTTGAAAAGTTATAAGGAACACTGGTTAGGCCTAAGAGAAGCACAGTTAAAACCTAGTCCCAGTGAAATCAAAAGTCAACTTCATGAACTTAAATTATGCACAGTACTGTCATCTGGACTGTGACTGACAACATTCTCTTGTCGTTTGTAGATAGGTCTTGGAGCCTGTAGATTTTGTAGGCATTCTTCTTTTAAACTCTGTAAATGTCCCATCTTTTCCTTCCATTTGCCACATATTGAGCAGAACTGAAGATGCCGAAGTTCTTACAAGGATGTAAGGAGCACTGTAATGCAGTGGCACAGGCTGCCCAGGGAGGTGGTGGAGTCACCGTCCCTGGAGGTGTTCAAGAACTGTGTGGATGTGGCATTGAGGGACGTGGTCGGTGGGCACGGTGTGATGGGTTGGGGGTTGGACTAGATGATTTTAGAGGTCTTTTCCAACCTTAATGATTCTGTGATTCTGTGAAAACTTGGGTCAGAATGGACTTGTGTGGAATGCCTGACAGATACAACACCAGTTCCTCTGCAGAGACCCACCACAAAAATCAGTATTTGACTTTCAGAAGTCAGTAGCCCAGCTTTAGGACATGCTCCTCCCCTGCTCCTCACCTGGAGGCATATTGCTTATTACTACTCTATTTTAACTGTCTCTCAGACTCCGAGTGCAGGCTGATTCTATGGGCACTCTGTGGGCAGTGGGAAACACAGCATTACCAGAGGCTGACTTGCCTGTGTGAGATGTCAAAAAGCCAAATGCAAGCTGTTGAGAGCATGGGGGAAGAAAAGGGACAGCAAGATCTTCCTAATCTGGCTTTGATGAGACAGAAAATACAGTGTGTACTGCAATGACAGTCCAACTCTTATTTAGGTGATCTTATCATATATTTGTGGTTAGTTTTTCCTAAATATAAGTATCTATAAATACTCTTCAGACAGATACCTTACTAACATGTACTTCCTACACACCATTTTACTGATCTGCTCCAAAGAGTGCAGCTGGAAGATTTCTCTTTGTCCAATATGACTTGAAACTGATGGGTTAGTACTCATCTGTCAAACAAAGCTGGGAGAGAGAAGAGATGCTTATCTCTTACAGACAAAACACCTGGCTGTCTGGGTTTGGGAATGCTAATTTTGCAAGCAAAAGAGAGAAAGAGAGAAAGAGAGAAAGAGAGAAAGAGAGAAAGAGAGAAAGAGAGAAAGA